>NC_056735.1:1950541057-1950888557 GCF_019279795.1 Protopterus annectens
CCAAATCCTTTGCAAAAAAGGGCCCTTCGTGTGTGTTTGTGTGTGGGTGAGTGGGGTTTATGTGTGTGAGAGGGAAATGTCCCTTTTGGCAACTGGGAAAACACACTACAGGATGCACATTCCCCACTGATGATGTCAGCACCCTATAAGTACAGCAGGAGAAGGGAAACCTCCCAGTAATGCGAATAGCGCGCTCTGCTAATGCGTCCGTCTCGAGTATCATAACATAGTTAGGTAGTGATTTGAATCCTGCAAATGGCAAGTGTGTGTGTTTGGATGAGGGGTTTAGTATTTGTGTGAGTGAAATGTCCCTTTTGTCAACTGGGAGAACACACTACAGGATGCACACTACCTTTTCTAAACACAGATGATGTCAGCACCCTATAAGTACAGCAGGAGAAGAGAAGCCTCCCAGTAATGCGAATAGCGCGCTCTGCTAATGCATCCATCTCGAGTGTCATAACATAGTTAGGTAGTGGTTTGAATCCTGCAAATGGCAAGTGTATGTGTTTGGATGAGGGGGGTTACTGTGTGTGCAAATTTGTGTGAGGGAAATGTCCCTTTGGGCAACTGGGAGAACACACTACAGGATGCACACTCCCCTTTCTAAACACAGATGATGTCAGCACCCTATAAGTACAGCAGGAGAAGGAACGCCTCCCAGTAATGCAAATAGCGTGCTCTGCTAATGCGTCCGTCTCGAGTGTCATAACATAGTTAGGTAGTGGTTTGAATCCTGCAAATGGCAAGTGTGTGTGTTTGGATGAGGGGGTTAGTGTGTGTGCAAATTTGTGTGAGGGAAATGTCCCTTTTTGGCAACTGGGAGAACACACTACAGGATGCACACTCCCCTTTCTAAACACAGATGATGTCAGCACCCTATAAGTATAGCAGGAGAAAGGAAGCCTCCCAGTAATGCGAATAGCACGCTCTGCTAATGCGTCTGTCTCGAGTGTCATAACATAGTTAGGTAGTGGTTTGAATCCTGCAAATGGCAAGTGTGTGTGTTTGGATGAGGGGGGTTAGTGTGTGTGCAATTATGTGTGAGGGAAATGTTCCTTTTGGCAACTGGGAGAACACACTACAGGATGCACACTCCTTTCTAAACACAGAAGATGTCAGCACCCTATAAGTACAGCAGGAGAAGAGCAGCCTCCCAGTAATGCGAATAGCACACTCTGCTAATGCGTCTCTCCCGAGTATCGTAATGTAGTTAGGTAGGAGTTTGAAACCTGTAAATGGCATGTGTGTGTGTTTGGATGTGGGAGTTTGTGTGTGTGCATTTCCGTATGAAAACATGTTAGTTTTGGCAATCAGGAGATCACACTACCTGATGCACATTACCCTTTCAAAATACTGATGTTGTCAGCACCCTATAAGTACAGCCAGAGAAGAGGAACTATCTAGTAAACCGAATAGTGTGCTTTGCTAATGCGTCTCTCTCACGTGTCATGACTTAGTTAGGTAGGGGAATGAATCCTGCAAATGGCAAGTGTGTGGGGGTAGTAGGGTGTGTGTAAATGCAAGTGTGAGAGAACAGATCCTTTTGGCAAATACTACAATACACCAGATGCTGCATACTCCCCAGTAAACACAGGGGATGTCACCACACTATCAGCACAGCCAAACAGGGCTAGTTGGCTAGTAATGCCAATAGTGCGCTCTGCTACTGTGTCTATTACCATTGTCAGAGTACAGATAGGTATGTTTTGGTAACCCACAACTGCCACGTGTGGTTGTGTCACACAGTATGACCTTGTGTGGGTCTTTGTACATAACAATGCATGCCATTGCCTAAACCAGCAATGGCATTGCACACATGATGTATGTGTGTGACACATACACATAAATACCTGTGACCTGCAGTAGTTACCATGTCTGACACATGCCTCGAGTGGATAAATGGTATTTGCAATGTATACCAATATGACTGTGTCTTACTGTGCAGGGTCCGCACGTGGTATGTCTCTATACAGTGTGGGTGTATATGGTGAAATACCTACAGCAGGGGATACACATCTGGTCTGGGCCATATAGTGTACATGTAGTCGATGTACAGGTGCTGCATGTTCCCACCTGTTGTGGTAGTGGTAACATGTCATTCCACTGCAATTCAGTGACCACATGCTGTGAACCCTTCAACTAGTGTGTTGTAGCTACAGTAATGCTCACACACAATGTTTGGCTGGATGCAGTCCAGCCATATAAACACAGTTCTTGAGACTGTCATATTGCCAGTGTTGTTATGGAGGATAGGTGGTCTTCCTGTGTATGGGAGGGTTGTGTGTGCCAGGCTATGAACCAGATGGCAGTCCGACACACTGTTAGCTGCACATGATTAGGCCCTGATGGTTTGTGCTGTGCCAACAACCTGGAGGTGTGTGTATCTGTGGTACCTTGGGATACCACCCCTATCCATGTGTGTTACATGTGTAGGGGACGACAGGCATGGTATGGGGCATAACCTGTCAGTGATGGGTAACACCTGTGAGCCATGAATCATGAATCTGGTACTGCACAGACATTGCAGTTCACCGTGCTGAGGGCAGTGTCTGGTGCATGCATCTTCGCCTGTACACTGCTGTTGTTGTGTAGCAGCACTGTTAGTGTCCTAACCTGTGTGATACCCATGGAGGTGGCTATGTAAACCATGTCCTGCAGCATAAGGCAGTATGTGTGTACCAAGGAGCTTTGCCATTATACATCGGGCCATGGGTGTCACGCAAGATGACCCTTGCACATCATTGTGGCTTCCTAGCAGGTAAGGACACGCTGACAGCCAGTGGATACCCTATGAATGACAGTGGAGACTGAGCATAATGTAGACATACAACACCCTTCCCACATATAGTGGTAGAATACCTGGTGAGGGTATGTTGGCAACCAACATCAGGCTCATACTGGCCTGTGCCACATGCTGAGAGATCCATTCTATGTTCCCTATCATGTAGTCCAGGGAGGTATGTCTCAGGCAGCCATACTGGCATGGTCAATGAGTGAGTCATATGTGTCCATGCCTCTGACTGACCTGTATGCATGTGTTCTGTGGTGGACCATAGTGCCCCTGAGGCATATCACTGTGACCTTCACCAGATACAGCCTGTTGAGCGGGACCCCAGTGCAGCACACAAGACAGGTACCTGACACGCCTGTAGCAGGTGTGTTGTGTAGCCCTACAGGCTGTGAGTGTGTGGCACAGGGATGTGTGTGCCATGTGTGGCATGTGCTCTGTTCCGACGGAACATATGCCTGTGTGCCAGCTGCGGAGGTGTGTGATGCCCAGGCAGGCTGCTATTCTGAGTCCCCACGTATGCCCCAGTGTGTTCAGCATGCTGTCAGTGCGTGTCAATGTCTGACTTGTATTGTAGTCACTGTAATATATTTTATTTATTTATTTATTTATCCTACATTTGTTGACCGTAATAGTCCGACTGGATGCATGTCCATTTCCAGGGGAGGCCCGTGGAGACAAGCTACGAGGGTAGCAGATACAGCATTACATAATACCAGCATTACATATTACAAACAGATTATTTACAGAGATTACATAAGTAAGCAAGTTAAACATGTTCCACAGGTTAATGTTAGTCCTGAGCACAAGTCAGGATTAAATTAAATTACACAGTAAAGTGGTTCACAGATTTTACACATTCGAGTTAGCCAGGCTTGATACATTGACATAGCCAGTTAAGTGACAAATGTTGTTTGAGTCTAGTGTTAAATTGACCTAAGGTGGACAGTAGGGTAATATCAGCTGGAAGTGAGTTCCAGGATCTACTTACAGAGTTTGCAAAGAGAGAATCACCGGCTGTGTTATTAAACTTGCTAGTCTGAATTAGTAGTTTGTTAGAGGATCAAGCGGTCTAGGATTGTTATAGGGGTGATAATATTTGAAGTGCAGGAGTATTGTCTGGATTATAGAGGATTTTATAGGCCATAATCAGTTGGTTATACTGTATTAGGCTGGGTATTGCAAGCCAACCAAGCTGATTTAGATTGATGCAATGATGTGTCCTAAAAGGCAGCCCAGTGGCAAACCTGGCAATGTGGTTGTAGCAAATTGAGTGTTTGTTAAGGACAGTCTTGTTCATATTCGAGAGTAGAGGGATGCATACAGAAGGGTTGAAACAAGGTGTGAGCGAGCTATGGCACCTTTAGCTGGAGGGGCTAGGAAGGCTTTAATTCTGTAAAGTGACCCTAGTTTTCTATTGATGGCTTTGATAATTTGGTTAACATGTAGGTCACATTTGAGATTATTGTCTATGATGACACCTAATAGTTTAGTAGATGGGTCAGGGAGATTATTGTGCCATCAGTTGATGTTATGGTAACGGTGAAAGCGGTAGACCTACGTGTTGGTGAAATAACAGCAGTTTAGTTTATTTGGGATTTAGGATCAGACGATGTTCAGAAAGCCAGTTTTCTATTGTATTAAAGGTGGTCTGGGTAGCTGACCATAACTCTACTGGAGATGTGGCTGAGCAGATCAGAGTAGAGTCTTCAGCATATTGGATACAGCTGACTTTTGGGATGACAGTATAAAGGTCGTTAATGAAGATGGAGAACAGCAAGGGCCCTAGTATAGAGCCTTGTGGTACTCTGAGGGTGTTAGGTAGAAGGTTAGAGAGTTTGTTCTGCCAGAGGCCAGCCTGCTGTCGACCATGCAGGTAGGATTGAAACCATTGGAAGGCTCCAGTATCTAGACAGTGTTTGCAGGGTGTGGAGTACAAGTTGGTGATCAACCATATCGTATGCCTTGGAAAGATCCAAAAGTGGGCTGAGGATATATAATTAGTGTTGCAAGTATGGTTTATGGTGTTAGTAAAGGCTAGGAGGCCTGAAGTAGTGCTGTGATGAGGACGAAGCCATGCTGAGTGTCTGCCATAATGCGATTTTGGATTAGGTGGTGCATGAATTGTCTATGACTAAAGTTTCCATAATCTTTGCAAGTGGAGAGAGTATAGCTATTGGCCTATAATTGGAGAATTCAGTAGAGCTGCCTCCTTTGTGAAGTGGGATTACATATGACATTTTCCAGATGGTGGGAAATTTAGATTCTACCATGGTTCGCTTGATTACCTTTGAGACGGGTAAGCAATAGCATCATCTGATTTTGATAGGTACTCGCAGGAGTTGATCAGCAGAAAGTGTAGTGGGTTTCACTGTTTCAATCAAGGTACGGAGAAGTGAAGTGGCGACTGGTTGGCAGCTGAACGCAAGTAGGTTTCTAGGGTGCTACTTTCAGGACCAGGGAGCTAGGAGGTAGATGGCTAGCTAGGGCCTGAAATGTCTCAGTAAAGAACTGGTCAAAACTATCAGGAACATCTTCAGGGTATTATCAATAGTAGCAGCAGGGATTGGGGTTGACGTTTGTCCAGGATGTAGTATATATGACATGCCACCTGACAGGGTATGGCATTACTGGGTTCAGAGAGCCCAGTCCCCAGATTGGCTGTGTGGTGGCATCCCACACATGTGTTGTACGCTCCTGGCCAAGGGTGATGGCTGACTGCATACATGTGGCAGCTGTGACATTGACACATGACTCACATAAACCACAACTGGACCATAGAGGCGATTCACAGGTTACCTTTGCACATGCTACCCTAGTAGTGTGATTGCCATGGTGAGTACCAACACATAGGGCCAATGGGGAACAACATACTGAAGGTGTGTATGTGTGGGTGTACCGCTACTGTTTCATAGCACTGACATATATGACTGCACACGGGTAAATGCCAGGTAAGACATGTGCAATGTGTCACAGGCAACGACATGCGCACAGGACAGACAGTGACGCTCTGTCATGTGTAAAGTTGACATACGATCGTACGCTATGCAGATGTCACTAGAAGTCTACAGAAGCACTGTAACTCTGCATTGCAGGTGTAAGCAGTGTTCCAGGGAACCCCAAGCGAACATGCATGCAAACAAAGCTACAGTAAACAGGGCTGGAAGTAGTGCATTGTACAACAAAGAAGGGGTAACAATAACAGTAAGTAACAATGCAAATATGTAGGCACTATCAACATGTACCCAGGAATACACAGCGCAGATGCCCATGGTAGAACTGATATTATGTCATAGTTATTTGTGATTTGGATTACATTGGTACTGCACACATATCTACATCCACATGGCATAGTCGTGGGCAACTTGACACCATTACTGTACATGTCCACCATTGCATATCACTACTTGCGTTAGCTTTTCCCCTGTGCTACTCATGTATGCGGCTATCTGTTGACAACCTTACCACCGCATGCAATTATGTGCAGCTGTTATACTTTGGTATGTACTATGGGTGCAGATAACAATTCAGGACATTCATACAGTTACTGCAGCAGGCATGCTGGGATAAACACACAGTCATAGCAGCACACTGTACTGTTACCAACATGATACTACTAATACACTTCTATGTAGTCACCCTGTGCATCAGCAACGTGTTTACCTGTTCCCGCAATGATGTTGGAGATTGCAGGAGGTGGCACAGTGTCATCATATGCACAGGGTGTGGATTAGGTATGCCTGAGTCAGCCACTGATACCACCAATTGACATGTGTGTGTATGTGTGTTGGTGAGGGGCAGCAGTACAGGGTGGGGCAGTGTTGGTGCAGTGTGTGCATGTATGTGGTCACCCTAGGTGTTAACATTTCGCATGTGTGTATGCACGCACACAGTTCCACCTCATGGCTGCCATATACAGGGGTTTGTGGACAGCCACAGACTGCACCTGGCAGGCCATACAGATCAGTGTCTGTGTGCACGGACACGGTACCTGTGCCTGGCAGGGTGCTACGGACCGTATCCAGTACTAAGCCAGACTGGGTACTGTCATCAGAAGCGGAGTGTGTTGACTGGACACAAGTCCCTGTTGGGACTGTCCAGAGCCACGCACGTGGTCTCCTGGGGCGTTCGATGACAGCACAGACCCAGCATTGCTGGGGCTGCTGCTGGCACTATGGGGCATGCGAGCCTGTTGTCATCGCGCCGACTGCCAGCTGCTGCTGCTGCCGCATACGGCCACGCCGACGCCGCAAACGCCCACCATTGCCCTGGCTCATGGACATCTGGTTGTGGAACTGCTGTAATATGTCCCCACAACGCCTGTCTATGACATCGGTGAAGTTACGGATAGCATCCGCAATGTCACGCATACTGTCTGTCATGGCTGTGCGACATGCTCTCAGCTCCCTCAGACCCTGTCTGGTGTACCTTTCCATACGTGACTGTGCCTGCATGACAGTCCGAAACATAGCTGAGGTTGACAGACCTCTTTGGGCACGCCGGCCAGAGGCAGTACGCCCACGGATGCTCCCACGAGAACCCATGGGCAACTGTCTGTGTGGTAGGACCCTGCCCATGGCTGCTGTGTGGGGACGCATGTGCCACAGGTACCACATTACCCTGGTCTATGCCCACTGTATCCTGTCCATCACCTAGGGACAATGGTGACAAAGGATGTACTGGCAGGATGACTGTGCGCAATGATGGGGTTGACAGCTGTGTACTGTCAATTGGCTGACCAATGGCAGACCCTGACACACCTTCCTGTACCATTACACAAATATCATCATTACCAGTAGCCGTGGCACAGGATTCAGGTTCCCTGCTGCAGGTCACCAGAGCAGCCCCAGAACCTGTGGGAGGAAGACAGGAAACACAGTTTACAGTCTCCAGACATTGTTACCAGTGATGCACTTCTACACACATGCACACATGCACACATGGACACATGCACACATGCACACATGGACACAGGCACACATGCACACATGGACACAGGCACACATGCAGACATGCACACGTGGACACATGCACACAGGCACACATGCACACATGCACACATGCACACATGCACACATGCACACATGCACACATGCACACGTGGACACATGCACACATGCACACATGCACACATGGACACATGCACACATGCACACATGCACACATGCACACGTGGACACAGGCACACATGCACACATGCACACGTGGACACAGGCACACATGCACACATGCACACATGGGCACAGGCACACCTGCACACATGCACACATGCACACCCCGCAGTATACACACAGAGCACTACTGAGTTACACTACTGTTACTAGCATTATCAGGACTATTATAGGTTATGTTAAACACACTCACCAGCATGGATGGCCTGCCTTGCTGTAACCCTGGAGGGACCTGCAGAAATGATGAGATTAATGTCAGTGGGCACAACTGTGCCATTGATATTGCATATGATACAGTGTACAGAACAGTCAAGTGTACATATGGCATATTACCTGCACGCCCATGTCGTGGTGCTGTGTGGAACCAGCCTCCATCATAATGCAGGTGTACTGCTGTTGCTGTTCCGGGGCTGGAGCCACAAAACTTAGGAGTAGCCCCTCCAGTCTGGTGAGGGGGGGATGTGTGGCCACCCCACCTCCTGTGGCAACCTGTTGCCTGTGGATATCTGATGCACGCTGACGGACACTTCGGATTAAATCACTGCAGTGATGTCGCACCTGCTCATATGTCCTGTTATGCGTGCCAATATCATTTACCCTACGGACAAGGTCTTGCCACAGTGCAGCCCTCTCCTGTTGATTCTGACTGGTGCGGAAAGCAGGATGTCATACTCCCACACCAGGCTCTGGTGGATCTCCTCGCCTTCCGCCACAGAGTAGGCGGGTTACGCTGACGCGCCATCTCCCTGGAAGAGAACACAAACAGGATATCAGCAGACCATGTCAGCAATATATGGCACACATACTATACATGATACTCATGTGTAGTGATATACTACTACTCCCATATGTTGCATGTGTGTGTGTCATGGTGGATACACAGGTACATGGCCAGATATCAGTGCTCAGCCAACACCTGTGCAACAATACCTGCCACATTCCACACAACATAGTAGCATGCCCCATCGGTCAGCACACACTGACAGGTGCAATGCACAACCTCACTCTGGGGTTCATCCCAAGGTACTGTATGTGGGACACCATCCACTACTGTGATGTGGACAGAAGTTACTCGGCCTGGATATACATATCCCACCACCACCACCAGCACAGTAGACTACTTTGATATGTATGTGATTAGACAGTTATTCACTTGCTGGGACTGAGATGGTATCCATGCAGCACACTGGGCCAGTGGAAGCCACAAGCCACACTGCTGACCCCTTTGCAAATGCTTACCACGGACATGCCACAGATTGCATGGAACTTGCACACACATTTCTAACCCAGACCCTATGCACAAAGTTGTTAGGCATCCTGTCCGTGGACCCCAGACAGAGGCAGATTGTATAACAATAGCAGGAGGCTACTGCAGGACAGAGCACATTCACATTAAGGGAAGGCATCTGTGGTCAGCACTGGTACTACGCAACGGTCCATCATAACAATGGCCACGGCCTACTCTGGGAGGGAAATGGACACAAACACTATGGATGACCACAAGGCCTTCTTCAGTTATGTTACACATATGGACCACATGCCTCAGATATGCTCTGTGTTAATACACACCTACTTAACATTCACCAAACACACGGATATTGGCAACAATCTTGCAGACATGTTCGTGCACGATCCCCTCCTTCTCCCCACCAGTTGAAATATTTATCACAGCTGGATGTAACCTCCCTATCATCTCCCATGTCCAGGTGAGGGCCGCCTCAGCAGAGAAGAACACACAGCATCACTGTGACCTCATGGTATCCCTGGATGTGTGCTACCGGCACTCCGAGAGGACATACAACCGCATATAACACTGATAATTTATCTTGGCGCATTACAGGATATGTACCTGGACAGTGGCATACAGCAACAGTGGTCCCACACCACTAAGGGGCACCTCGACTGACCCTGGGAACTACCACATCATATGCATAACCGCCTGGTCTGCTAAGCTATGGAATTATGCAGTATGGGATGCATATGCAGTGATATCGGGTACCTGCAGACACTTGTTCCCAGCCAGTGTGCCTTTGTGATGGGCTGATCCTGCCTTTGAACCTGGCTGACCTTTCAAAGCAGTCACTACAGCCATTGCTGGGGCAACGCACAGACAACTGCTGCCAGGATCATGGCCTAAGACTGATTGACATGTAATGTATGGTCATCCCCTTTTGGTGGAACTACGTACACACAACATATCACATGGACATACCTATGGATACAGACCTATGACACATTTGGAGGGTTCACAGTATGCACACTATTAACCTGCTACTTTGCATTACCTGTGTTTGTCGCAGCTGGTTGCATTACCACTGCTTCTGCTTGCTGCTGCTACTGTCACTGCTGACAGCTTCGGGTGACAGAGTCACAGTGTATAATTTTTTTTTTTTTTGTTCTCTCTCTCTCTCTCTCTCACTTTTCTCTCTCCCTCTGTCTGCTTCCAGACAGTGCAATGAATGTATTGCATGTGTGGAGTGTTAGCACTGGATGCTTTTGTAGGTATCTGCATAGGTCCATGTGATGGCCTCTGCACCAATTGTAAGCCAGCATTTGCTAATTGCATACAGCCAGTTGTGTACTGATTGCAGTTCTCACTGTGATTTCAGGTCAGTGCTATAAAAGGGTATGTGGGATAGGCGTTGCCCTTTCAGATTGTAAGGGCAGGGACCATGCTGGTATGCTGTGGACAGTGTTCTGTGAGTGTAAAGGTTAGTATCTCTCTCATGATTCAGGCTGTGTTGTATATTCACATTTCTCCATTCCTCTCTCATGTTCCCTGTAGCAAGTGTGTATGCACAATGACTCCTACAACTATATATAGATATATATTTATATATATATATATATATATATATATATATATATATATATATATATATATATGTACATATACATACATTTATATATGTACTTTAACTGACATTATTATCTACAAGCTACCAACTAGCATGGCTGTTTCTGTTCACACACTACTATTATGGAAATCCAGTAGTTTTGACAGTAATTCTAAATGACATGCTTTGTGTACTACACATCCTATATTCCCTTTACATTCATCCCTACTATTACATGTTATATTTATTTTAGCACAATGTTCTTGTATAAGAGTCATGGCTTAGTGGTAGGTCATACAGACTAGTGTTTGCAAGGTCCTAGGTTCGGAATGACAGTGGGATTTTATTTTGCTTTTGAACTGAGTACAGGACCTGTCAGTCAAAGTGACTAAGGCACTTTTAAGCAGTTGTAACCGGGTTAGCGCTGGTTTGCACTGAGCTCACACATGCGCACTGGCGGTTAGCTCACAAGACACAAGCACACCCGCTTACAACCGCTTAACGGTGCTTACTCTGGCGCATACCCACATTATTTTCTTTGAAAGAAAAGAAAATGGGGAGACAGGAAAGTGGTGAAAAAGGGGTCACAAAGAGGGTAAGACAGTAGGGAAACAAGCTTGGGATTTGCAGGAGGGATGTAGGTAAGGCCCATAGCTGCCCATTTCTTCATCAGCAACAGCTGTGCATATGTATGTAATTTGGTGTGACATTTGAAACCTTCCACCCCTGAGAGAGGTGTCAGGACAACAATAATACTTGTTGTACAGCCAATTGTAATTGATAGATTCCATGTCCAGCAGACATGTGTGCGGAATGGGCAGCTATGTATGGGGCGTAATTTTTGTGGGTACAGAGTGCCCTTTTTTTTTTTTTCAGGTGAGAGTGGTATGTCAGGTGAAGGAAGTCGGTACAGCTGGGGAGGTAGGTTGGGTAGGTAAACAGACAAGACAAACAAGACGCATACAGGGGCGGTGTATGACACGTGTGGGGGGTTACACAATTGACGGGGCCGGAGGTTTGGATATCCAGAGCCCATGAGCCCACAGATGGCAACAGTGGAACTGATATCCCCACCCATAGGCAGTTGCCACTGTTCCTTCACTGCCCAGGACGGGCTGTGCTGGGGCTGTGTAGGCCGGGCAACAGGCATGCCCGTTAGTTGCGCCACCCATGCCTCAAGCTGGCGAGGGGCTCGAGAACAGAGTCCCGAATCTCCCTACGCACCACAGTCCGGACGCTACGGAGGGTGAGTGGTGGTTCTCCTCCGCCACACTTGCAGAGGGGCGAGCCCCATCCCCTGCAGCGCTTCCACCCGCAGGTGGCACAGGGCCACCGGAGGAGGGTCCGGACTCGGCACTAGTGCCAGGTGCACTCGCCAGCTGAGGTGGGAGAGGTGGGTCCGCTGGAACCCGCCTTCCCTGTCATCCTATGTTTTGCATTATGTCATGACAGTTTGGGTTAGTGACATATAATACCATTCACAATTAGTTGTAACAGCATGCATTAGTATTCCCATTAACCAAACACCCAGATATTCACACCATTGAACAGCGTGCATAACACATGCATAATTTGACCAGAAATACACAGTCCAACAACATGTAGGGTTAATTGATGGCAACAGGCCATCAGGTTTGGATGTATGAACAGGGCAGATGCATCAACGGACATGCAAATATATATGACCCAACAGGACAAACGTCCAGGGGTGTTAATTGTGATTGCACATACCATTTTCACGTGGAATGGGTTATATGTGGTTATAGGGTGGGGTAAAGAAAATAATATTAACACCTTCAATACCAATACATATGCTGTACATTTCTAATAGCTACAGTTATATACACACTACTGTTCTAACTACAGTTTCCTATATGATAACTATTTCAACTTGGTGATAGGACTGTTACTGCAACATCAATATACATTTTATTGTTCTTCATACACATTCATATCTAGCTTTGTTCAGCTACATCATCCTGCTACATTTGCTTTATATAGCTGTAGACAAGTGTGGATGTTTGGTATATCAGACAATCATCCTATCTGCATATTGCAGACTGAGAGCAACATATCCAGATTTTGGGATACACATTCCAGATGCAGCAACACTTTGAACAGATTTCGCTGTTTGGTTTTGATTCTCACATGCATTTCATTCTGTCTTGACTGCAGTATACTTTATTCAGGGTTATTACTACTGTATTGCTGGATTCATGACACTTTCTCACACTCTCTCACTTGCTTTCATTTTACTATTCAGGATGGTACTTACTTCTAGGCTTTATTGACATGTTTTACCTGTAGTTATTACAATCCTTTCCAGCAGTCTCACTTCTGTCATGTTTCAGTATTTCAACAGGGATATATTTCACACATGTGATTTCATCATCTTCTGCAGCTATACTTTTCAGCCTGCTGCAGGTTGTGTACTATTTTCTTACAGGTAGGGCATTTTATTTCAGAATATATGTCAGACAGTTTCATTTTTCGGTTTAACTTACAGGCTGAAACACACTTTTGTAATCAAGCAATACTTGCAGACACTTTCACACTGTTACTTGCACATTTTATTCCTTACTGACTACACTGCACTCTTTTGCTGACTGTCATACTTTTATATTTCTTTACAGTTACTGGTAGTGGATTACTGACCTGCCTGGTGGCGCAACCGCACCAGCCTATCGCCATAGGCTCTGCTGTTCGCAGAACGGACACCTGCAGCTGTAATATAAATGAAGTAATATTGGAATACACATCTCCATAATATCAGCTAGTTTAATTTCTTACATACATAATTAAATGTAACTTACTCAGTAGTGGGCGTTGGGTGTTTGCCGGGCCTCCTGGATCCAAAGGTTCAGTTGGTCCTGCTTGCATCTCTTCAGGTCCGCATGGTGGTGACGGACCTGCTCACCAGTCCTTGGAATCCCTGTGGCACTGGTGAGATCATGAGCCAACCGTCCCACGCCTCGGCCCTGTATGCTCCCCAGAGGACCTGGCCCTGCATGAGTTGGGCCTCATGATTGTGGACTAGGAGCCAGACCATGTACCTGGACTCCTCAATGCCCCACCTCTGTGCTCGAAAGCAACTACCCTCTCCTACTCCTGTCATTCTGCCTGCAGGTCAGTTCTACAATCGTTTATGCTGTGTATTCCCGCCTATGGGGCTTATATAGTCCGCTTTTCCCACACATATCTGTGATTGGCCATTTTGGAATTGTATCAACTTCAGTAAACCTGCATTGTCATGCTCCAGTTTGTATTCATTCCTATATATTAGCTATTATTGCATTTATAGGTACTGCTGTCATGGCTTAGTGGTTCAGTACCTTGACTATGGTGTATAGTATCCTGGGTTCGAACCTGGCTTTTCATGACTGTCTAGACATGCTGAGGGGTGTGTCTGTGTAAAGGCAGTTTTGATATGGCTTGCTCAACGTTGCCCGTCGGTAAGCTTGTTTGCGCGGTGTGCAGCTCCACGCAAACGGGGTACGCTGCTTTAAGCCTCATTTGGCTATCGGCACGCATATTACGCTCAGCTCAGTTAGGGGCACATAGATTTAGCGTGTTAAACCACTGCTCAGCTACGGGCACTCATTTTGCACCAGTTAAACCACTGCTCATCTACGGGCAGATGCACTCACTCTGTTAAACTGTAGCTCAGCTATGGGCACATCTGGCATTTTTTATTCTTTTGTTACCTCACATTTCTTCAATATAAATGGGCTATTTCATTACATTTTACATAAAATGTGGTTTTATGTGTACATATTTGTCAGGGACTTGTTTCCTGCTTATTTTGCTAAAAATAAAAATTGGTGTTGTGGGGGCTCGAACCATGAATGCCTGCTCTTCAGCCAACATCTCTACCGCTACGCTATTGCTTCCTGGCTTATTTTGCATATTTAGTTCTTATATGCTTTCCCACTGACTGCTAACTGTAGCTGCGCTTACGGCACGCCTCACAAACGAAGCGCACTCACGGTTAAACATTTTTACAATTTAAAAAAATATATATAACATGTTTATTTATATGTTTTCTGTTCATAGTCTGTGGGGGCATGTGTTGTGTTCTGTTTATTCACATTTCCGTGGACTCTGCCGTGGGTGTTTACTTTGGGAACTTTTCCTCTTCTGGGGGCATGTCCGCTTACAGGGCACGGCCTAAGGACATGCCCCCTACTGTCTTACATGGACCGTGTTAGCCTTAAGTGTGATTCAGCATGCTCTTATGAATATGCAGAGCATGCTGACATCACTCCGTTTAACTGCAGCCTCCATGTATGAGTTATAACTCTTACACGGAGGCTTTGTGAATCCTGCCCTATGTCTGTGTACATGTAGAAGCTCTGACTTGCATAAGATCCCGTCATATGCCTCAACCTCT
Source organism: Protopterus annectens (assembly GCF_019279795.1). Lineage (NCBI taxonomy): Eukaryota > Metazoa > Chordata > Ceratodontiformes > Protopteridae > Protopterus > Protopterus annectens. The sequence goes on from NC_056735.1 coordinate 1,950,556,247, forward strand.
TAGCATAAGAAATCTGGACAAAGCTGAAACTAACAGGGGAGGCAGAGGTGTAAAATAGGGACACATTTTAAATGTCGCTCTTATAAACTTAGAAATTTGCTGGAATACCAGTTTTAGCATTAGCATTTATTTTCTAAATGAGATGAAATCAGAATCAACTGTCTGTTATAATTTAATAATTTCAGTTCTCAGTAAACCAAAAATCTGGACTTATTGCAAAAATCTGGACAGTTGTAAGGTATGGAACCCAATTATCCATGTCATTGTGGATCTGTTTTACTTTTAACACAGCTCAAATATCCTCCTTTGTTGGTGTAGTACTTTACATGTCTAGTGTCTCTTGTAGTATTCCAAGTGTATGCATTTCTTTCTTTCTTAATACAGTGTGCATTATACGTTTAATTTATTTTATTGTTTTATTTTTCGATTGGTTGCAGTGAACTAATTAATGTATATTAATGGCTTAATACTGTCAAGTTTTGTTGGATGATTCTTATCGAATGAATTCATTTTTAGATTTTGATTCATGCTTGTGGGTGTCATATTATTTTGCTTACCATCACATTTTTCTCTGCTACTGTATGTTGCAGTGTACCTTCATATTCACCCTTTATGTATTATTTTGAAGTTTATTTATTGTACATTAGTCTGTATTAAGTTACTGGTACGTGCCATTTTCTTTTTCTCTGGATCAGTTTACCGGATATGCACTCAAGAATTTTCATTCTTATGATATACTCAATGTGAATCATTTATGGAATTATTTACTAACTTTTTATTTATGTATTTATTTAATTATCCATTTATTATTATGCTCAGTTTTTGCCATCTTGTCATATACGGAGCAGTCTTTTAACATTCTGCACTGACACCGTATACTTAGGTCAATTTCTGTTGTGCAGTTTTATTTTAATATATCATATTTATTTGACATTTGCATGTGCCTTTAAATTGTTAACTTTACCTCCTCCAAGCACTGACAACACAATGACATTCTTGATGCTCATGATTTTTTTGCCAGTAGGCAACTGCACGTGTGACATAGTGTTATTTTTTTTTGAGAAAGCACAGTCTGGAAAGTTTATACCTCTCATACCCACTGGATAAAAAAATGTTATTTTCAGTTGAAAAGATACAATAAGTTCATAGAGTTATACTATGCTAATGACAACTAGGGCCTTTGTAGGACTAGTCATGCAACTCAAATGTATATTGCAAATTATGTTTTAGACATTTGTATATAGGTGATTGCTGGTAATGACATGCTTTAATGACTGCCTCTGTCCATTGGAGCCATAGATGCAAGACTAGGGGTGAATTTTAAATTTCCCACCCAATGGTACAATTAGTCTTAAATAGGATTAGGGAAAAACTTTGTTTCACATGGATGGGGAGCCTATTCTAGAGAATGAGAATCCCCTGACATACATATCTGGCTTTCCAGCATGTCCTACTTATGTTGCAAGCAAAATTTATGTCTTTAAATCTAGTAGCTCTGAAGTTGTTTGTTTTGTGGATGTGCAAAAGGTTCATTAGAGTGGGCCCAGAGATGCCTTGTATGCCAAGCATAGGTTGCGTCTCAATAGTCTGCAGGAGACTGAGTATAGAGATAGTGCTTTGCGGCATTCTGCATAGGACATTGTGTTTATGCCCTGTTTTCTTTTTGTAAGGAACCTTTGTGGACATTCCATTTGTTGCATGTGTCTAGACAAGTACATGCCAAAGGGGGCATTAAACACAATGATGGGTCTGATAAGGGCTGAATATAGTGGTACAATAACTTGCCTGGGCCTAGATGCCAGGCAATTACTTATAAGTTGAGAAACACAGAAGGATTTCCTGAATACCTTGGGCACATGTCGGTCAAAGGCCAGCTTACTGTCTACATGTGTTCCCAGATCTCTGACTAGTGGGTCAACACATATGGTGTTTTATCAATGATATAATCTCCTGGAGTGGCCAACCTTCCAAAAGGTATTGAATAGCATTGAGTTTTAAGACATGGATTTTCCACCAGTCATTTGTCTGTGTGAGACCCTCTTGTAAGATGTTTGCATCTTGTGGGAATTCTATGACTGCTCGCAGTTATGCAATCATCTACAAACTTGGTCAGCCAGAGGCCTTTGCCATTGGCTTTGACTCCTGAGAAGTAGATGCCAAAGAGGAGCAAGTCCAGCATTGAACTCTAAGGGAATCCACTGGTGACAGGCCTCTTTGTGAAGGTGGTCTCACCGATCCTAACTTCCTGGGTCCTATCTGTGAGCAAACTGGTTATCAAGGGGGTTTATGTCAAATTCTATAAGTCTGTTAACAATACATGAGTGAAGAATTGTATCAAATGCCTTAGCCAGGTCAAAATAGGTAGTGTACACCATTTTACCATAATCTGTTGCCTTGGTGACCTTCTCAAAGAAGTCTACCAGGCTTAGTAGGCATGATCTTCCTTTGAGAAAGCCAGACTGGGATGGATCCAGTGGCTGACGGTCTCCCATGTCTTTATCATTTGCATAATAATTTCTTCCATGGCTTTGCATATAAGGCTAGTCAGACTAATTGGTCTGTAGTTTTTGGGATCTGTTGACTTCTGAGAAATAGATGCCAAACAGGACCATGACCAACACAGAGCCCTGGGGTACTTCTTTTATGACCGGTCTCTTGGTGCAGGCGATCTCACTGATCCTGACTTCTTGGGTCCTTTCTGTGAGCCAGCTGGCAATGCAGTGAATTATGTTAGGGATTTATGCCTAGTTTTATGAGTTTGCCAACAATACCTGAGTGAGGTGTTGTATCAGTCACCTTAGCCTGGTCAAGGTAGGTGGTATGCACTGTTTTCTCTTCATCCATAGCCATGGGAACCCTCTAAAAGATGTCTATCAGGTTAAGTAGGCAAAACCTTCCCTTAACAAAGCCAAACTGGAATGGCTCAAGTGTCTGTAGGGTGCCAATGTCCTTGTTGATCATTTCCATGATAATTCATTCCAAAATTTTGCATATTAGACTTGTCAGACTGATGTATCTGTTGTTCCCAGGGTTGTTTGACCCACCCTTATGAAGCGGGATGACCATTGTGGCCCTCCATTCACCTAGCACTTAACCTGTTTTTGAGGATGTAGTTGAACAGTGCCTCATTTTGTCCTTCTATATTATGGATTAGGCTGTGTAGGAGGCAAATGGGGATGTTGTTCAAGGCCCAATGAAGCACTGTTTTTGGCTTTAGCAAGTACTACCGTGACCTACTCCCTGTTGATAGTTGGGTGGATATGCTAGAAAGAATTTCACAAGTGGGTAGTGGGGATGAAATTAGTGCTAAATTTCTCAGGCAGTAGATGTGCTATGTCACCTGATCAGTGAAGGTTGTATCATATACCACCAGTTCTGCATGTGTATTACCTTTAAGATTCTTAACATAGCTGAAGAAAGCCTTGTGATTGTCCTTAGCCTGGGAGACTATCCTGACCTCATAATTGGCTTTGTTGGACTTCACTAGTCTTTTTAATTTCTTGATTTCTTGTTCAGGTGAATCAGAGAGCTCTTTTCACTGTGAGAGTTGTTCTTTCTGATTTTTGCTATGACTTTTTTCTTTTGTTACATAGCCTGTTAAGGTAAGGATGCCACCAGGGTGGTTTGTTTTTGGTGTTAACTCTGGTTTTACTTCTGGTAGGTATGGCAACCTCACTACAGCCATTTATATGTTTGTATAGGGTTTCTGTAAATAAGTTTGCATAGGTAGCTGTGTTCTCAGAGTTTGGGGGAGCTATGAACTTTGACAAACCTTTACGCAAATGGATGTAATTTGCTTTAGTATAGTTCCTAACTGTATTGGGTTTAGTTGGATTTTCCAGGTTGATTTATATTTTGAGTGAGACAAATTCGAAGTCCAACTTCACTAATAAGGATGTGACATGGTGGGGCAACACTGTCCCATATTGGTGAGTACTAGGTCCAATATGTTTGATCCTCTGGCTGGAGAGTGCACTTATCTGGTCTAGCGTGTTTGGGTTCATAGAGTCTTGGAAATAGTGTGCCTGTGAGTTAGAGGTATTGTACATTTCCCAGTCTATAGAAGAGTAGTTATAGTCTGCCATGAATAGAATATTTAATTGGATGGTGAGTGACTTTAGTAGGTCTTGGTAAGAACTGTGAACTTGTAGGTCAAAGAGAGCTACTTGTAGCTGGCCAGTAAATGGTTTGGAGCCTTGTCTATAGAGACTTGGGTATGGATGAACTCCAGGGCATAATCCTTTTTACCCTTCCTAGATTTGTAACTGGGAAATATTATAAGCTGATTCCACCTTGAGAGACATTATAGCCAACAAACCATTGTTTGGATTTAGAAGGAATAAAAATCTCAAACAACTTTTAGGTTCTCCTAAAGGCAATTTAGTGCAAGGTAATATGCAAGGGACTTATCCATGCAAGGGACGTATTCATGCAACAAATGTTCTTGCGGCAAATATATTAATCATACAAATGTATTTGTCCATCCAGTTTTTGGAATTCAACATTTGCGCCGACAATTTGCTGATTGCTCCACAAAACACTTAGTTTATATTGCTACTTGCAACTCTTGCACCTGCTATTATATAGGAAAAACTGATTGACAGTTTCAAGAGAGGATTTGTAAACATGCTAGTGACATTAAATTTAAAAATGCCAACAATCCGCTTTATAAACACATAGTGGACAACCCTTTACATACATTTCAGTTCATGGTCTTGCAAGTACTTTCTCCCAATATGTGAGGAGGAGACATTATGCTTAATACTGAATTATGTGAAATGAATGGGAATGCTACCTTTCAGGCATATACATTTCCAGGTCTGAATGCTAACCTATCCATAAAACCAGCACTAAAAGGAAGGAAGCTAAGATGGAAGATTACTTCACTGTGCTTGGATATTTAGAGTGAATTAGACTATCTGATTGGTAGCTATGTCATGTTGCTGAAATCGGATTGGACAATTATTGATTGGTCAATTTTTTATGTTGAACCATTTGATTGGGCTTTATGGAGGTGTTTTTAAACCTATGATGGGATATTTGTACCATCCTCATTGTTTCGACTGGATGGTTTTGCAAAATGTGCTTCGTTGGGGTTAGCACAATATTGACTGAAGGTCAATTCATTTGTTTACCTATATTTGACATTGAATTTTTAACTGTGATTTATGCTGTCAGGGATATGCAAATATATTATTGTTATACCTTTGTATACAAATGCTATAAATGTAACGATTGGCAGATTTGATTCGTTGGTGCCGGCAAAATGCCGATTGAATACCTGTTACTTCTTATATTTCTATTGGGCATTGGACTTTAAAATTGTGATTCATGTTGTCAGGGGTGTTTGACTCTAAATAAATTCCTCATTGGTTCATTTTTATATAAAAATGCTACATGGACAGAAAATGGCAGCTCTGATGAAGGACTTAGCTTAAGTCTGAAAGCGCTCATTTTTATATTTTTACTTGTTGATTTTATGCCTTTGTTGAGGGACTTCATTAAATGATTTTATGTTCTTGATATTTGCTGTGGTGGTCACTATTGTTTTGGTTCTTTTCTATGCAGTTGTGTTTTGTAGTGGCCTTTTTGTTGCCTTTTCCCATACTTTTTGTTTCATATATATATATATATATATATATATATATATATATATATATATATATATATATATATATGTATGTGTGTGTGTGTGTGTGTGTGTATTATATATACCGAGTTAGCAACAGAGACATTAAGAAATTGCAAATCCATGTTGTCAGGACCTGCATTAGTGTTGGGCTGTTATAGTTTAGAGTCTTGGTTTTACAGGGGTCACCTGAGTGGTGTCTAAGGTAAAAGCTAGATGCTAGATAATGTTATGATCATGGTGCTCTGAGACAGTATCTAGCTTTCCTAAGCTTACCTCCATGCAAAATCTTACTGTGTTATGGGATAAAGTCCTAAGTATTAGCTTTATAGGTTTGCTATGATATGAGGTACTGCTAGCCACCACTGAGTGGTGAATGGCCCAGTAAAAACATGCTTAATTTATAGCAGACAGAAAAAGCAAAAAACTAAATCCATTCTCCTCTGGCCAATAAACAACTACACTAAATTCCCTGGATTGCCTCACAACTTAGAGAGACCAGGTAGATACCTTCTGCCACAAGATGGATGATCCTGGAATAATGTAAAAACAACGCAAAAGTAGCTCTTAAGTGCAGATTAACAATCAAACAAGTCCGTAAAATCCCTCTGATGAAACAATCTCACTTTAAGCCTACCTGTGTGTTTCTCAACTCAGACTGACCGGGCTACTTCACTACTGCCACTAGAATAGCAGCCCCAGTCTTCCTAATGTAAAACACACTTTAGACAAACATGGAAAGGTACTAGAAACAAATCACATAACTAGCTACAGCAAATAATTCTCACTTTAAGCCTCCTTGTACATTTACCAGCATGGACAGACCAGATTATCTTTCAACCCCATTAGAATTTTAGTCCTAGTTTTCTTAATGTAAAAACAGCCCTTAGTTAGCCACCAGTGAAAAGGTACCAAAAACAAGTCTAACCACTAGCTACAAGTAATTGCAAGGTGATTCAAAGGCAGACAAGCCAGCAATAAGGAAAGACACACACTTCAAAGCAATTTTAAAGTACAAAGTCTTCTCAGTTTATTCTTTCAGTAACCAGTAAGACCAGCAGAGGAAATAAGGCTGGGAAAAGCCTCTAAGGCTAGCTATATAGTAAGAGAAGGCAGCTCAAAAGCCTCCAAGTATAAAATCAAAACGGGAATAGTGAGCATACCTCTTAGCCTCTTAGTGCAGCAAATCTGGACAAAGCCTAAAATGATGTGGGAGCAAATGCCCACAAATAGGGACGGACTTTAAATATTGCCCTTATAAACTTAAAATGTTGGTAGAATTAGAAGTTGGTAATCTCAAGAATTGAGCTGATTTACAAAATTGTATTTAGGCTACATGTGTGTAGTTCTAAATGACAATAAAGTTTACTTTGACTTTGACTTTCAATTACAGGGTTTGGGGTTAGCATGCAGTCTCTAAAGCATGTGAAGTGTGAAAATGAAATGTATGTCATTATTTACTGACTTCAGTCCTCAGTGATTTGTATGAAAAATACAAATTATATGAGGACTAGACCTAAAATATGAGGAAAAAAATCTGGACAGTTAAGAGGTATGATAGGGAGGTTGGGAGGAAACCAAACTCTGAAAAACACATAGGCCAAGCAGAGAAACCAAAAAGCAATGCAGATTACAAAATGACTTAAATTAATTAATAGCTTTAACTTCAGAAAAGAGCAAAAACATACTAAACTGATATAAATGGTAAGAAAAGTGTGACACCCCTGCACTGGTCCAGTAATCAAGGAGCCTCAGTCCTCACCACTGGCAACAGCTAGGTGGATGAACACACTGGCAGGATGACATGGATACACACAGTAAAGTGCAATTTCCCTTAACAAAACACAGCACTCACAGTCAGTCTGGGGCTGGTTTCTCCCTATTTCTCCAGATCCCCAATAAATCTCCCTACTGGCACAGCTATAGGGTTAAGATCTCAGCGGATGGGCCAAGCCAAGATCTCCAGCACCCTCTCTGTCCACCCAGTGCTTCATGTCCCTGCCCAAGTAGTTGACAAACACACACAATTTGAGATTTGGTTTATATGCAAATACACACACACATACCTGGAGAAGGCTGACACAGGTTTACTAACTATGCCTCCTTCTGCACAGACTATAAGGTAGAGTCCACTGCCACCAACCCCTACTTATCAGCTACTATAAGGCCCTTACAAAGAGTGTCCAGTCCTACTGTGTAATTTTACTATTATCCAAACAGTAGTCTGACCAAGACTTGCAAGGCTATTTAGGAGTGGTATGTACAGTGTCACCAAATACATATGCAGGTACTCTAAGAGTTTAAATATGTCTCACAAATATCAGACACAAAGATAGGTTTAAATATATATTAATAATAATAAAAGAACAAGACAATACTCAGTAAGTCAACACAGTAACTTCAGAGTTCAAAATCACAGGAAATATTTTAAAATAACATTGCAGGACAGTCTCCAATAAATACAGGCAACATCTAAATTAATATTTACTATATTCCTATCTATATCTAAGAGTGATACTATGCCCCAAATCTTACTTATAGCAAGGCAAGTGCAGATGATGATGATGAGTAGGTGTTCTTGCTAGGTCCAAGACAAACTCCAAAATGTAGTCTCTCTCTGAAAGAGTTCTTAAATCAGTATAAAATATTACTGCTGGGTTAGCTTGGATGACATCACTTTTTGTCACTTGACTTCTGTTCCCAGGATAAAACAGAAACTAACAGAATTTAACATCTCTTTGTTAAAAATATATATTATCTCAGATGTTTGCAGATCATGGATGTCATAAAACAATACAATGCTTTTCATTTTAAACCTAGTAATTACTTCTCTTTCAAGACAATACAAAAACTTCTAGCTCTAGACATCGTTTCTGTTACACTGAAACTGACACAAAACTTTTATAGCACAATAGTAAAGCAACTTAATTTCAACTTATTTTCTTGAAGCTTTGAAAGTTAACTCTTTTATGTTTCTACTGTTAAAACATACATTTGCACTGGTATGTAGTTTATATGCATTTCTGTTCTAAGTCAGCAGGGCATGCTGTGGTAACATTTTAGCTCAGTACATAACATACAGTTCTGTATAAATCATATCAATATTCACAAATGACATACAATTATTCACAAAATTCCAGATAGCTGGGCTGACAATATTTCCCAATATCACAATAAATACAATTAAAAATGTACTTAAAATGTACTTCTCTAAATGAAAAATTGTAGCCCAAATGTTTTTGTGACCAAGCTTGCAGCAGTCTCGAGAGTGAGATGGCAGGCTGGTTGTGTGATGTAAAATACTGAGGGGGTGGGGTCGGGTGAGGGTGCTAGGTTAATTACCACATGTTCTACTTGAAATTTGCTACACAAATTCGGAAAACCACCTAGGCCAAGCAGGGAACCCAAAAAGCAATACAGACAATAAAAATGCATTAAATTAATATCTTTAACTTATGTACTTCCTGAATGCAAAAAATGTAGTCTAAATGCTTTTGCTAACAAGCTTGCAGCAGACTCAAGACTCTTGGCCTCAAAACTATTTGTATTAGACTGACTTACCTTTGATTTCTCTACAAACTATCTAAAATTTATCTAAGTATTAAATGATTGTCTTCTACCTTGTTTTGATTCTTGACCAATCTTTTTTATATTATGTTTAATTTGTTATAATTATTTAAACTGCAGATGTTTTTGTTTTATTCATATGTTCATAGGATGATACTACACTTTTGGCCTGGAGGTCCTTATAAGCCTAGCCAAGAATTTTGCCCATGTTCTCACAAAGTCAGCACCCATTTCACCTGTCCAGCAGGGACATAGATGAGATCCCAGGGGGTATTTCCTGTTTCTCATCCAGTCATATAGGTTCCTCTTAAAGAGGGCTAGAGAAGTATTTTACTTGGCATGGAGAGGGGGTCTATTCCACAGATGGGGGAGTATTTGGGACACAAATCTATCTTGCCAAAAACTTCTGTTAATGTCACAGACCAGGTTGAGGCCTTGCATGCAGATTGCATGAGTGAAGTTTGACTTATGGATATGCAGCAACTCAATCAAGGCTGGGTCTGAGATGGCCTTGTATGTCAGACACAGGTCACCTCTGAGCAGTCTGTATGAGACTGAGTAGAGGGACAGGACTTTTAGCCTATCTGTATAGGACAGGTTTTTGAGACCCTGGATTTTCCTGGTCAGAATCTCTGTGGTCTCTCTACCTGCTGCATGTGCTTGGCAAGGTACATGCTGAAGGGGGCATTGTACTCGATAGTAAGTCTGATAAGGGAAGAGTACGGGGATGTTATGAACTCCTTATTCCTTGATGAAATACCCTTATTTATGAGGTGGAACATGTGGAAAGCCTTCCATACAATGGATGCAACGTGGTGGTCAAAAGTCAGGTTGCTATCAACCTGGGTGCCCAAGTCCCTCACAACTGATTGCATAATAAGTACATTGTTATTAATGTGATAATCTGTGGGGATGCTATTTTCCTTAAAGGGGATAATGATGCATTTCTTGACATTCAGTTTGAGGCCATGCTTCTGGCACCAGTCATTATTTTTTAAGATTCTAAAATTATTTTTCTTAAAATGTGTTATAGTTTGGAGCTTTACTCCATGGGCTTCCACTGAAAATGGGTTTCTACCCAGTCAGTAGTCAAATGTCAATAAATAATAAATAAATAAAACTGGCTTTATTGGACTTAGTTTACTCTCTTAGTTGCCTGATTAATTTGATGAGAAAATTCTTATCTTTATGTGAGTTACACTTGTAGATTTTAGCCATGACTTTTTTTTCCTTTTGTTGTATAAGCTGTTTAATTTGGGATGCCTTGAGGGTGGTTTGTTTTAGGAGTTAGTTTTGGGCTTACTTCTGGTAGGCACAGCAGCCTCTATTAATGTAGATATGGAACAAACAATGGCAGAGATTCACCATCTCCTGTTTTAAATAGCCACTTTCAGTTTCATGTAATGTGCCATATTCTGTATTGTGACTACCTACCACTGATTCCTTTATGGATTATGCTTTTTTTTCCCCTCACATTCTTCATTAAGAGTGTGTACATATGGCCTGCTTCCACTGTGAGACTACAAAATGAATGCACTGAGGATTGTAATCCACAAACTGTATTTCCCCAAAAAAAAAAAAAAAATGCCAAAAAACTAAATGTTTCAGATGGAGGGTCAAGTCTCCCACACCCCCCTGAACACACACACACACACACACACACACACACACACACACACACACACACACACATATATATATATATATATATATATATATATATATATATATATATATGTGTACTCCAGCTCTAAGGAGAGAGGATATTCCCCCAAAAAAGTGAATCACTTCTAGCACAACTCACTGACAGTGAAATCCAGTCATCAGGGGGTTGAACCCTGGGCTTTTAAAGCTTGAGCATTCATCTTTCATTCACCAGTAGGTTACCCACATGACCTGTGGTTAGCTCAGCAAAATAAATTTAAGCCATTTTAAAACCTATACTGTATCATAGCAAGTGTGCAAAAAAAAATATTCCAAAATTGTCATAAAGCCTTGCCTTTAATTTTAGGTACAAAGCTTCATAATAGTTGTATGCTTCTCTTTTAAGATAAAAACAAATATTATAACATTTGCGTCTATAGACCATCATAGATTCATACAGTTTCTTCATGGTGTTTTGTTTCAGTGCCCATTTTGTTTCTGTTGCACATTCTAGTAGAAGTGTTACTCTTAAAGATCAGGGAAAGGAATTTAGTACAAATCATGCGAACAGGAACTTTGTCATACGGGGAAAAAGATGACCCATATGTAATCTCTCATACTGCAATCATTGAAAGAAAGCATACTTTATTAACTGATTTTTGATTGCAAATGCAAGCATCCAACAATGCACCTTCAGATATGACATTAATCACTTGAGGGAGTGTTACATGCCAACACTTTTGCAATAAAGTTTGTAATACCTGTATTGTTTTCACGTATGTGTTTCGGTGAAAGCATGCATTTAGCTCCTGGTATATCTCTCTAGTCAACAGAAACATTTCAAGCATTTAATTTTAATTTTGTAAGCTGGCCCCATGATGCTGCAATGGTCACTGAAAACCCACGTGTAGCTGCATACCTCAATATATACTTACATAATTTGACAATAATTCATTAGGGCATTATATTAAATACTGAATAAAGGCAGTACTGATCTGACAAATGATATTGTGATGTTAAAAAAATTTATGGCCACCATTCTTAAATGTGTGCCAAAACAAGACAAAAAAGTAATCAAACTATAACAATGAAAATGCATACATTTTGTACATTGCTATTAGTCCAATTGAGTAGTATGCATTCAATTCAGCATTTTCTTTGTAATAAGTGATGTTTTGAATGGATTATATTACACCTGAAGGGAAAACTATGCTTGCTGATTTTTATATTACTACTAAGCATAATTTCTTTCCATTAAGTAATTACTTAATACCACAGGTATAGCAAAATGATACTTGGTTTGAGACAAATTGCTAACACAGCCAGGCATAGCTCATTAAAACTTTGTTTTGTCATTCCCATTTATCATTATTCTTATCTTATACATTTGCTGGGTGATTAGTTGAATGTCAGAAGGGCATAACATATTTATATATAGTTTAAAATTTTTTTGAGAAACCTTAGAAGCAGTTTGAAGTCAAACTAATTTCAATACTGCATTGTATGTACATGCTGAAAAAGAAAGTGGCGTGTCTTCATTTAACTTAGACTTTATAAAAGTAATAACACAGTGTAAAATGTCTTTACAAAATGTTAAGTACAGTAAATTCAAGATAAGTAAAATATTTTTACTATACCAAGAACACCTTTCTCTCATGACAAGGTTTACAATTATTAACCACCATTTTATTTACGTTACTCAACATGCTATTTTTATAACTTCCATAGGGCCTATCTAACCACATATATGCCTTTAAGAGCAACAGTAAGCACCATATTTTGTTGTTTTGCAACAAGTACATACAACAGATGGCATGCTGACTTCATGACACTGAAATACAGTATTTTAATAATGGTTAAGCTGTCATTAAACATGTGCATTCTGACTACAGGGCATTAGTGTCTCCAGAGTTGTGTAAAATAGAGGCCACTGCCTGAATTGAGAAGGATTAGACTGTCTCTGATCTGATTACAATTTGCTTCCTGACGTATAAGTTATACGAATTTGTTAAAAATCCTGGGATGCAGTATGTGCGCTAGTAGCGGTTTGCAAGAAAGAAAGAAATTAAATAAATAAATAACACTGCATGCCTGAAATTCTTTTAAAAAATAGCTGTGTCTGAATATCAGTAGTTTTTATTTTTTCCCATTTGAGTAAAATGTACTAGGTAATATGGGTAAATTTGTTTATTAAAAAAAGTAAACCAAATATTAACTCAATTGCTGTTTTTCTTTACTTCAGCTTATCAGAAAGAAATAATTTTTTTTAAATAAGATAAGCCATTTCTTTGTGAAATGAAATTTCAGTACCCTTCTTGTCCCTTGACAGACACAGGTAAGCTGTATGAGTGACCGATACTCATAAAGCAATGTGAATAAAACGGCTGTTCTAGTCTGTGTCCGATGAAAGACTGCATATGAGGTCAGCGTCATGTGTCAGTGTTACTGTGTGAAAACATGTATATTTTACATACTTCCGCAAAAGAGCAATAAACATAACCTTTTATGCTATGGTGCAAAACATTTTCTTCTAACCAACCAATGTCCCTTAAGATCAATGCAGATAATTTGTAAAGCCATCACTGTGTTAATGACAGACATAAATAAAATAGTGTCAGCTGACAGAATGTGTCACAGCATCTATGGGACCTGATGGTATCCCCGGCTGCGTGATACGTGAACTCCAAGAAGAGCTAAACCCGCATATAAAAATGTTATTTAACCTTAGCCTTACTACAGGATATGTACCTGAACACTGACGTACAGCAACAGTGGTACCACTCCACAAGGGAGGCTCCACTACAGACCCTGGGAACTACCGCCCCATAAGCTTGACCAGCCTGGTTTGCAAAGCCATGGAAAGAATTATTATGGAACTCATAAACAATGACATTGGGGACCTACAGACACTTGATCCCACCCAGTTAGGCTTTGTAAAAGGCAGATCCTGCCTTTTGAACCTTGTTGACTTTTTCGAAACAGTCACTAGAGCCATTGATGAGGGCAAGGATGTCCATACAGCCTACCTGGACTTGGCTAAAGCCTTCGACACAATACCCCACTCTGGGATCATAGAACAGCTAAACAGCTTAAAAGTAAATCCATATGTCACAAGGTGGGTTGCAAACTGGCTAAAGAACAGAACCCATAAAGTCAAGATTGCGGAAGCCATGTCAGACTCAAAGCCAGTCACAAGTGGTGTCTCACAGGGCTCTGTCCTGGGACCCCTCTTGTTCAGCATTTACTTCTCAGATGTGAAAGCAAACATGGGAGGGTTGTGGCTGACAAAGTTCGCAGATGACTGCAAACTAGGCGCCATAGTCGATACACCAGCTGACACATACATCCAACAGAAAGGCCTCACCAAAACGGACAACTGGTGCCGGAATCACGGCCTTAAACTGAATGGCAAGAAATGAATAGTCATCCCCTTTGGGAAAAACAAAATACCCATAAATTATCACATAGACAGTAACCTACTGAGTACCGAAAAAGTAATCAGAGACCTGGGGACCCAAGTTGACAGTGACCTCTCATTTGATACCCATGTTGCCAAAGTGGTTAGAAAGACTTTCTACCTTGCCCACCTTATCATGAAGAGGTTCACATCCAAATCAAAGGAGGTCATCGTGCCCCTGTACTCCTCCCTTATCAGGCCCATGATTGAGTACAATGCCCCATTTGGTATGTACCTCACCCGGCACTTACAACAGCTGGAGAGATCCCAGAAGTACCTCACCAAGAGGATCAAGGGTTTCCAACATATGTCATATGCTGCCAGGCTAAAGAAACTCCAGCTCTATTCAGTAGCATACCGCCTGCTCAGAGGTGATCTGTGCCTGACATACAAGGCCATGTCCAACCAGGAATTGATGGACATGCTCCACCTCAAAAAATCAAAATCCATAAGAACCACGAGAGCCAAAGATTTAAACCTCAGTACAAACATGAATGGAACATGCTGGAGGGACAGATTCATAACTCAGAGGCTTCCCATACTCTGGAACAAAATCCCAGTCCATGTTAGGCAGAGCCCCTTACTGGCTCTTCAAGAGAAATCTTGACGAGTGGATGGGAGATTGTAGGTTTACCCCGGGGGTCACCCCTGTATCGCTACTTAACAGAGGCACAGTAAACTAATTTTAATAAGTAAGGGGGTCTTCAATGTGTCACTACTAGACAAAGGCACAGTATTCTAAATTTACTCTATATACCTTAGTACCACTACATGGGGTGGCAAAAGCCACATCTCTAGGGCTAGGCTTGCAAATGCCTCAGGGCAGATAGCCTAGTACTAAACTATGAAATTATGAAACTGTGTCAATCTCTTTCTGGCATGATTGTGAAATGACCTTTCAGGGTCTACCTTAATCACTTTTTTTTATGCAAATATTTCATAAAATAACATGCCTAAAATGGTTAAAGCTAAAGACACAGACTTTTGTCAGAAATGCAGTAGTGTTTTCTACCGCTGAAAAATGAGTACATTAAGTACTTCCATAAATGAATATATTTAGCACAAAATTACACAACCTTGTTAGTTTATTTCTTCATTTTATTTTAGTGGATACACTAGTAAAATGACTATATGAAAATAAATTGTTTCTTTCATTATGTCCAATGATTTGAGTTAAAACTGCATGACTTAAAAGGAAAGAATGGTGTTATTAAAACTGGAAGGGCTGAATTAGGAGACCGACAGGTTCTCTTAAAACAATATAGTTGGGAAACCGGATGAACTGGCACTGATTAGAAAAGCAAGTTTCCATTATAGGCTTAAGGATCGTAACTTGGAAATGTCTGAATTTAAGTGCTATTACAGGGAAATATATATTAATTACTTAATTGCTGCATTTCAGTGTGTGTTTCCTTCTCCTCTGCAGTACCACAGTTTCAGAGCTAGTATACATGTAAGTAGTGCGGTGACATAGCAGGGGATGCAGTGGGGTTTTGCCACTCTGCAAAAAATGCTTTAAATATGTAACTGCCACTTTTGAAGTTTGCAGTTACTTGTTTTTTTAAAGAACATACATTTCATACCTTCAGGATTTACACTATAGTACTTTGAACTTCCAATGGGAAGTTGATTAAGGCAATACTAGTGAAAAGGTCTAGATAACAAGATGTAAGAAAGTTTTGCACTTTGGGACTACAGCATATTCCTTTCTATCTCTAGTATCGCAACATATGTGTTCATAGCCCTTTTAAATACAAGCACTTTTATTTCGGTTGATATGATGCTGATTATTTGTTCAGTATTTCTATGCAGGTGATCATTGGTCCGTAATACTTAGTTACTTTTGTAACTTTGATGATTACAGCAAGCAAAAACTTCCCTGTGCTGCAGACCTTTTTTTTCTTATTGAAGAGTTGAAGAATTGATGTGTTAGCACTACAGACCAAAACACCCCCTCCCATTATCCACTCAAGTTTATTTAGGCTGAACCATGGCGGGCTTAGTCAAGCATGTCTGTCAGGTACTGCAGTTCTAGTTTGCCTGCTCTGAAAGACAATGTTCATTAAAGCCAGATTGTTCTTTGACTAAATTCAAATGTAGAAAGCTAAAAAAAAAAAAACTCATATACTCTTATTTGGAAAAATTTATAATCGCACCTGCTAAGCACAAGTGTACTATATAAATTAAGTATCTCATTCAAGATTTACCAGTTTGCTCTGTCCAGTAAAATTACTCTAGACATACTTTGATTAGATAAAAAATGAAGAAGGCAGTGGTAATCTCCAAAAAACAAAGTTTATGTTGGCACTTTCATTCACATCCAATACAGGAACTTCTTCAGAAATAAAACTGCAGCAAAATCTCAACTTAAATAGCAAATTAGACATGACATCATGCAGCAATTAATTAAGGTTTAAAGTGACAAACTTCTAACACTTCATACCCCAATACCTCAATAAATAATAAATCAAAAATATTTCAAAAACTAATACTAAAAATACATTACTTCTAAATGCTTCTAATTAAAATGTGTGCTTCATAAAAACATTCACAAGCGTCTTTATTGAACTATCTTTCTAAAACTTTCAGTTTTAAAATACATTTCAGTGAACATAGATAATACTCCATTACGTGTCTTCCCAGTGCATTCATATTAATTTGCTTGCTAATATTGTACTGGTGCTCATACATCTGTCTTTAAAATGTCTCTTGGTTTTACCAATGTAAAAACCAGTACAATTTTGGCACTGAGCAAGATAAACAACCCCTGAACTTTCGCAATTAAACATGCCTTTTATAAAATAAGTACAATGCCTAATGGGAGATTTATTAGTCACTTCAATGTAGTGGCACAATTTAAATTTTCCATACTTATACATCCCAGCTCTAATAATGACATAGTTTACTTTCTTCTCCAAAAGATTTTTAATATTACATCCCCATCTAAAAATTATACAAGGTGAATTATTGATTCTTTGCCTAATCAGTGGGTCTTTTAAAAGAGCTGCCCAGTTTTTTGACAAAATATTCCTAAGGGCTCCAGCAACAAGTGAACAGGGGGTACTAAATTTTAGAGCATGATCAATTTTTATATTAGAAGTTTCAGCTGACACTCCATTCAATATGACAGTATCATTTAGATAGAAAAATCCACACTTATCACTAAGGATTGGTCTAAACCAATTCCTCTCCCTTTTCATCACCACTTCATCTATAATTTATATTAATAATTCCATAGGGTAGGATCTAGCTAGAAACATATTTTTTAAATGTTCACATTCTGATAAAAAGTCACTGTTAAAAGTTATCATCCTAGCAGCCCTCACAAGTTGCCCTTTTACCACGGCTCTCTTTTGATGGGCTAGATAGCAGCTCTCATAGTGGAGGAAGGTATTCAAATAAGTGACCTTCCTGTATATCTTAGCCACATATCTTGCATTCGGTCTATCTTTGAGAAGGAAAACATCCAAATAGGATATACACTCTGGTCTGAATTCAAAAGTGAACTCAAGAAAATTGGTAAATCCAGAAATCTGATCAACAAAATTAGAGGCCTCACTATAATTTCCCTTAAAAATGATAAAAGTATCATCTAAAAATCTGGTGGACCAATGTGCCCGTTCCTTGTACCAATTACTCTTGAATAAGTATTCTTCCTCCAGTGCACCATTACACAATTAGCAAAGCTCCCCCTGCAAGGGGAGCCCATTGCCACCCCTGATTTTTGTAGGTAATAATCACCATTGAAAAGAATAAAGTTATTAGAAAGAATAATATCAAGCAAGTACTCGATTAGGTCAATTTCATCCCCTGGTGCACCTTTTTTTAAGTAAAAAGTCTCTAATCCACTCAGTACCCATGGCCTGTGGGATAACAGTATATAAATCCTAACATCAGTCATTAAAAAATTAAAGTTAGCATCAGAGGTTAGGGAATTCAAACCACTTAAGAAATCCCATTAGTCATGACATATTTGGGGCACTTTCTTCAAATAGTTTTTTAATAAATAATCCACATACTTAGCACATCCATATCTAATACATTTCCTTCCATCCACAATAGGACAGAATGGTGGATTTATCACAATCTTGTGGATTTTGGGCAGCCCAAAGATGGCGGGGGTTAAAGGAGCAGTAATATTAATGAAATTAAACACATCAACATCTATTCTAGATTCAATAAACAGATCATTAATGTGCAACCTAATGCGCTGACAAGCCCCATTAAATGAATTCAAAGAGACTGGTATGTAAGCATCAGATCTCAAGATGTTTAACATTCTTTTATTGTAATCAGCCTCATCCATAAAAATAAGGCCTCTACCTTTGTCTGGTTTAAAACTTTCACTTTAAACATTTTTAATGCATTTAAAGAATTCCATTCCTCAGTAGAAGTATTGTAACTATTCCTGTGTTCAAGTGATTTGTTTAACACAGTTCTTATGTCAACTTTGCACACTTTTTCAAAAGTAGCAACAGTACTATGTAACAGTGGACTAAATATGCTAGAGACCCTAAAATCATGGTTAAAATATGACTGATTACCAAGTAAAACATTCAAATTGAGCTTACGGATGAATACCTTAAGATCAGCAAGGTAGCGGCTAAATTAGCTCTTCGATCCGAAAAAAACGAGAGGCTTTTAGGTAATAGTTCAACCAGTTCAGGAGATACTTCAAGCCCAGAATAATTGTATATCCTAAAATTACCTGAGTTTGTTAAAACATGTAACTTAAGGTCCATAGAATTGTCATTGTTCAGGGATTCATGTAAACATTCGTCCAGAGCATTCATTTCCTCCGTCTGTTGGTTCTCTTCTGCCGTCAGTTGTTGGAGAACCCACCCCTCAATTTGTGTTGGTTCACTTGTTTCCTATCCTGAAAAACCTGGTCTCTGATTTGGTTATTGGTGCCCGCACATTCCTGTAATCATTCACTATGCCTCATAGCAGTATTTACATCCTCATGAATATTCATGGCTCCCTCAGAATTGGAAGGAACAAAACTCAATTCCTGTCCATTCACGGAATTAACAGACATATTATTACAGTCAGAAGTTAATGTAACTCGGCCGGCTGGAAGAGGATAAGCTGTACCATTTTGATAATCAACTCTATCTCTTTCCAGCATTTTATTTTTAGTCTCTCGCAACTTATTCAGGGCACTATTAATACTGCCGTAAATACGGTTGTAGTCAAATCTATAACATGGAAAGTTAACATCACCTGTTACTGCAGTTTCCAAAATTAAAAGGTCACTTTTTAAACTGTCCATATCTAATTTGTATTGACCAATTAAAAGATTTAAAAATCCACAGCCCTGTGTATCAAAGAGCTGCAACAACTCACGGTGAAATGTAGAATCCCATACCAACCCTGTTGGGAATCTCCATTGGCACAGCCCTTTCAGAATTTGGTGCCTGTTAATGCATTCTTCAGGATACAGAATTTCAAGTTGTAGTTTTTTTATATTTAAATAATTTGAAATCAAACATTTTAAAATTATTAACTATATTACTGCTAGTGTTCTATCATTTCCAGCATCAGTCAAACCAGTTCCATTACTCAGAGACATAAGTTAATTTAAACAGTTAGTGAGAGATGGAATACTAGTATTACCGATAGGTTATTGCTCTTGGGAATGGTGCTCAATTCCAGCAGAATGGTATTGGATAAGTGGCTGTTGGAAGTCGATACCTGTCCAGGAGGTAAACTCAAAGGTGTTGAGGAAACATCAATAGCTGATGATTTAGAACTCGACTCTAGATGTAAGATGTTGAATTCGTAGCATTAGGTTCCCTACAGCATTCACTTCAGTAGGGACATTTTTAGTATTAGTTTTTGAACTATTTTTGATTTATTATTTATTGAGGCATTGAGGTATGAAGTGCTGTATGTTTGTCACTTTAAAAGCTTAATTAATTGCTGTATGATGTCATGTCTAATTTGCTATTTAAGCTGAGATTTTGCTGCAGTTTTATGTCTGAAGAAGTTCATGTATTGGATGTGAATGTAAGCGCTAACACAAACTTTGGTTTTTGGAGATTACCACTGCCTTATTCATTTTTTATTAGTGTTTTTTTTCTTTTTTTTGTTTTGTTTTTTTTTGTTTTTTTGTTGTTTTGGAGTTTGTTGTTATGGCAAGTGGATCTTTTCCTGGTTCTCAATCACTTTTCTCTCAAGAACAAAGAAATATCACTACTGAAGCGAAGCGAATGCTGTGGGGAACCTAACACTACTAATTCAACAGCTTATGTCTAGAGTCGATAATTTGGCCTCTAGAATGGATCGTGGTTATCCTGTGCTGAATAGTACATCAGGCCTTATGGGCTCAGGATGGCTGATATTTGCTGGGACTTCCACATCATCAGTTATTGATGTTTCCTCAGCACTTTGAGTTTAACTCCTGGACAGGTATCGACCTCCAACAACCACTTATCCAATACCCATTCTGCTGGAATTGAGCACCGTTCACAAGAACAACCTATCACTAACTGTTTACATGAACTTATGTCTCTGTGCAATGGAACTGGTTTGAATGGTGTTGGAAATGATAAACAGAACACTAGCAGTAATATAGTTAATAATTTGAAAATGTTTAATTTTAAATTATTTAAATATAAAAAACTACAACTCGAAATTCTGTACTGGAAGAATGCATTAACAGGCTCCAAATTCCAAAAGTGCTGCGCTAATGGAGATTCCCAATGGGGTGGTACGGGATTTTGCATTTCACCGTGAGTTGTTTCAGCTCCATGATACACAGGGCTGTGAATTTTTAAATCTTTTAATTGCTCAATACAAATTAGATATGGACAGTTTAAAAAGTGACCTTTTAATTCTGGAAACTGCCATAACAGGTGATGTTGCCTTTCCACATTATAGATTTGACTATAACCATATTTACGGCAGTATTAACAGTGCCCTGAATAAGTTGAGAGAGACTAAAAATAAAAAGTTGGAAAGAGATTGAGTTGATTATCAAAATGTTATGGCTTATCCTCTTCCAGCCGGCCTGGTTACATTAACTACTGACTGTAATAACGTGTCTGTTAATTCCATGAATGGACAGGAATTGAGTTGGGTTCCTTCCGATTCGAAGGGAGCCATGAATATTCATGAGGATGTAAATACTGCTGTGAGGAGTAGTGAACACTTACAGGAATCTGGGGGCACCAATAACCAATCCAGAGACCAGGTTATTCAGGATGGCAAACAAGTGAACCAACACAAATCGAGGGGCGGGTTCTCCAACAACAGATGGAAGAAGAGAACCAACAGACGGAGGAGATGAATGTTCTGGATGAGTGTTTACATGAATACCTGAACAATGACAATTCTATGGATCTTAAGTTACGTGTTTTAATAAACTCAACTTGTGATTTTAGGATATACAATTATTCTGGGCTTGAAGTATTTCCTGAACCGGTTGAACTATTATGTAAAGGCCTCTCGTTGTTTTGGCTCGACGAGCCAATTTAGCCACTACCTTGCTGGATCTTAAGGCATTCACCGTAAGCTCAATTTGAATGTTTTACTTGGTAATCAGTCGTACTTTAACCATGATTTTTGGGTCTCTAGCACATTTAATCCACTATTACATAGTACTGTGCTACTTTTGAAAAATTGTGCGAAGTTGACATAAGAAATATGTTAAACAAATCACTTGAACACAGGAACAGGTACAATACCTATATTGAGGAACGGAATGCTTTAAATGCATTATAAACATTTAAAGTGAAAGTTTTAAAACCAGACAAAGGTGGAGGCCTTATCTTTATTGATGATGCTGATTACAATAATAGAATGTTAAACATCTTGAAATCTGATGGTTACATACCAGTCTCTCTGAATGAATTTAATGGGGCTTGTCAGCGTATTACATTGCACATTAATGATCTGTTTATTGAATCTAGAATAGATGTTGATGTGTTTAATTTCATTAATATTACTGCTCCTTTAACCCCCACCATCCTTAGGCTGCCCAAAGTCCACAAGAGTGTGATAAATTCACCATTCTGTCCTATTGTGGATGGAAGGAAATGTATTACATATGGATGTGCTAAATATGTGGATTATTTATTAAAAAAAATATTTGAAGGAAGTGCCCCAAATATGTTGTGACTCATGGCATTTCTTAAGTGGTTTGAATTCCCTAACATTTGATGCTAACTTTAATTTTTTTAATGATTGATGTTAGGGATTTATATACTGTTATCCCACAGGCCAT
Organism: Protopterus annectens; assembly: GCF_019279795.1. Taxonomy (NCBI): domain Eukaryota; kingdom Metazoa; phylum Chordata; order Ceratodontiformes; family Protopteridae; genus Protopterus; species Protopterus annectens. Next base: position 1,950,578,771 of record NC_056735.1, read on the forward strand.
GGGTATTGAGTGGATTAGAGACTTTTTACATAAAAAAGGTGCACCAGGAGATGAAATTGACCTAATTGAGTTCTTGCTTGATATTATTCTTTCTAATAACGTTATTCTTTTTAATGGTGATTATTACCTACAAAAATCAGGAGTAGCAATGGGCTCCCCTTGTGAGGGGAGCTTTGCTAATTGTATAATGGTGCAAATGGAGGAGGAATTTTTATTCAACAGTAATTGGTACAAGGAATGGGTACATTGATGCACCAGATTTTTAGATGATATTTTTATCATTTGTTAAGGGAGATTATAGTGAAGCCTCTAATTTTGTTGATCATATTTCTGGATTTACAAATTTTCTTGAGTTCACTTTTGAATTCGGACCCGAGTGTATATCCTATTTGGATGTTTTCCTTCTCAAAGGTATACCGAATGCAAGATATGTGGCTAAGATATACAGTAAGGCCACTTATTCGAATACCTTCCTCCACTATGAGAGCAATATGAGATCACATCAAAAGAGGGCCGTGGTAAAAAGGCAATTTGTGAGGGCTGCCAGGATGATAACTTTAAACAGTGGCTTTTTATCAGAATGTGAACATTTAAAAATATGTTCATGGCTAGGTCCTACCCGATGGAATTATTAACACAAATTATAGATGAAGTGGTGATGAAAAGGGCAAGGGTTGGTTTAGACCAAACCTTAGTGATAAGTGCGGATTTTTTTTATCTAAATGATACTGCCGTATCGAATGGAGTGTCAGACAAACCATCTAATGTAAAAATTGATCATGATCTAAAATTTAGTACCCACTTTTCACTTGATGCTGGAGCCCTTAGGAATATTTTATCAAAATACTGGGCAGTTCTTTTAGAAGACCCACTGATTAGGCAAAGAATCAGTGATTCACCTTGTGTAATTTTTAGGCGGGGGAGTAATATTAAAAATCTTTTGGAGAAGAAAGGAAACTATGTCATTATTAGAGCTGGGATGTATATGTCTGACATTAGGCTGTGGGATGTAAAATGCACTGAAAAGAATACATCTTCTACTTTTCTCTAGAACTTTTAACCAAATAACAGAGACATCCTAAATGAAACATTAATAAGTAAGTAAACTGAAAGCACTGAGGCAAACTACATACTACAAACAGAATCACATTGCAAGTGGTTAAGTTTGAAAACATATGGTCATTTTGTTAGTGGGCAGTGATGTAAAGAAACCATTTCTGTATTCCATGCCTGAAAGCAGTCCTCTGAAAGACTTAGGAATTTGCAGTACAAGATTGTAATTCATAGCATTTGCAGAGATTATGGTCAATTACTTAATTCTGGATACCAGCCCCCAGCAAGAATGGCATTTGTATTAGCAAATATACTCAATCAGTATATTACACTCTGTGAATCTGGACTAGGGAGACAGTGGTGTGAATATCAGCTCAAGATAATAGTTATAGTTGAAGTCATGTCTAATTTGCTATTTAAGCTGAGATTTTGCTGCAGTTTTATGTCTGCAGAAGTTCATGTATTGGATGTGAACGAAAGCGCTAACATAAACTTTGGTTTTTGGAGATTATCACTGCCTTGTTCATTTTTTATTAGTGTTTCTTTGTTTTTTTTTTGGTTTTATACTTTGATAAGATGACCTAAAGTTTTCAGTGAAGGTTTTCCAACCAAAAGTAAATTCATAAAATTAATGAATAGCGATCATGAATAGATTATTTCATGATGGAGCTAACACAGGAGCATATATAAAATAAACTCACCAGCATGTAGTCTATAACATTTAAAATTCAAGCAAACATGACACTGCAACATGCATAACCTCTGAGCCACTGCAGTATTACTAATCGCTTGAGACAGAGTTAAGAACAGACAATTATGCATGGTAACAGCTCTAACTTACTATGTCTGACATTAGGCTGTGGGATGTAAAATGCACTGAAAAGAATACATCTTCTACTTTTCTCTAGAACTTTTAACCAAATAACAGAGACAACATAAATGAAACAGCAATGAGTAAGTAAACTGAAATCACTGAGGCAAACTACATACTACAAACAGAATTACATTGCAAGTGGTTAAGTTTGAAAACATATGGTCATTTTGTTAGTGGGCAGTGATGTAAAGAAACCATTTCTGTATTCCATGCCTGAAAGCAGTCCTGAGAAAGACTTATGAATTTGCAGTACAAGATTGTAATTCATAGCATTTGCAGAGATTATGGTCAATTACTTAATTCTGGATACCAGCCCCCAGCAAGAATGGCATTTGTATTAGCAAGTATACTAAATCAGTATATTACCCTCTGTGAATCTGGACTAGGCAGACAGTGGTGTGAATATCGGCTCAAGATAATAGTTATAGTTGATGTGTCACCCCAACTGCGTGCAAAAAAAATAAGAAAAAAGGGATTATAGATGGATGGATGGATGGATGGATGGATGGATGGATGGATGGATGGATGGATACTAGTTATGGCAATGGAAGTGGCTCAACAGGCTGCACACCCACCATTTATGTATGAGAATTTAGAAAATTTGGGGCTCTATTAACACTCCTGCTGATTTATTTATTTGTTTGTTTATTTATTTACATATTTATTTAATATGTGTTTACCAGGAAAGTCCTACTCTGCAAGTCACATTTTCATCAGAATTAACAACATAGTGTCCAACAACTGGAAAATATTAGTTTCAAGTAGTGATCTACAGATGGTAGTAGGAAAGCCCCCATGTTTGTTAACATAAGAAGAAGGAATTTCAAAGAAATGTTAGAAAGTGGACAAAGAAAAAAGCCTCAAGGCAACATAGGTACTTTTAAATGCAAAAGTTGCAATTTTTGTAAATACATTTCAGAGGGAGCAGATTTCAATGTTGCAACTGAAAGCAAGATGTGGCACGTTCCAGGCAGTTTTAATTGTAAATCTACATTTGTGGTGTATATGGCAAAATGTTCCACTTAATCTTCGTTCTATATTGGGAAAACCAATAGGCAACATAGAAACAGAATGTATGAACACTATTATAACATCAAAAAGAAAAATTTAGATAATGCTCTTTACAAGCACACTTTAAACTGTGTGAGTAGTAATAACAGTGATAAGTTTCTTTTTACAATTATAGATCATGTTTCATTGGGCTTTAATGGAGACAGAGATGGGGAACTAGATTTTATTGAGTTTAAATGGCAGGTTTTATTAGATGCATGCAGGGTACTAGGGCTTAACAATGGTGTCAACTATAAAGCTGTGTTGAAAAGAGAAGCTTATTACAACAAATGTAAATAGTTTATATGTTTGTTAGAAATGTATGATTTATTTAAAATGCATTTTTATTTAAACACATTTTAAACAGTTTTTACATTAAGTTTAAGTAAAATGAGATTTGATTGGTGTGATGTGTATTGATGATGGTATAAAAATGAGACAGTTTTTTAACACCTTGTTCTGATGAAGGCCTAATTCTGGGGCTGAAAGAGCTAAACCAGTGGATTAAAGTTAATTTTGTGTGATATAGTGCTCCATTATCACTTGTGGTTTTCTTTTCACATTTTCATCAGAGTCCAAAGGTGAAAGGCTTCAAAGAAAAATAAGTTAAAAAATATGCAAAAAATATTCAATAAATTATACATATTTATGGAAAATATATTATGACGATGATGCAAATTAAACAAGTACACTAACTTACATTAACTTTCATAAAGTAATGCAGTTTAACAAGCATGCTTAAACTACCAACGACTGCTTAAAAAAAAAACTATAAAACTAGACTTAATTTACATGGCTGAAATGGATAAGGATAGTCTAGGAGAAATGCTAGGCTGGTAAAATACATAAATTATGTTAGCAGATTATAATCTCTCTAAAATTAAAGTGCACACCACTCAGCACAGACCATGGAGTACAAAATATAAGATTAACTTTCAGCAAAAAGGGGGAAGAAATAAGGTACTGGTGGTCTGACAAGCTAAAAGAAAGTGACTGAACAGTATAGTAGATGAAGCATAGATAATATTATAATATTTCCTGCTACTTGGTTACACTGCATTAGACAGTAGATGCTTGAAATTGTAAGAAGATCTATAGGGAATAAAAAGTACTGCAACCTAGAGAGGATAATTCTAATTGTAATCTTGTGGTCTGATAGGGAGTGTGTGAGCGGAGGTGTATATTATATGTAGATACAGCCAAATGAGTATAACAAATAGCAGCTAGTAAATAGTTGTGTGAGTGACAGAGTGAGAATATAACAGATACTACACACTGTAAAGGTAATATGCCATATAGAGAACATTACATATAGTCCTGTAGATAATGGAGCATTATGGTACTTTGTACTATACTACAAAGACATACTTCATATAGAGTGGATCATTATGTTTATTATTGCTTATATGGTGGTTTACCTTTGATGTTATGTTTGTAAGTTGGATCAATTAACCACTGGATGAGAGACAGGGTTGGTTTAGCCAGGAGAGTGGAAGAGGCATATCCAGGAATCCTGCAGGTAACATTTTAGGTGACTTTTGAAGGTTAGTCAGTTTTTAGTGAGTTTATTCAGGAGGGGAATGCAGTTCCAAGGCTTGGCAATACAAATATTTGCATAGAACATCAACAGCTATGCTATAGGTTTTTTTATATCAGCAGGAGATGTTTAGCGCTAGAATGCAGAGAACAGTTAAGGTTGTTCTTTTTCCAGACAGTATAAAGGGTAGGTGGCTCCTTATTGTATTGTCAGCACTTGAAATGCTGAGGGCCAACATGCAAAATAAATAAAAAAATGCAGGAGAAGAACTAATTTCAATCATCATTTTTCTCCTGTAAACTTCTTCATACTGCACCCCCAATGTGGGGAGGCAGCAAGCCCCACACAATCCCAAACGTATATATAGTAACTTTGAGATCACCATACCTTGCAGAAAAGGGGAATATTCTGAGAAATGGCCATCTTAGATCTGGTATATGTAAGCCCTTTTTAAGGTAATTTATTCTCCATGTTTCCCGACTTTCTCTAGCAGGTCCTAATGTTTCAATGTTTCAAATGGTTACCAGGGTGGGTGCTTAGAAGATTAAAATGGTATTCAATGAGTTACAAGAAGGTGTGAAAGCACAAGGTAATTAGTCAACTCCAGCCACTTTAGGTGTTTAAGTGGTGTGCAGTGGTGGGAATTGTAAGAATTATTGGATGCAAACTTTGCAAATTTATTGTACATTTCTCTAATCATCTAAGGGAAGACTGGGGACACATGCAGTTGGCTGGATAACAGATAGGTTGAGACTAGGGTTCTCCTACTTCTATTTTTAAGGAATTGCTTTGTCCTATACAGGAGTCTCAGCTTTTTATGCTGTTTTCTTTTTTTTGTTTGTTTGTTTGTTGAATATGTAAATCAAATTTCAGACTGCTGACTATTAGCAGTCCAAGTAGCTTGGAATTCTATATTTGGTTTATCTGAGGAGGTAATAAAAAACTGGATTTGTAATCAACATAAGATACTGAAGTAATCAGCGATTTTTTTTATGTTTAGAATGATATAGGAATTGCTTAGACAACATTCATTGGAGGCTGTATGATGACATTAATGGTCCAGTGTCAATCCACCGTAGCGTTATAGAATTATTAATCTAATCTTCAGAGAAACAGTTTTTCCATACATCCTTCAGATAGTGATAGCGTGCACAGATATTAGACTACAAATGGTACTGTTCACATATTGCAGGTACATTTTTTACAGTAAACTCATTCAACTTCCCGAGTAAGTCACTACCTTTGGAATAGAGGAATAAAGTCCCAGCTCCAACCCAGAAGACCCAAGTTCCTCTAGTAGATCTTTTGCTGGAGGAACAGGTAAGAGGAATGAAAAGTGTAATAAGATGGCATCTTCTGTCCTCTCTCAAGAAGATTGTTAGGTCTGGGCACATGTGTGAGGCACCCTTCCCATCACTGAATCTCCACAGAAGCCTAGAAATTGCATGAGAGTGATTTCTGCTAGAGTAATGGACATTCTGATTGGGTTAAAGTGTTCCTGAAATTCCCTAAATAATGGATTATGACACCATCTCCATGTTCTCACTTATCAGGCTAGTTGTAAAGGGGCAAGCCTAATTGCTACAGGAAAATGGGATCCAGTAGTGTGGCGAGGTTGGGGCAAGAAGGGCAACTTCCCCAGGCACAAAGTGTTGTGGGAACATGATCAGCCAATCACGATCTCTTTTTAATTCAATTATGGCTTTTTAAAAGATGGCATTGCATTTGTGGTTGAACCTGAGCACGGTAGTGCTCAGTGCATGGTCTAAACTGCAGCAATTGCTGGCTATATTGCAGCAAGTAGATTTCTACAGATTAAAATAAAAAGACTTTTTTTTTAAACTAAAAACTGAGAAATGTAGCACTCCATATAGGCACAGTATACACTGTAGAAACTGTTTACTATATTTGCACCAAACAGTTTGCTACAGTTTAAAAAGAAGAAATATGTATATATATATATATATATATATATATATATATATATATATATATATATATATGTATATATATATACATACATCATATTTTTTTTAACTACAGCATGAGCACCATAGCACACTGTGCTGGCAGGGTGTAAAGTGTAGCAAACATATTCAATGAAATATGTTGAAGGAGGGTTGAGGGCAGGGCACAGAAATGACAGTTCTGTAAGCGGCTGGGGCAGAAGGGAAGAGAGGCATGTCATGCATCTGGCCAACTGGTTGGTGTGCCAGTAGAAGAAATGTACATTATTTATTTTTTCTTTTGCTCTTCAATGGGAGAGGTGGAGGGGGTGGGGTACTGGTCCAGTGTGCTGATTGAAGCAGCTACACTTTTGATGGGTACAAAAATAAGGGAAAAAATAATCTCTAAACAAAGCCCTAAAGGCAACTTGGTTTAATCCACTTCACAATAACAAATAAATAGATAAATAGATAGATAGACAGATAGATAGATAGACAGATATCTAATGACAAATTTGTAACCATGTGTTATTATCCAATGCTTAGGTTCATAGGTAGGTACTATGATATCTGCCAGAGGGCATTTTTAAGCCTAGCCAGAGTGTGTCGGCTTTCGCTGCCCCATTGATTAATTAACTGAGCCTCTGTCAAGCAGAGCCAATGAAGTGATCTCAGGGGTGTATTTTCTGTTACCCATCCACTCGTCAATGTTTCCCTTGAAGAGTGTTAGTGAGGGGCTCTGCCTAATGTAGTTAGGAATTTTGTTCCAAATCATGGGGAGTCTCTGTGACAGGAATCTATCCCTCTAGCATGTTCTATTTATTGTTGTGGTGAGGTTTAGCTCACTAGAGCACGTGGCTCGCAGTGACTTGGATTTCGTTAGGTGGAGCATGCCCATCAATTCTGAGTTGGACATGGCTTTGTAAGTCAGGCAGAGATCACCTCTGAGTAAGCGATATGCCACTGAATACAGCTGGAGTTTTTTCAGTCGGGCTGCATAGAACATATGTTTGAGGCCAGTAATCCTCTTGGTGAAGTTCTTTTGTAGTCTTTCCAGCTGTTGGAAGTATCTTGTGAGGTACATCCCAAATGGGGCATTGTACTCTATGATGGGTCTGATGAGTAATGAGTAGGGGACACTATAACCTCTTTATTTCTAGATGCGAACCCCTTAGCAATTAGATGGGCCACATAGAAGGATTTCCTAACTACTTTGGAAATATGATTGTCAAAGGAGAGATAATTGATTCTCACATTTGACACTATTCATGTGCCTTTACTTGTATGTGTCAAGTTGACAAAGTATATGATATTAACCCTAATAACTTGCAATCTTCTAAAATAAAGATAAAGTTAATCTGAGCAACATGATGGTGTACTGCTTAGCACAACAGCCTCTTAGCTACAGTGAATGTATGGTTCATTTCTTACCTCTGAATTCTACTGGAATGGAATTTGCATGTTTTATTTATGCTTGTGTTAAATTACACTGGGCCATCTGGTTTCCTCATTGATAAACATGTACTTTAAGCTACATCGCTGCTGAGAACCAATAAAAAGGTGTTCCTTAGTTTATATTATGGATTAATAAGTGAGCCATTAGCTCAGTTAGACTAACTTAGTTAAAAAAATGATAATGAACAATATAATAAAAAAAATGTGAGGTAGCATTATAAGTTCATATGTATTAAACCAGCACTGTACTATGAAGCTCCATAGATTCCTTTCTTAACTTTGTAGATCTAAGACGTTAAACATTATTTTTTTTCAATGAGTACCCTAAAGGTTAGCCATAAGTATATCCCCAACTACCTTTCCACCCATTTAGGCTAAACTTAGGAAGAGACAAGTCTTGCCTTCTAAGATATAGATTCTAAAATGTCACAGTACCATACCGTTTTTCTGAACTCCACATAATAATCCATACAGAGATTCCATGACTAGAGGGTTTACATTGCTGTCTGTACACAACAAACATTACTGCATTGGACATCAACTTATTCTATGCATATGTAATGTTGACTTATTGTATGGCTTATGGGTTTGCAGGTTTTTACTTATCTTATGACATCAGGAAAATATTGATAAAATCAACCACATCACCTAGTATGGGAGGCTAATGCTGTCCCCATTAAGGAGGCTTTCTTCACATATCCCTAGTAAAAATTTGTAGTCACCTAGACAGTTATCTTGACTTGCTTTAAAGGCTGATACGAAAGTACCGTGTTTGATAGTAAGGGCAGTCTATTCCAGAAAGGGAGTATACATTTGGTTAGGTATCTGTCACATTCTCTGGTGTTTATTTGGTAGCATAGATTTAGATTTCTAGAATGTCTGTTTGCTTTCCCACTGGTTCTATTTAGGTGAAAGATTAAAAAGAGAGTTTGTCCTTCCATAGCATGGAAATCTAAGTAGAGATCACCCCTCAGAAATCTGTATGACATTAAGTAGACACCCAAGACATTTTAGACTGTCAGGGTAGCTAATGGTACCAATACCTGAGATCTTTTTGGTGAGAAAGTACTGAGATGACTTAAGCTAATTTAGGTGTGTAGGAAGAAACATACTAGGAGGTCCATAAGGGATAAATAAAGTGGGACTATATCTTATTTGGACCTTGAAGAGATACTACAAAGGATAGTTATACAAAGCAGAAGGATTAGCTAACCACGTCAGAAACATGATGGTCAAAGGAGAATCTATTATCAACATAAATGCATACTGAAGTCCCTGATGACTGCATCAAATTTATGAGGAGCATTATTTTTATGGTAAGCAGTAGTAATGCTAGATTTAACTGAGGAAACTATGGTACATTTCTCAGGGATGAAGATAAGACCATTTTTGCTAAACCAAGCATTTGACCGGTCGAGCCCTTGCTGAAGAACTGGAGGATCAAAATGGAATTCAATAACTGCCACCAAACTGCAATAATTGGTCAAGATGGTTAGCCATAGTCCCTAGATATCTGCTTTTAGGTCACAAAATTATGTGCCTAAGAAGAGGGGACCCAGGATGGTGCCTTATGGGACATCCCTAGTGCTGAGAAAATGCAGAGCATGTGCACAGCATTAACTATGAAAGCCAGCATTTGTGGAGATAATAAACTAATAGAGGTGCTTATAAGTAAGCTAGCTAATCTTTTGAATATTTGTAGATGTTGCTAGAGACTCTTGGGGAAAAAAGAAAAAGCCCATATGATAGAAGGAAACGCTCATACAAGACCATCATAGATAACTTACAAATTGCCTTAAAAAGAGGTGATATGAAAACAAGTTAAATAGAAGCTGCTATTAGAGAACATGATGCATTTATGAGATGGGATAAATGTCATAACACCAGTAAGCCAGAAACAAGTAAAAAATTCTGTTTGGACACATGACAGTGTTTACAGATCTCCCTTGCAAAAATATTTCAGTTCATTTTTAGCAAAAAATGGTTTCAGAATTAACTGTTACTCCTAGATCTTATAAGATATCAGAACCCAGAAGACGAGTCATACAGAAAATAAATGAACAGTGGCTTAATGACAATATAGGCTGGTATTCATAGCCAGTCATGCAAATTTGCTTAGGCTATCAGTGATGTTCATGGATGAGCGTAGCTGAGTTGCAGTTCATAGAAGTCATTTAGGTAAATGTGGTTATACAAATGTGCAAATAATGAGATGAAAATGAGGAATGATGTAAATCTTCATATGCTAATGAAGTACATTTTACATTATTTGAGATTCACAGTCAAATTTTCCAGCATTTCAGTGCTGGTCGCTGATGTGCTATACAAAGAGAAACAGAGTTGCAGTTGGCGAAAATGCTGTCACTTGCTGCTAGATTCACTGTTTCCACTGTAAGTTGCTTGTCTTGGCTGGACCAAAACTGTTTGCACTCAGAGACACTCATGGCCAAAAGCAAAAATCTAAGCAAAGGTAACTCATTATAACTTTAACAATCAGAAAATCCTTGATAAGGTCAGAGTGGACAGAGACATTTTAAGGGTCTTGGTGGATATTTTTGACCCACCATAGTGGCAATGGGGGAATGCACGGGCACCAAAATATCGATAACCCTCACCATACTTGCTTAAGGGACCTTCCAGAGACATATTGTGGACACGGTGCATATCTCACAGGCTACTGCCTCAAGGCTACTGCAGCAATTCCTGGATGTACTCTTGCCATGTGTTGATCAGTATATATATTTCCTGGTGTCACCTCAGGACAAAGCCAGGATTGTGTATGTATATAATGGTTGGCTTATTTCTCTCAGGTACTCAATGTGCTAGACTGCACCTATGTTGTAATCAAGGCCCCTTCTGTTCCACAGGGGGAGTGGTACCACAATAGGAAGGGCTACCATTTCAACAATTGCCTGCAGGTAGTGTGTGATGCACTGGGGTGCATCAGCATCTCTGCCCAGCATCCTGACTGGGCACATAATCCCCATATTTGTGCACTAGCTCAGTCTACAGCATCCTCCTGCATGCAGAATGCTCATTAGTCATCATGTTGGTAAGTGTATTTTTTTGTTATTATTGTTACTGTATTTAAGTATTTATTCATGATAAAAACGTATTGATGGTTTTGTTTTATTTTGTTTACCCCACCTTCTCCCCCATGTGTGTGTGTGTGTGTGTGTGTGTGTGTGTGTGTGTGTGTGTGTGTGTGTGTGTGTGTGTGTGTGTGTTTGTGTGTATAGTTTTTTTTTTAGTTGATGCTGGACATCCACTAGAGCCATGGCTCATGACACCAGTGAGACCTCTAAGTGGAGCTGCAGAGGAAACATTAGTATAACACATCTCAGTTCTAGGCATGTATTGACATTGTGAGAGTCTTTGGCCTCCTGAAGAGGTTCAGTTGCCTGGATAAGTCTGGGGGTGCCCTTCAGTATAATCCATATACTGTATGTAGGATGTTTATTGCATGTTGCTTTCTGCACAACATGACCATATACCAGTCTGGTGCTGAAGTGATCAGTGCTATCACTGCGGGTCCCATTTCTAATCCCATTAATAATAATGATGACCAGCCAGCAACAATAGTAGGAAACTCATATGGCAGACACTTGCATGGAATGTGGATGCACAGGTAAACAGGCGGTGTCTAGTCAACAACTATGGACATGACAATCAGGTTTGTGTTTTCTTTACTGTAAAAAACACATAGAGTACATAGAGTAGAAGTGATGTACTCAGTGATATCTGTGGGCTATACTGTGTGGTATTTGGTCTGCTGTCACTGTGCATTTCACATTGTCTTTCATCTTAAAAATATTTTTTATTATCTTTTAGAAAAGTTACTCATATTGTTACATAAAGTCATGCCTGAGTGCCAACTGACTCTTGTTTAATGGTGTTATAAGGCATCATATAAAAATAAATGACATTTTTTATCTGCTTTGATGTGTACGTTCTGCTGTGCTGCTTACTTAAGTATACAAGTACTGAATATTGTCAACAGTGAAATACTTCATGAGTTAATGCATTGCAAATTCAATGAAAATGTAGTTTACTGCTCTTTTATATTATACCATCTCTTCTTAGATTATTCTGTAGTACTGCACATCAGATTAATTTTATTCTGCCATACACTATAATTTCTAACTTCAGAAACATAAAAAAACCTATCAGCATTTTTGCACTGGGAGAGTGACATGGTAGCACTGTAAGTTTACATGGCAGGATACTCATTTTAATCTGGAATTCACATATATATTTCTCATGAAAGTTTTTGTGCCTTACTGCCTTAGTATTGTAGGTGACTGCCATCTGTAGGAATGGTAATCAATGTAGTTCTGTTTTTTTTTTCCTACATTTCGTTGGTGGTGTATATACTAGTTTTACAGAGATAAAATGTATAACTTGGCAGACTTGGTCTCAGCCCACTCCCCATTCCTGTTAAAAATACAGCTGTGTCTTTGTAGGTGATTCACAGTAGTTTAAGATCAAGTGAGTCATACAGATCTGCTATTGATAGGACAGGTAATGGTGGAAGTGAATTTCAAGAGGCTACCATGCAGTCTGTGTGGTGAGTTGGTCAGAGGTTGTGACCTACTTGATGCAGGAGATCCTGCTGACACGAACCTGATAATGCTATGTGACCGAGATCTTGAATGCAAGGTTCTGCTAGGCGTAGATGAACGCTGACATGGCCTGCATGAAATATTTTCTGCTTGATCACCTTGAATACCTCCAATGCTTTCCTGAGAAGCAGCGGTATTATCATGTGATCCTTCCCCCATGTGTCTGTACAGTACCCCATCATCTGCCCCTTCCAAGACAAATTCTAGCGAGTCTTTAGTATGTTCTAACTATTGTATAAATGGACGTGGCCTTTGCTGCTTTGTGTGCCACAATAGCATGCATCAGTGTGATCATGGCATTATCCCTGCTCTCTTCAATTTCCAAGCAGTGCCAGAAATCACTACACATACCCTGGAATTCTCTGACCATTTCCAGCTGACACCATGTGGCAGTGCTGTGAGCCATAACAATGTCACACTACATTTTGTTGGGAAACCAATGCCTTATGTGTTTCCTTGGATAACTGTAAGACATTTGGTACCTGGCTTCCCTTTGTAATAGTGTCACTGTGAACACTGTTACCTCTAAATCCTTGCTATTATCCTCAAAGTGTTGCTCTGAGTTTGGTGATACTGGTGTAGAGGTGCAGTGGTGCTACTCCTGTACAAGGATGAGTGACATACCAGCTTGTGCATCACTTTATGTTGCACTGTCACCTTCTGCAGAGGTACTAACATGTTTTGAGATGACAGATCCTGCCATTAAACTTGAGGACTGCTTGTCACTTTCCTCGGGCTGCTTCATAAATATAACCATGTTTTCATTAGCATTCTGCTGCTGATATGATCCATATTTATGGGTAAATTTGAATTCATTGTTTCTGATGCTGACCCTGAAAAAAATTATTCAAAACAATTCATAATAATGGAATATCATACAGTAATGTATGCTTACAAGGGGATGAGTGGGACACTTACCATGCACACTGCCTTTATTTTCATTCTGTGCTGATGTGCAAGGTTTGGCTAATTATAAGTAACTTTGACATGTTTAATTAGATCATTCCTTGTCAGCATATGGTTCTCTGTATAAATATAAGTTACTGATTTTTAAGCCAAACTTCATGACCAGATGAGTGTTGTTGCTGCTGCAGCCATTCGTAATATGCAGCAGTGTCCACACCAGCTGTAATTACTCCTGTTTCACCACCTTCCATATTCTAGTCATCCCACAGATGGCTAGAAGGTATTCTTTAGCTAGTGCTAAATGAATAAGATTCAGAGACCCCCTACACAGTGCTACGGGAAGTTGCATTCTGCTTGGTCTTGCTTCTTGCATGGGCTACTTTATTATTTGCCCTTTTCTTATACTGTGCCAATGTTCAATTTCTGTCACCCACAGTATTTATGCCAACAACTAGTTGATTCCAGGCTTATCTGGGCCCTTTTAACAAAAATAAGTTTACCATGTGTCTTAAAAGCTGTCAGATAGATAAACGCAGTCAGTAAATCACTCCCCATATAAATCTAATTTGTGGGTCATATTTGAGTTTTATGGCTAGTCTTTTAAGGTCCCTTGTGGTCATTACCTAGTATACACCTATGAACCTGTGAGGATACAATTTTCCTCATGGCTGAAGCTATCCTTTCTCTGCTTTGATGCATTATTTTGCATCACTGCTATATGTCCAAAAAAAAAAAAGTCAGAAAGTGTGACAATAATATTTGGATATAGTCAGCTTTTAAAGTACAAAACACTAGTCAAGTCTCCATGCCACCCACATTAAATAAAAATGTTACTTAACACAAACTATATAATTGCATATAGAAATCTAAGTATAGCCCATATAACCATGTAAAATTACAATATATCACTTATAGTTCATTCAGGTCATAAATGCAATCACTTTTTGTTACAAAAAGTACCCTTACTCTACCCTCTACCATTGTCATGTACTCATAATACTGTCATTTTCTATTCATCACAGTCAGACCACAAATCTTTAGTTTTCGATCATGCCTGTTGATATCCATAACAGTGCAGAACTTCAGCAGTTTACATTACTGAATTTATACCCAGTATGCACAATCAGTAAATTATACCATAGTAATGATCATTTTCTGTTATTAGTAATTATTTCCACTGCTACTGTCATGAAATCCTTCTCCCAAATAACACAAATCTAGCAATCAGTCATTGCTATCACATACGTAAATTAATTTCCTTACTTTAATAAGTATGCAATATCCTAAAGCATCTGCCACATCTCGGCTATTGGCAAATTAATAGGGTGATGCTCAACTTTCTGACATAAATTCAGGACCATGTATGTGTGTTATATGCAGATTAGGTTAATGTATGTTCATCTCTATGAATTGTAGTAGTACACAAAAGTGTCCAGACATGTATAGGGGAATTTCATTTTTTTGATAATCATGAACATGCGGCTAAAGCAATATGAGTGCACATCAGACTGGCATGGACATGCTGCAGACAGATTCACAGCTTTCCCCAGCAGTCCCAAATTTGCCATGGGAACATATGAATGGGCTTATAAACCAAAATCAGTATGTGGTTAAAAAAAAACAAAATGGAGTTATCTGAATGTCATATTTGCAGCAATCTACAGTGTAATCCCTGCCCATTGTGTGTCACATCCTAGCATCACAAATAACCTATTATTTCCTAATACTTAAAAATAATGCACGCATATTGACACTTATTTCCACCACCACCCCTCATCCAAAAAAAAGGAAAACTTGAAAAATGTTGCTGCACTATCTGAGACATACTGGTGTTATGGTACAAAATTAAACTTTACCAATGAGCATTAGCAATAGCAATTCTTAATCATATATTTCCATTTTAATCAACCATAGAAGGAAAAGGTAACTGGCTTCCTTTAAGGGGAAAAAAAGTATAAAACCAAACTTGTTAATAATATTTATAGCTGTTCTAATACCCCTGCTAGTAAACAAGGTTTGGTTAAGGTGAGTTCATATCCCACAGGGAGTGGCTCTAACTCTGATTAATACAGCTACAAAAACCAAAGCAGAATAGTAGTCAAAATGCAGAAATAGGCAGCTAATCACAACGTCACTCTGCAAATCTGGCTGAATGATTCAAAAGACAATAAAGACTCCCTTTAAAATAAAAAAGCAGTTTAATTCTCACATAGAATTCGGAATTAGTGCTTACATCCTGTTTAACAGGACATCTTCAGATTCAATTAAAACAAGATGGCTAACATCCTTTTATAGTTTCTAGAACCAGGAAATGACATCATACTTCTCTAAAAACACTTCCTGTGGCAAAGAATAAAATCAAAGATAAAAAAAAAAAATTACAACAATGAAAGCTTCCCTTACAAAAATCATAAGATACTTGAAGTGGAATATTACAAAAAATATAAAATAAACATGACAATGAATTATAAGAAATCACTTTCAAAAGAAACACTTTATATCCTAGCCTCTAATACTGGATTTAGTGCAATAAAATCATTAAGTCCTGGGGGGCTGCAAGCAATTAATTTTAACTGCCAAAAAACTACTTTTTCTTCTAATAATAACTTACAATTACCACCCCTTGGGTTAATGTGTACTCTTTCCAAAATGGCAAATCTGAATGTATTAAAGGTGTTGTTACTTTCCATGTGCCTGTACAAAGCATTCTTCCTGTTTTGTTTCCTAATTTCATAGTAGTGCTCGTAAATTCTGTTTTTTAGAAACCTGTCTGTTTTCCCGACATAAAATGCTAAACAGGTGGAGTACATGGCCAAATAAACTACACCCTTTGTACTACAGTTCCCATACTGAAAGATGACCTTAGTCTGATTCGTATTTTCTAGCTGTATTTCTCCTTTGATATATATGTATTCACACTGATTACAACATCCACACTTATTGGTCCCCTTGTCTCCTGCATACTTTCCTTTATTCTTATAGGTTCATATGTTCATAGGTTCATACTAGGCTATCTGCCCTAGGGCATTTATAAGCCTAGCCAGAGTGTGTTTGGCTTTCGCCACCCATTTTAAATTAATTTTGCTATGCCCTTTTTCGAGGTTAGTATACTGTGCCTCTGTCTAACAGTGACACAGAAGTGATACCCGGGGTAAACCTATGATCTCCCATCCACTCATCAAGATTCCTCTTGAAGAGAGTCAGTGAGGGACTCTGCCTAACCTGGACTGGGATTTTATTCCAGAGTGAAGGGAGCCTCTGGGTTATGAATCTGTCCCTCCAGCATGTTCTATTTATTTCAGTGCTGAGGTTCAAGTCTCTAGAGCACGTAGCTCGATGGGATTTGGATTTTCTGAGGTGCAGCATGTCCATTAATTCCGGGTTGGACATGGCTTTATACGTCAGGCACAGATCGCCTCTGAGCAGGCGGTATGCCACTGAGTAGAGCTGGAGTTTCTTTAACCGGGCAGCATATGGCATCTGTTTGAGCCCTTTGATCCTCTTGGTGAGGTACTTTTGGGGTCTTTCCAGTTGCAGCAGGTGTCTGGTAAGGTACATCCCAAAAGGGGCATTGTACTCAATTATGGGCCTGATGAGGGATGTGTAAAGAGGCACGATGACCTCCCCTGATCCCTTCATGATTAGGTGGGCTATATAAAATGTTTTTCTAACCACTTTGGCCACGTGGTTGTCAAATGAGAGATTGCTATCAACTTGGATCCTCAGGTCCATAATTACTTCTTCTGTACTCAATGGATTACCACCTATGTGGTAATTTGTGGGCACTTTGTTTTTGCCAAAGGGGATGACTATACACTTTTTGGCAGTTAGCTTGAGGCCATGGCTCTGGCACTAGTTGTCTGTTTCTATGAGGCCCTTTTGGAGGATGCTTGTGTCTGCTGGATTGTCGATTATGGCGCCCAGTTTGCAGTCATCTGCAAACTTGGTCAGCCACAGTCCTTCCATGTTGGCCTGTACCTCCGAGAAATATATACTGAACAAGAGAGGTCCCAGGACTGAGTCTTGTGGGATGCCACTTGTAACTGGTTTGGAGTCTGACATGGCTCCAGTAATTCTAACCATGTGGGTTCTGTCCTTGAGCCAGTTTGCAACCCATCTAGTGACATAGGGGTTTATATTTAAGTTGGTGAGCTTATCTATAATGCCCAAGTGGGGTATTGTATCGAAGGCTTTTGTAAGGTCCAAGTAGGCTGTGTGGACCACCTTCCCCTCATCAATAGCCTTGGTGACTGTTTCAAAGAAATCAACCAGGTTTAAGAGGCAGGATCTGCCCTTAACAAAGCCGAACTGAGTAGGATCCAGTGTCTGTAGGTCCCCAATATCTTTATTTATGAGGTCCATGATGATACTTTCCATAGCTTTGCAAACTAAGCTAGTCAGGCTTATGGAGTGATAGTTTCCAGGATCTGTTGAGGCACCACCTTTGTGGAGAGGGACCACTGTTGCTGTACGCCACTCTTTGGGTACATATCCTGTAGTAAGGCTGAGACTGAACAGTAGTTTTATGTTTGGGTTTAGCTCTTCTTGGACTTCATGGAGGACGCAGCCTGGGACACTGTCTGGTCCCATTGATGCTGTGTTTTTTGCTTTGAAGAGGGCAGCTCTTACCTGAGCATCTGAGATGTCAGGGGGGAAGCACTCTGCTGGAATAGATATTTGCCCTTTTGATGGGGAGGGGGGGGAGTTTGCGCTGAACCTGTCAGATAGGATGTTGGCAATGTCTGTGGGTTCGGTATATTTTTTGTCATTTTGGACTAATTCTGAGCATATCTGGGAATTCCCACCCAGGTTCCTAACATAACTAAAGAAAGCTTTGTGATTATCCTTAGTGTCCTGTGCAATTTTTCTCTCGAAGCTGGCCTTAGACGATTGTATGAGTGCCCGTAGTTTTTTGCTAATACTGATCAGAGATGCCTTCCCTTTTTGGGATTTAACTCTATCATGTAATAGCTTCCTCCTTCTATTGTATAGTTTGTTTATAGCTGGGGTTCATCAGACAGGACGTCTGCCTTTGGAGGATTGGGTCTTGGTTTTATTTGGGATTGCATGATCCATGCATTCCTGAAGGTGTTCATAGAATGCGTTTATAAAGGATTCTGTGGTCTGGGCCGTATTTTCCACAGGCCCGGGGGCTTTGAAGGATTCCACCTCGGTTTTGAGGAGTGTGGAATTTGCTTTAGAGAAGTTTTTCACTGTGGTTTTCTGGGCAGGGGGTGGAGTCGGGATGTGAATATCCAGTGAGATTAGTTTATGGTCTGATCTTACCAGTGAGGGATACACTTCTGGTCTGGAGCATAGAGTCCCCATGTTGGTGATGATCAGGTCCAGTATGTTTTCCCCTCTTGTGGGAGTAGTAACAAGTTGTTCCATAGCATTTGAGTTTATAAATTCTAGGAGCCTTTGGGCTAGGGTATTGGAGCTAGAGTAATGCTCCCAGTCTATGTTTGGGTAGTTGAAGTCGCCCAATATAATGGTGTTTGGAGAGACCTTCATATTTTCCAGTGTTCTCAGGAAGGCCGAGTGGGGTTCCTGGGTTTGGGAGGGTGGTCTGTAGCAGGCTATAAACTGGAAGGCAGTTTTACCCACTGTTAGTTGCACATGAATAGTCTCTGATGATTTGTGCTGTGACACCAACCTGGAGGTGTGGGTATCTTTGACGAATATTGATACTCCCCCTCCTTTTGTGGTTCAGTCCAAGTTTTGGGGCAAAAAAGCATGGTATGAGGTATAACCTGGTACTGCTGGGGTGCTCTCGGGAGCCTTGAACCAGGTTTCTGTTACTGCACAGATATTGATGTTCTCCATGCTAAGAAGAGTTTCGAGTGTGTGCATATTGAGGTTTAGACTTCTGGCGCTGAGTAGCATCACTCTTAGTTTCTTATCCCTTGTGATACCTATGGAGGTGGGTTTGTCTTTTGAGCCTTGCCTAAAAAAGGCACTATGGGGGTAGCAAAAGCCTTTGCCAATATCTGAAAGCCCAGGGGTGACAGGTGCAAGCCGTCCCTAGCGAAGCATCGTGGCTTGTCGAGCATGTCATCCCAGGCTGACAGGTATTGGATCCCCTTTGAATGACACCAATACTTAAGCCAGTTGTTGAATTTGATCATCTGGTATGACTCTGACCTTGAGTAGCATCTTACCCTCACCAAGAATGATGCCACAATATGAAGACAAGATTCTCTTCCTACCTGCTCAGAGAGCTCCTCTATGTCTCTTTTCATGTAGTCCATGGTGGTACGTCTCAGGTCATTCACACCAGCATGGACAATGACTGAGTCATATTTGTACTTGCCTTGGAGTGACCTGAGTGCTTGTGTTATGTGGCGGATCCTAGCGCCCGACAGGCAGCTCACCATGACCTTCTCCTTGTTTAGCCTGGTGAGCGGTACGTCAGTGCGCCTGACGATAGAGTCACCTATTACAAGTTTTTCAGGTGTGTTGTTTAGCCTTAAGGGCTGTGACTGTTTGGCACACTGGCTTTGTGAGCTATGTATTGCACGTGTTTTGTTTTGGGGTAGCGGTTGCTTGGGTGTCTGCTTTGGAGGTCTCTGCTGCTAAGGCAGATTTTTATTTAGAGCCTCCGAGTATGTTTTTGTGTGTTTATGTGTTTGGTTTGCTGTCGTGGTAGGTCTATGTGAGACTGGAATTGTAGCGAGTGTGGTTTCCTTCTCCTCCTGACTGGTTTCGCCAGTACTGAGTTGCATCTCTCACATGTGTTGGAGTTTGTTGGGAGGAGGAGAGGGTTGTCTGTGTACATGAGGCAGTTGCAACATTGCCTCAAGATTCCCAGATTCACCAGCTGGACCAGAGATGAGATTGACAACTGACCTTTGGACATGCTAGAATAGTATTGGGAATTCCTTTATAATTGAAAAAAAAGGGCCAATGGGGAACGAGGTACTCAAGGGGAGTTTGTGAGGGTGTAGTGCTTTTAATATTTTAGTGCTGACTTATATAATTGCTTTAGTGAGCAAGTGCCAGGTAACTTAAATGCAATGTGTTACAGGTAACTTAAATGGAAAAACAACAAACAGTAACTTTCTTTCAAGTGAAACAAGGAAATAAGTACAGTAAGCAATGCAGATATCACTAGGGATCCACAGAAGTGCTGAAAAGCCGCGTTTTAGGTGGAATTAGCGTTTCAGGAAATAACAAGCAAACAAACAACAAGCATACAAATAAAGCTAGATTCAGCAGGCCTGGATCTAGTCTATGCTACAGCAAACAAGGTGTACCAATTTCAGTAAGAAACAGTTCAAATATGCAGGCACTATAAGCCTTTAACCAGAAATTCCCAGCTCAGAAGGGCAGAGTCCAACCTCTCCTCCCACAAGAGTGCAGACCACAAACCTTCTTAATGTAAAATAACTGGCCTGAAGCCCAAGTGCTTAAACCAGAACTAATACACTTTTAGAATAACAGACACTGTGCCCTCAATCAGCAGTTCCCAACTTAGAAGGATATAAGCTACCTGTTCTGCCACTACAGTGCAGACCACAAACCTTCTTAATGTAAAACAACTGGCCTGAAGCCCAAGTGCTTAAACCAGAATTAATACACTTTTAGAATAACAGACACTGAGCCCTCAATCAGCAGTTGCCAACTTAGAAGGATGTAAGCTACCTGTCCTGCCACCACAGTGCAGGCCACAAACCTTCCTAATGTAAAACAACTGCTCTGAAGCCCAAGTGCTTAATCCAAAAGACTTAGAATGATAGCTACACTTTAATCAAGTTAATACCAAGCAGTAATAAATACAATTGAATACTTTAAAGAATGCCTGGATTAGTGCTCAAGTTATACAAACAAAGCTAGATTCAGCAGGCGTGGATCTAGTCTATGCTACAGCAAACAAGTTGTACCAATTTCAGTAAGAAGCAGTTAAGATATGCAGGCACTATAAGCCTTTAACTAGAAATTCCCAGCTAGAAGGGCAGAGTCCAGCCTCTCCTCCCACAAGAGTGTAGACCACGAACCCTTTTAATGTAAAATAACTGGCCTGAAGCCCAAGTGCTTAAAACAGAATTAATACACTTTTAGAATAACAGACACTGAGCCCTCGATCAGCAGTTCCCAACTTAGAAGGATGTAAGCTACCTGTCCTGCCACCACAGTGCAGACCACAAACCTTCCTAATGTAAAACAAACTGGTCTGAAGCCCAAGTGCTTAAACTAAAAGGCTTAGAATGAGTTACAATAAGCAGTAATAAATACAATTGAGTACTTTTAAGATGACGCAAAAGCAAAATAAAGTAGGAAGAAACACAAAGCAGATTAAAAAAAAAAAATATTGAGTGAGCAAATGAGATGGGCCCAGGAGTTACAGGACAGAAACAATTGCAAATGTAAGCCTTCAAATCAGAAAGTTGAGAGAGATGGAAGACCGCCCAAATGGCCAATAACTACAAATTCTGGGCCAGAACCACTCCTTATGTGGTAGACAGGTTACCTAGTGCTTACCACTCCCACTGATAAGCTAGAAGGCTTCCCTCCAACACAGAAAGGCTTGGGGGCTCAGAAGCTTATAAATAGTCCTGGATACAGCAAATCTGTATCTGGAACACTAATTACAGGAAAGGTAGGAAACAGGCTTGCAATTTTTTTTTTTCAGAAAAGTAGCAAAAACAGTAGTAAAAACAATTCACATGCAGTGCAAGCTGGCACACTTGAGTATGTAGCAATATTAGTCCACACACAGTTTGAAAAAATGTAATTAATTTAAAAGGGACTAAAAGCAAGTGCAGAAAGGGTTTATTAGGTAGAATGCGGTAAAGAGATGGGACTTGGGGAGTGTCCTAGATCAAATCTACAGTGGGGCAGGCACTGATATCTACTATGTAAGATTAATAAATGAGCAGTATCAGTAAGTTAAGAAATATATACACATACTGTAGTCTCTAATAGTGAGCTAATGATTAAACAGCTCTTTGTTTGGAAATTTATATAAAATAAGGTAGCATATTAGTGGTCAAATGAGATGGAAGAATATATTTAAATAACAAACTGCATATAAGAAAGATATGTATTGCATATACCTGGATATCAATAAATGTGAATGTACAAGATCTCATATAATTTGTATAGAAAATCATATACATTTTTTGAAAATAGCCTGGAAGCTAAAATTAGAAGCTTGGTCATGTGAACTTTGAAGTTTTTTGCATATTGTCTATTTATTTATTTATTATTTATTTATTTGACATTTGTTAACCAGGTTCCTTCAGCTGAGCCAAAAGTCCATTTTCAGTGGAGACCCAAGGAGAACAATTCCAACATATTGTGTGCTATTAAATTTACTAATGCTGCCTGAAATAAATAATTTCATAAGTCAGAGCTGAAATTTGACTGTTATATTCCAGAATCAGTACATCCATTTTGATAGGAAAAAAAGTAGATATTTAAATATGTTTGAACCCAGAAAGGAAGGATGGAATTTGAATTAACTACATTGTAACTTGTGAATACAATACAGAGTACATATTTTACTCCATAGAAATAGCTAGTCTTTCTCTTTGACTTCAGTCCTGCACATATTATTATGAATTAGGTTAATAAGCTAAAAGATTTTTTTAAATATTTTGATGTTTATCATATTAAGAGTGTTACACAATTTTAAGATATAGATACTTGTACTTCTAAAATTAATTCAGAGCTTTTATTAGATCTAATAATATCTTTTAGTATGTTGAATATATATGTGCATTGATTTTCCTTTTATATAATAGTTTGATATGATAAGATTGCCTGCCACATGTCAGTTTACAGATATCTTTATATCTTAAGGTCCCACTTTGTTCTACTTGACTATTCAGAGATTTAGTTAAAATTAAGTTGAATGAGCAAATAACTTATAAATATTTAATGGATAATTTATTCTACTATTACATAAATAGGTATATACTATAGTATTTATTGGATTATTTAATAATTGCGATTAATAGAAGATGATTATTAAACATTTCTGTAGTAATGGAGAGTAGTTTTAAATGGTAAAATATATAAGTAAATTAATAGTCTTGCAATATTTTTAACTTATATATAATATATTAATTACTTGTAAGTCACATGGCTTTTTGTCTAGTTTTTTTTTTATTAATTTTTAGGTATGTGTAGGTAGAGAGAGATAGTATAGTAGTTTATTTGATAGGCAAACTACTGTTTTATTAGTAATATATACAGTTACAGTTGTGAACTTGTTTTTTTCTTATTTTATACATTTTATTAGTTTAATTTGGAGAAGGAAGAATTCAAAACAAGTGAAATGCTAAGACAGTGATACAAGAATGCATTAGACTTTTACATAAAATTAAATTAATGCAGTGAATACATGTGTCATTTTATCTTTTAAAAGAAATCTTTCTAAGTACACGATATGGATAGTTTTAACCTATTATCCATTAAGGTAAATGGATGAAATAATGGCAACAAAAGGAAACCATTAATGAGATTTCTAAAATTAAATAGAGGAGACATATTCTTACAAGAGACTCACTTGATATATAAAGATATACAATATTTAAATAACTCAGGTTATAAAATGTTATTATCTGCTTCTTTTAACAAAAAGAAGAGAGGAACTGCTATACTTTGGAGAAAATCTACTGTGTGCCTAAGGTCATGGATTCAATTAATGATCCCAGAGGAATGTATACATTTCTAATAATTAAATATAATGACTAACTGTATATGCTAGCTAATTTTTACTGGATCCCTCTAATAGCTATGAGAGTGGCTAAATATCATTTAAACTTACTGAAAAAACATTTAAAGGGTAGCTTAATCCTAGCAGGAGATTTTAAGTGCAATTTAGTATACAAGATACAAGTGACTCGAGGAAAGCTACAATTTTGGCATCAGCTAAAGCAATAAACCAATGGATTAGTAATAATTATTTAGTTGATTTAATTGTAAAAGCAGAAGATAAGTTACTGATCTTCACTTATTATTCTTATGCACATGGGATGTAAACTAGAGCTGATAGGATTTATGTCTCTACAGCTTTACTTACTAAAGTGAATTATTTTAAAACTATTCATTGTTCTTTATCTCATCATAATGCACTAAGTATTAATATATAATGGATATAAGAAAATTTCAGATTATTTATAGAATCCCAATATATTTGATGAAATTTAAAGAATTTAAGAGTCATCTTAAGGAACAAATTGAGATTTTTTTTTTTATTTTTAAATGATAATGGTCGGGTTAGTAGAGTCATACTATGGAACTCCTTAAAAGTGCATATTAAAGATAGAATGGCAATATGGGCTAGTAATAAAATGTAAGAGTGGGATAAAGAGCTGTTAAAATGCAAGATGAAATACACAAAGTGAGGTTTAAACAACAAAGAAAGAAAAATGATACTACTGAAGTCATTAAAAAATTAATGACAAAATATCAAACCGTTTTATTGCATGAAGTGGAGATAGCTTTAGAAAAAATAAAATTGCATATTTATGCAATAACTTCAAAAAATCTATATAGATTAGGTAATAGAAGTAAGATGTCAAGCAAAATGGCACAAATCAATAATATCTGAAATCATCACACTAATAAGCTTATTTCAGACATAGAGGACATGCTCAATACTGTTAAAAAACTCCACGAGGATTTTTACTCATTGCACTAATGGAGCTCTTGAAGTTTGCACTTTAACTGCCAATGGACAGAGCTTAAGTGTTTTAATAGAATAAAATAATGTCCTCACATTTCAAACAAATATTCATATCTCTGGAACCACAGAGCTTCCTAAAAAGTGTAAATTTCAAACTCTCAGCACAAATTATTTTTATAGTGCACTATACTTTAGGTTCTAGTTCTTAAACAGAATTATAAGTCAGAATAAATACAGTAACTATTACGTTTGTAATATGTTATAAACAGCCACCAATATCTCAGCAACTACTCAAGTCACACACATACTGTGATCAGAATTTTGTTCATCCAGCTTAGTGCTTTCATACAAGGCAAAGCTGTGCTACTTGGTTGTTGAGAAATTTAGAAAAAAGATGAATTATATGATAATATAAACAAATTATAAAAACAACAATTAATATATATTTTCCTGCACTAGACTGAAGTCACACATCAATATGGTTGTGTTTGCCATTGTGTAAGCTTTAATGTTAAACATTTTAATGCTTTGCATGTAGTGTGGTTTTGGAATTATTGATGCAAACATTAACAACCAATATTTGATGCCCAGAGCCATCACTAGGATGTAACTGCACAAACACCTGGAGACATCACTCAGCTGTAATGATTTAATAAGGATAAAAATAGCTTGATGATTATACAATTGACAAGTATTTAAAGGAAAACTCTACTAGTAAATGTAATAATCAACAAATGTCTCTG
This sequence comes from Protopterus annectens, assembly GCF_019279795.1. Taxonomy (NCBI): domain Eukaryota; kingdom Metazoa; phylum Chordata; order Ceratodontiformes; family Protopteridae; genus Protopterus; species Protopterus annectens. The sequence goes on from NC_056735.1 coordinate 1,950,604,592, forward strand.
CTGAGTAAGTCTATTATCCTAATAGAAGTTAAACAGCTTTAAAGAAGGGAAAATGGTAAATCTCTGGGGTTAGATGGTTTAAGTATGGAATTATATAGTCTGCTTCCATTAAATATTTTAGAATTACTAAGTGACATTTTCAGTATAATTCAGAGTAACAAAATATTTTCTCCCACATGGAAATTTTCTGTAATCTCAGCTGTACTTTAACGAGTAAAGTATACGTTAGTTTCCTCATATAGACCTATTTCATTATTAAATGTAAACTATAAAATATGTACTTCTATCTTCGCCACAAGACTAAGACATATAGTAGATAAACTAAGTAATAAAGATCAAACAGGACCTATAGTCAATATATTAAATTATGATAATATAAAAAGAGTGGTAACTATCTTAGATTTAGCAAAAAGAATGAACAAGAAATTGGTCCTAATTAGCTTAACTATCAAGAGAGGCTTTGATTTGGTAGATTGGAACTACTTGTTTAAATCTTTAGAAACATTTTTATTTCCAGAACAATTTACTTGAATATTTTTAAAAAAATGTATAGAGACTCCAAAGCTTATATTAAAAACTGCATCTGGCATTTCTCAAGGATTCACTTAAAAATGCACAAAGCAAGGGTTTCCCTTCTCCCCTCTACTATTTGCATTAGTCATGGAACCCTTAGTTAATAGTATAAAAAAAACAATGAAAAAATTGATGGATTCTCAATTAACAAGGATTGTCAATCTAAACTACAACCATTTGCAGATGATATTTTACTAATTATAGGAAACTGAAATTATACAAATGAAGAAACAGATGAGGAAACTGAAAGGTTTCAAGAAATAATGCTGCTGAAATGTAATAATAATAAAACTGAAACATTAATGTAAAATCTATTATTTATTTTATTTATTTATTTATTTATTGACATCTGTTAACCATGTTTGTCCAGCTGGGCTCATGAACCATTTTCAGTGGAGACTCAAGAAGAAAAGCTCCTAATAGTAGATAGTAAGCTTAAATAGAAATAGAATAGGATTTGGGAAGAAACGAGTTAAAATACTTAGGAATAAAAATATATCACAATTTGAATAAAATTATTAATACTACTTTTCAAAAAATAACTGAAAAAGTGTTTCTTCATATTAAAATGGAATGAATTGTTTTCTACTTTAAAAGATAGGTTAGTAATTACTAAAATTATTATCTTACCCAACATCACATGCATATTACATTCAATAGCTTTAATACCTGATAAAAAAACTTTTAAAGAAAATTGAAAAAATGTTAACTTCATTCATAAGATATCCTAAAATGCTGAGAATTGCTTACAGAAATCATATAAATATTATGGGAATGTGGATGTATTGGCTTCCCAGATGTAGAATCCTATTCTATCACTGCACATTTTAACTCTATTATACTCTGGTTAGACTCAACTTACACTAGTCAATGAAAACAATTCATGTGCAGATTTTACTAAATTCTTGTAAGTTTATCAGATATAATAAATTAGAAATGTGTAACAAACCTTTTATCCGGTTTCTAAAATGAATACCATTTACATTAGAAGGAAATTCATTGCAATGTTTAGATTCTACATATATGAAATCAGTTTCATAAAACAGTTAAGAAATATGTGTTTAAAACTCCCTTAATATCAAAATGGAAATGTTTGTGCTTTCCCATTTTACACACATCTAGATTTAAGGAAAGTCAGAACATTGTTAAAATAAATTTATTAAAAAGTAACAGATTAGTATTATGGTCTGATTGATAAGTCACTAGAATATTTAATGGATATTTATAACCTGTATGACTCTTTTAACCAGGTAATATTATCCATCAGTAAGAAATTAAATGAATTTGTAGACAATATGAGTGAAGTGGAACAGATCATTATTCTCCCATTATAAAATAGATACGAATGCTATCATCAGGGGTAAATTAACCTACTAACGAAGCTTGTCTAAGTTATATAAGTTACTTTTGATGTAAAATTCTGGAACTTTTAGATAGTAGTGGATTGAGGGTCTCAATATAGATGGCAAAAATAAAACATTATTACTTAAATCAATTAGTCAAGCTTCTTCAAGTTTATACTGGAAATTTTTAGTATGGAAATATATATTTAGAATATTTGTTACTCACTATAAAATCTCAGAGGTTAGTAAAATGACTTCTTCGGTCTATTGGAGATGTAGTAATGATGTAAAAGCTGATTGGATGTGCATGTTTATGGATTGGGAAAAATTAAGTATAGATTGGGAAGAAATAAGTATATATTTTTGGGGGGTCTACTTCAGTTGAACATCACTGAAACTGAAATCATCAAGATGAGAACATCAAACGTTTACAAGAACAATAGTATACAACATCGAAAATGAGAAGATCGAACTTCATGTATATGCTCTTCAACTGCATTAGTTCTATAACTGAACAGACTCCCTGCATCTACCCCTCAGCATCTACTTGTCAATTGCATGATTTGTAACATCCATCATAGTGCTATGCTGGTATGCAGAATGTATGATGCAGGGAGACTATTTAGTTATAGAACTAACACAGTCATTAAGCATATATAAGAAGTTCAGTATTGTCAAGATTTCATGGTGTACACTATCGTTCTTGCAAATGTTCAAGATCCTTGTCTACATGATTTCAGTTTCAATGATGAATTAATTTGTTCAACTGAAGTAGACCTGTTTTTTTTTAACGGTTATGGTCTGATAATTGTTCTTTAACTAGATCAATAACATTAATGAATGTCCCACTTCCTTTAGCTGTAAAAGCCAAACAACAAAAACTATTCTGGAGTTTCTAGGCAGTATCTGGTATGAGAAATAAACCAGAATTAGCTATTGCAAACTAATACTACCCAAAGGAAAAGGTGGAATTGGCCTACCTGATGGGTCTATATTAGATCAGCGAACGCTTAAAAAAGCGAATGCTGATTGATCGAACTTATGTAAGCGAAAGCTTACAATCTCGAACTGTCAGAACAGCAATTTTTTTCCTAGGGATAAAAATCGCTGATCCAAAACACATACACACAACACAAGCATACTAAACAAACAGCAATTCACACACATACACCTAAAATCTGACACATAACCCTACACTAAACTATACACACACCAACTATCCACTTACCTTAACCCAAACCCTAACCTTAAGGTCCGTCACTAGTGCACACTCACCTCACCCAGTCCCTAACCCTAACTCACCTAACCCACCCTTACCCTCATGTCCACACAATTGCACACATACCTAACCCGCACCCTAACCCTAACTCACCTAACCCGCCCTAACACTCACATCCACACAATCGCACACTTTCCTGAACCCGACCCGTAACTTTCCACCACAGCACTGAAAATATTGAAGCAACAGAAAAGTACAACCAAATTCTTTACCTAGGAAAAAATTCGGGTTTCTGTTGCTTCGATATTTTAAATGTTCACTTACATAAGTTCGATCAATCAGCGTTCGCTTTTTTAAGTGATCGCTGATCTAATGTAGACACTACCTGATGTTAAACTATTTTATGAAATTATTTCCAAAAACAAAATTATTGAAATAGCGAATTACAACTCAGATGAAGAAGTGTGGCCCCCACTGTGGGAAAAGATATGGTTTGAACATACTAGAACCCAAAATATAAATCTAAAGTCACTTCCTTTTATTAAACAAAAAAATAATAAAAGAATCCACAACCTGATCAAAAATAAAATTAGCATATTTCAAAAGCTATTAAATTCCCTAAATCTAGATCATACCCTCAAATAACTGCAACCTTAAACCCAAATCTAAAAATCAACAACAATATGATAAACTTAAACCAATATCATTTAATAAAAAACACTACAGTATGGGATTTCTATAAATTAAAGGGGCACTCGATTAATGACCTTAGGAAAACACTAAATTTACTGAAAAAAATATGATATTATACTAAGACAAATTAAAGTCTTAATTAATACAATAATACAAAAGGTACATATAAATGAACTAAATATTATTATGACCTAAATGATGTTGAAAGGCCTATCATACAAGGAAAAATGTTATCTAACATTTATAAGTTAATTTCCTCAATTAAATATCAATGGTCCATACTATATTCAAATTACTGGGATGGGGAAAACAAAACATCACCACAAAACAAAAACTATAAGCAATAGAGAGTGCTATTAAGCTTACACCTTTCAAAAACTTAATTTATTCCCATTTTGTGATTAACAAGAATGCATACCTTACTCCACTGACACTTAATAAATTTAATCCAAATTTTTCGCCATATTGTCCAAACTGTTCATCAAGAATTGTAGATATACTACATGTGTTCTGGAGCTGTAAGCACACTTATAAATTGTGGTCCACCCTAAAAGTTAAGTTAGAAAAAATGGGATACAAAAAAACAACACTCTCAAGGGAGTTTGTGGTTCTTCACTTAACTCCACAAAACCTAACCACACTAAACAAACATGTTTTGATCACTACATCTGTATTAAGCTATATATTACTCAAAACTGGCTTGACTGAACCAAGTTATCATGGAACGGCTTTAGAACTATGGCTGTAAAATATATTATCCTCCCTTAAATTAACAATAAAAAAAATAAAAACAAATGTTCCTACTACCAGAAGTACTGGAATCTTATTCTAGACAATATACTAAAGGACCAAGTAAAAAAGAAGTGGTTAAATGCAAAGAGTAGTATTATAAATCATTTCACCAAACCCGTAATCCCTAAAAATATAAATAAACAGAAAGTAAACAAAGGCCTAAATAGTGTTATACTTCTCCTCTTTTCCTCCCTATCTTGAGTGAATATACCCATGTTGGAGCTATGATGTAAATAGCTGTAAGTAGTTATGTTATTACACCATATAACCTTTACTTAAAAGTGTACAAACAAATTCTTATTTCTAAGTGTATTAGCATACAATTGTAATCAGCATGTATGACATTATAAGAAAATACTATACTGTATAGACACTGACACATTTTGTCTTTTCTTTGCATTGTTCTTCACTTGCATTGTATTTAAATGTATATTACTATGTCTTAAAAAGAAACAAAACAGTATATTTGAACAACAAAACATGCTATATCAGGGTATGAACCATTTCCTCTCATCTCATGTGCATTCAACAGCAGTCTGCAACTCTTCTGGTGGTAAAAATGTAATAGCAATGATCACTTTCTTTGAAGTATGTATTACTTGTCCTCCTTTTTATAGACAGGTTATATCACAATGTCTTGAAAATGACTTCCTTCATTGATATGCCCTACCCTTGACATTTTTGTCATTACATCAATCACAAAGGATAACTTAGTGATCAGTGTGCCCAGAAATGGTAGGGAATATAGATAGTCTAAAACAGAGACAGGAGAACACTGACAATGGAGAGTAAAACAGGTGCTTGCCTTACAAACACAAGGTACAGGGTTTGAATTTCACAGGGGATAATTGGCTAAGCTTAAAATGGCTCGCAAGGGCAGTTAGCCTAGTACTAATCTATGAACCTACCAACCTATGAAAACTGAAATTTACAGTTCACTCATACATTTTAAGAGCTTTTGTAACTAAGGCATTTCACTTGCGAAAAAACCCAGATTCACAGATTTACAAACATCAAAATGAGAGAGAGGTAATGAGGCTAATACAATGAAAAATGTATAAAATTACAAGCTGATATAAATTCCCCAAACTCATAGACATTAATTAGGCATGTGCCTAAGGGCTATCACTGATGTTATATCAGCCAGAACACCAAAAGCAATGCTGTTTAGCTTCTGGCAGTTATGAATCTCCACTCACTTTCCTGACTAATATCCAAATAAAGTTTAGAGCTAAGAGATCAACTAGTAAATTTTAGAATATCTTAATGTCAGTAGAAAAACTTCCTCTAGGATCAATTTATGTAAGTTATATCTCCAATTACACGGTCTGTAGTGCGTTAAAAAGCTAGTAGTTGATCGAATTATTAGCAATTTTCAAAATGTCACAGTGATGATGGTACATCATATGATATCATGAATGATCAACATGTTAATAGCTAAAATATGTAGAGGCAACTACCAGGATGTCACAAGTGGCAGAAGTAAGATATTTAACTTCAGTTATGATTAACAATCCAGTGATTAGGATCCCATGTTAACTCCATGACAGTAGTGTTAAACTGAAGAAGGGAGTAAAACCCATAAGAATCAATACCAATGAAAGAGCCAAAAATAACTGACAGAAATACAGATTAGCATTTCTGATGGTAAAGTAGAGGTCTGTTGACCATAGGTTGGGACCTGTAGCTGAGTAGATGTACCACTGGAATGCAAACTGAAAACAAGTCTAAAGCAAGTAGTTATCTGGGCAATAGTAGACTGACTGCAGTTAACTAATCATCTCCAAAGGCAAAAAAATTGTATCAGACTAGTTCACAACAACATCTGGACAAATCAGACACTTCAATAGGAACAATGACTTGAGAATCACACCACTGCTCAAACGCAACTGACTGGTTGGATTTAAAGTTAAGCTGAATTTCCTGGTTAGGAAGAGCCATTGAAGGGGCAGAGGACATATGGTTTAGTTTCAACTTGAATTTCCTGTCAGATCAGGACAGCATAACATCTGGCACAACAGATGGCACAAGCATAGCTCATAGTAGAAGATTCATGGTTTAAATGCTCACTGCAGGTGACAGTGTAATGCTCAGCATGGCAGATGGTACGTTTTTAAATTACCCGATTGACTTGACATATTCCTGTAGTCCATGGTTTTAATGAATTCACATATAATAGAAATGAAAAAGAAAACAAAGAACAGTAGCCTTCTCCTCACAGGAAGCGGTAAACCTTCCTCAATCCTCAATACTAGCTAAATCCACTAAGATACACACTCTGAAAGAAAACTTATTGATCAGGACAGTCAGTCATTGAAGTCCACATTGATGGTCTAGTGTAAAATGAGAGATCTGAGGTTAAATCTTTTATTCTGAGTCAGAGCAGGTGAATCATCAGAATAGACAAGAGATCCTGTGCTGCATTAAGCTTAATCCAGCTAATTTAGTTTCTACAAAGCCTGACAAGTACGATTAGGTTGGTCTGCAAGGAAGTTTGAACAAACTAGAAAAGAGAAAGACAGAGACTATATTCCTGTACTCTGACTGTTTCAATTGATCTACACAGCTGCTAGCAATGCAGTTGCCAGACGATATTTCATAGACTTGTTTTGGTACAGAGGTCAGACTTTAATAAATTGTAAGAATCATGAAAACTGTATGGTTAAATCATTTGCACTTGTTTCCCCCCTTTCCTGTAACTAGTCTAGTCCGGATACAGATTTGCTGTATCCAGGACTGTTTGTAAGCTTCTGAGCCCCACAAGTCTTTCTGTGTTTTAGGGAAGCCTTCTAGCTTATCAGTGGGAGAGGTAAGCACTAGGTAGCCTATCTACCACAAGAGGAGTGGTTTCTGGCCCAGAAATTGTAGTTTATTAGCTGTTTGGGCAGTTTTTCCATCTCTCTCAACTTTCTGGTTTAAAAGCCCAAGTTTGAGCTTGTTTCCTACATTTCCTGTAACTAGTCTAGTCCAGATAAAGACTTCCTGTATTCGGGACTATCTGTAAGCTCCTGAGTGATGCCAAAGTCTGCTCTTTAATTTGTCCTTTAGATCTACTAGTTCTCTCCTCTCCTGCACTTATACTAGCTTTTTAGTCTAGCACTTTACCAGACTTCCTATAGCAATTATTGTAGCATACAAAAGTGCTACCAGCACTAAACGTTCTACAAGGAAACAGATCCAGTACTTATTATCAATGCCCACCCCTCCATCTATGTCTAAAGGTCAGTTCCCTGTGCTTTCTCCTATTAACCTGATGAACTTGGGCATCCTGAGGCAATGTAGCAACTGCCTCATGTACACTGACAACCCTCTCCTCTTACCTCGCAACACTCAGACTTGCGAGAGATGCACTTATATATCGAAATTGGAAACCATGCACTTTCCAGCCAAGACCAGAATAGCTAGTCAAGAGGAGAAGGTCAACACTTGCACCACACCACATGGAACACATAGCCCTTCAGAATACACACCAGCATTGCCTTCACATAAAAACACAAACCACACACCCGCCTTCATGGAGGCTCTCAATAAAAATCTGCCCAAGCAGCAGAGACCTCCAAGGCAGAAACACACTCGACCACCACAACACAACACTAATCATGAGACACATAACTCTCCTAAATAGTGTGCCACTCAACCAAAGTCCCTAAGGCAAAACAGCATGCCCAACACACTAGTCATAGGTGACTCGATAGTGAGGCACACTGATGTCCCACTCACTAGGTTGAATAAGGAGAAAGTAACAGTCAGCTGCCTGTCAGGTGCTAGGATCCATCACATAATGGATGCACTCAAGTCCCTCAACCACAGGTACAAATCTGACTCTCTCATTGTACATGTGGGTGTGAATGATCTGAAATGTACCTCCCTGGACTACATGAAAAGAGACATGGAGGAGATCTTGGATTATGTAGCCCAGGCGGGTATGATCCTAGCCCTGAGCAGCATCCTACCATCACCCAGAATGATACCACAGCACAAGCAGAAAATGATTGATTTCAACCATTTTCTAAGTTCCTGGTGTCATTCTAAGGGGATCCAGTATCTGTCTGCCTGGGATGACATGATTGACAGACCTCGATGCTTTGCTAAAGATGGCCTGCATCTTTCACCCCTGGGGTACCGGATACTGGCCAAGGATCTTGCCACCCCTATGGTGCCTTTTTTAGGCGGTGTTCCAAAGACCAAATTACCACCATAACCGCTACAAACAAATGAAATTTGAAGGTCATGCTACTCAATGCTAGAAATCTAAATCTCAAAATGCACTCAATCGAAGCACTCCTTAAAATGGAGAACATCAACACTTGTGCTATAACAGAGACCTGTTTCAAGGCAGCAGAAAGCACCCCTGCACTACCAGGCTATAACTCATTCCACACCTTTCAGCTCCATAACTTGGAATGAAGCTCCAAAGGCGGTGGTGTTTCCATATTCATAAAAGATGCGCACACCTCCAGACTGGTAGCTCAACATAACGCATCAAAGATACTTCAGGTGCAGCAAACATTGGATAAGACAGCGATTCAGGTCATAGCCTGCTATATGTCCCCAATCATGTCCCAAGACACACAGTCCACATTCCTAAGCACCCTGGAGAATATTAAGGTTCAACCTAACACTCTCTTACTAGGCAACTTCAACTACCCCTGCATTAACTGGGAAAACTACTCATGTGCCAGTACACTTGCCCAATGTTTCCTGGAGTTCATTAATTAAAATGCACTGGACCAGCTCGTTCTTACCCCCACTAGAGGAAGCAACATCCTTGACCTGGTTATTACTGACATGGACGGCCATTGCTCTACACCAGTAGTCATCTCCTCCCTTGTTAGATATGACCACAAACTAATCACCTTGGAAATCCGCAACCCTACCATCCTCACCCCCCCAACAAAGGTAACCACCATGAAAAACTACTCCAAAGCTAACTTTGGTCTCCTAAAAACAGAGGTGACTAACTTCACGGTACCCATGCAAATGGAGAATAGCTGTATGACTGCTAAATCATACACCAATGAACTGTACGAACACATATACAAATGCATGGATCTCGTCATACCCAATAGAACCAAAACACTCTCCTCCAAAAAAAGGAAGCCAATCTGGTGGTCCACTGCCATAAACAAACTCTACAACAGAAGGAGGAAACTGATGCTGAATTAGGTAAAGTCCCAAGACTGGAAAAACTCCCTTATCAACCTCAACAAAAAGTTGAGATACCTCATCAAATCCTCTAAAGCTAACTATGAAAACAGAATTGCAGCAAATAATAAAGACAACCACAAGGCCTTCTATAGTTATGTAAAGAAACTCCAAGGCAATACCCAGATTTGCTCTGAGCTACTGGACAACAGTGCCTCCTATACTGAGCCAATAGATATTGCCAGTATTCTGGCTGACAGATTCAGTGCCAACTTTACCCCTCTCTGCCCCCCAAAGGACCAATCACAAATCCAGTAGATTGCCAGGCACCCAGTATTACTGCTGCACAGGTTAAAATAGCACTGTCCAAGGCCAAGAATACAACTTCTATGGGACCTGACAATATCCCTGGCTGTGTTCTACATGAACTACAGAGTGAACTGGCACCTCACCTGTGTGCCCTGTTCAGTCACAGTCTCACCTCAGGCTTTGTCCCTACAGAATGGCACACTGCTACAGTCATCCCACTCCGCAAAGAAGGAGTGACTACAGACCCTGGGAACTATCGCCCCATTAGCCTGACGAGCCTGATATGCAAAGCTATGAAATGCATCATCGTGGACCTAATAAACAAGGATATAGGAAATCTCCAAACTCTGGATCCCACACAGTTTGGTTTTGTGAAGGGTAGATCAGGCCTGCTCAACCTGGTCGACTTCTTTGAGTCAGTCACCAGAGCTGTGGATGAAGACAAGGTGGTTTATACAGCCTACCTTGATCTAGCCAAGGCTTTTGATACCATTCCCCACTCAGGAATAATAGAAAAACTCACTAAGCTAGGCATCAACCCCCATATCACTAGGTGGGTTGCAAACTGGCTCACAGATAGAACCCACAGTGTGAAAGTAGCTGACTCCAAGTCAGACTCCTGACTAGTCACTAGTGGAGTCCCACAGGGTTTGGTCCTGGGTCCTCTCCTGTTTGGTATCTACTTCTCTGAAGTCCAGGCCAACATGAAGGGGCTCTGGCTGATAAAGTTCACAGATGATTGCAAGTTGGGAGATATTATTAACTATCCAAGTGATGTTGACATCCTGCAGAATGGCCTCACTGAGCCCAACGACTGGTGTCAGAACCATGGCCTTAAGCTCAATGCTAAAAAATGTGTCATCATCCCCTTTGGGAAAAACCTGGTTCCCATGAATTACCACATTGATGGTAGTCCACTGAACACAGAAGGTGTTATAAGAGATCTGGGAACACAGGTAGACAGCAACCTCTCCTTTGATCACCACATTGCTACTGTGGTCAGAATGTCCTTCTATGTGGCACATCTCATTACTAAGGGTTTTGCATCCAGGAAGAAAGAGGTCATTGTCTCCCTCTTCTCTTCCCTCATTAGGCCAATCATCAAGTACAATGTCCCATTTGTCATGTACCTCACTAGACACCTGCAACAACTGGAGAGGCTAAAAATGTACCTCACAAAGAGGATCCTAGGCCTTAAACATTTGTCCTACATAAACAGATTAAAAAAAACTCCAGCTATTCTCTGCCTCATATCGCCTACTTAGAGGTGATCTCTGCTTGACTTACAAAGCCATGTCTGACCCAACTCTGTTAGAAATGCTACATCTAAAGAAATCCCAATCCCTCTGTACCACACACTCCAGAGACCTCAACCTCATTAACACAATTTACAGACCTTGCTCGATGGACAGTTTCATAACCCAGAGACTGCCCATGCTATGGAATTGACTTCCCATACACGTCAAGAAGAGCACCTCGCTGACCCTCTTCAAGAAAAATCTTGATGAGTGGATGGGAAACAGAAAATTCACCCTGGGGATAACTCCAGTGGTTCTACGCGACAGAGGCACTGGGAACTAAGGTCGGGTGATACTATGCCAGGGAAATCCTATGGCTAGACTTGTAAAGGCCCAAGGGCCATTAGCCTAGTACACACCTATGAACCTATGAACCTAGGAGGTTGACATTACTTAGCAACATAAAGGTATTTGACTGAAATATAGTCGAATCTTCTGCACAAAAAATTGACCGCAAACTTTAAGTGACATCAGATGACATTACTGAGACACAGGATAGAAATGAGAGCTCCAAGATTGGACAGTGTACCATCCATTTGAAACTGTGTGTCCTACTGTGCACATAGGTTTACACCAAGGAAATATAGTTGGAGTGAGAAAAGAAATGTCCTGCTGTTTATGCAGAACTATATAAAGGTTAGTAGGAAATGTCTTTATTATAACCCATTAGTATTTTTTGTGTCCTCTAGTTTTCTTTAACTGCTCAAAAACATATTGGCTTTTATTGCTTTAAACATTCTATATATTGCAGTTAACCTTGTTTTGCTTTCCTGAAATCAAAAAGAAACGTCTCAATGAAAAAAAGCATGGTTACCCAATTAATAAAAATAAATGAAATAAATGACACATACTAGAATTTGAAATGAAGCTACTGAGGTCACATATTCTGAGCAATCTGACTGGACTCAAGTAATTTACAACACATTAACTAGAGTAGGAAGAAGGGATATTGGTCAAAAACATTGTACAGAGTCACACAGCCCAAACAGCATTGCAGAGGAAAGATGGTGGGCACAGTAGATCCAAGACCATGCAACTTCCCAAGGATCTGCTTATAACTGAACTCTGCAGAATGCAACATAATATTTGAGAGCTTTAATACATTTAGGTTGCACAACATCTGCATCTGGCACCCCATGTTCTAATATCTACTAGACACATTTTGTTCAGCATCATCAGTATGACTAACATGAATGCAAACATATCTGTATGGAAATGTAATGGCACTGATTTCTTGAATTTTGATGGGTAAGCTAAACTGCTATTAGTAGTATTTACAGACTGCATTGGCTAACACATTTTGTGTTATAAAGGTCTTTCCATTTTATACATTGGTTAAAAAATATCCCTGTTTTGTATCTTCTTGCAAGCTAATTCATTACTTTCCTGTAGGGCTTTGGATCACCTTGGATAAAGGCCTCACTTTCTTAGGAGATTAGCCTAAACTCTGCTTTCAAGTCTGTTCAGTCATTTCAGTAGTGATTTCAATCTATATGTGTATAACTTATTGTATTAGGTATTTCTTAAGTACAGAGTAATATAATGGCTTGTCTCAGATCTACATTATTTTCTGGTGGATAGAATGCATTTATCCCCTAATGGATAATGAAATACACCCCACCCCCATGTGCAAAAATGGGAAAAGGGTTGAGGATGGATGGATGGATGGATGGATGGATGGATGGATGGATGGAGGGGTAATTAAAGATCCATAGGCTGTGTTGGGACAGTCTGGTTGAGAGGCAAAAGTGAGGTGCACTGAATATGACTCATAGTCACAGAGATTCTTAACATTAAATTATACTAAAGATTTTAGCAGTAATAATATGATTTGTATGAGGATTTGGCAACCACCTTCAGCATTCCATATGCATTTGTGCTGCATTTTATTAATACAATGAAATACAGGGGTTAGGGAAACAGGCACCCAATTGCACCAAATAACACAGCATGGCTGCTTTTACTGGAATAGTAATTGTTCAACAGAAATAATGCTCATGGATTATTTTGCACACACTCAGGCTGGGAATCAAAATCCTAGTACTTCTTCAATTTTCTCAGCTGGTGTTAGCATCTGGTTTACTTTTGTTGTTTGTTTGCCTTACTTCAGACAGGATGCATGTGTTGATTTATGCAGTTTCCTAATGTTCATGCTTCTAACTGGTTCTAATTAAGTGATTTACACCTTCTCTGTTCTGACATTGAGGCAAACAATTACATCAGCTCCTCACTATCCCATCATTTCTTCTGCATGAAGAATGTTAGCACTGACTGAATTTATCAGATAGATCTCTAATTGCTGTCTATCATTCATTGTATATTGCTGTAACTATACCTTGCCCTGCTACCCCATAATAGCATGCCACCTCCCATTACCACTATTATTCACTAGTTCCTTTTTTCATTTTCTACCTCATCTATCCACCAATGTATCATTTCACAGCAGTTCATGATATCATTTATACTATATAAAATATATTATAGCTATAATCTAACTTTCCTGTAATAAATAGTGCAGAATAACTTAATAATTTTCTGCTTTCTCGATGATTATCTTTCCTTCCTGTATAATGTAATTTATATTCCAATTATTTGGTAATGTTTATGACTGATAATGGAACATTCTTTATTTTATGTTCAAAAGTATGGCTAGTTTATCAGTTAGGACTCATTCTCTTCTGTATACCACTTGATTTGTCCTATGTGCTCTGTAGTCTGCATTGTTGCTAAATAGTCATAGAAACAGTTCCGTGATTATTTGTCCCGTCCCCCCTTAAATAACTACACTACACACAAAAAGACATTTGACAACCTTTATTAAAATGTATTATACAATGAACTATGTACACAAAAATCAACATTAATTAACTTCCTCAACAATGATAATCTCTGGACAGCATCACCACTTGCCCTGGATGAACTTTACCTCAAGGCAGCGTACCAACTCACCTTGATACCTTCTCCACCGGGGCGGCGTACCTACTCACCCACATAAAGAGGCAGTGTACCTATTCAACTCACATCCTACCAAAACCATAAACCAATACACCTTCTTTAGAGGGGGAACAGAAGAGGACAATACTGTCCCTCTTCTCTGCCACCAGCCTGATCCCAGACTGTTCCCCCTCCTAAACCTTAGCCGCAATAATATCCCCAAAAAGAGTTTCAGATGCAAATTAAAAAGATCCAGACCCACATCATTAAGGTGTACTCCATCCGTGTGATACCAAGACTCCTCTCCATCCCCAAAATCGCTATGGTCAATAGTATGCATCCCCAAAATTGTTAATTGCCTAGCCAACCTTTGATTTACACACCTTCTAACCCTTTCAATTGCCTTATGACTATATGCAGCCCTCCAACACAAATGCGGAACCAACTCTGACCACACAATTTCCATACCCAGGTACAATGCCTGTAATCTCATCAAATCTCACAACATAATGTCCATCAATTGTTTTTTAGGAACAATGCCCAAGTCATCACCCCCTAAATGAATGACCAATATACATGGACAACCCACCTTCAATTTAGCCTTCTCAAAGTCATGTAGCAACCCATCTCACCTAAGCCCCCTAACACCATGCCAGGACACTGACCACCCTAAATGTGCTAAACCCACATTTACCTCATCATCCCTAACTAAAGCACGCTTCTCTGCCCAGTGGATGAAAGAATGCCCCAAGATGATAATGTGCTTCCCTAAAAGAAAAGAAGAAAAATTAATTATCAGACCACAACTTATCTAATATAAGAAAAAAATGCATTTGAAGACCACCTCCCCACCCTTTTAATCAGTTCAATAGAACTACCCTGTCTAGCTAAATCTGAAGCCCTACCTATCCTGAACGAATAAGCTGCAAACCTCTCCACCGGAAATCCCATTCAACGTAAAACCTTCCTCACCAAAAGTATGAATCTACTACTTGACACCACTTTCCCATCCACTGAACAAAAAATTAACTTAGCCACACTCCCCTTTCGCCTTCTCACAAATTCTTTTGCCCACATTACTGGACAAATGCAATGATTCCTGTCCGATTTAAGCACCACCACACATCCCCTACCCGACTGATCTGTCTTACTCCTCCTTAATGCAACAGTAACCTCGCCCTCACCTATAATGACATCGTTCCAATATAATGAGCCTAACAACTCTGAAATACGAAAAGCGCCAAAATATAACCAACTACATAACGTACCCCACATAAAATAATCCATAGACCCCTTTTGCAAAAAACCTAACCCTTTCAACAAAAGTTTCAATATAACCCTCGTAATTGGCCATATAGTATCCTTACATTCCACCACCATTCTACCCCCATCCCCTTAACATACACCCTAATTTTCAAGACTTAGTGAAATCCTGCAACCTTGCTACCTTAGCAAAAATACTAATCGCAGCCAAATCCACCTTAACTGTCTGCAAAGCCCTGCCTAACCCCCAAGCATGAGCTACATATCGCAGTAGTAATTCCTCTGACCATACCCCTTCCTCCTCTGGCAGCTACAAAATAAACTGATTAAAATCAGAAAGAGCCCTACCATATGCCTTCCTTGTAGAAGGGATCCAGGAATGCCATACCAACCACCTGGCTACATCGACCCAAGATTCCACACCTACTCTGGCAGGATTTCTGGCACCTCCTCCACCCATGGAACCAACCCTTGAAACCTGCAAGACTGAAATCGGGACAAGCTATCAGCAATCTCATTCCTTACATCAGGCACATGCACTCCTGTAAAAGAAAAATTTATTAGAAGGCTCTGCAAAAACAATTTACATAATACCAACAATAACAAGCCAGACTTAGCTGTCTTCTTTTGCAATACCCTCACTACAGCCATATTGTGTGAGTGAAAAACTACTTGTTTGCCCCTTAATTGCTCCTTCCACACCACCGAAGCTGCCCATATAGGCATCAATTCCAGAAAGGCCACATCCCACTTCCATACCTCCTCCCGATCCCGAGGCCATTCAGCCACAAACCACTGACCCAAAAAACAGGCCCCCATGCCAGCATCCCCAGCTGCATCCATAAACAACTGAAGTTCCTCCTGCCCCACCCAGTCTGACTGCCAAAAAGATATCCCATTAAAATGTTGCAACAACCTGTTCCACAACCCCAAGTCCTCCAGCACCAATTGGGTTACCCTAACCCAATGGTGTTTGCTCTTACCCCCTTTCAGCAAGTACGCCAGTGACCTACAAAAAGCTCGACCTGGGTGTACCACTCGGCAGGCAAAATTCAAAAGCCCTAGCAACTCCATAACTGAACGAATCTGAATCTTATCCTTACCCAACACCGAACATATTACCGACCTAAGCCTCTCTATTTTATTCTCTGGTAAACAAAACAATCTGCGCTCTGCATCAACTGTTAATCCAAGAAATTCTAATGCCCTTGCCGGACCCTCCATCTTATGCTGAGCCAATGGTACCCCTAACTCCTCACACATGACCGTAAACTCCCGCAAACCCGCCTGTGCTCCTACCTTTCCTTCACCCACCAACACAAAATCATCTAAATAATACACTGCTTTTTGAGTGCACGCTTTTTGCTGCCAAATCCAATGCAATACTGTACTGAACTTCTCAAAAGTCGCACATGCCACTGAACAAGCTATGGGCATAGCTTTATCAAAGTAGTACTTATCTCCTACCCACATCCCCAATAGTGGCCAATCCTCCCTCCTAACAGACAGCAATCGAAAAGGCGACTCAATGTTGACCTTAACCAACCATGGCTCCGTAAATTCCCTAATCACTTTTACTGCATCATCTAAGGAAGCGTAATGCACCCTAACCTTCTCTTCTGCAATAAAATCATTTACTGAATTCCCTTCTGGATAAGACAAGTGATGTATCACTCTGAATTCCCCTTCTCACTTCTTCAGCACCAACCCAAAGGTGACACCCTGTAAGTACTAAAAGGTGGACTATCACAAGGACCCAGTAACCACCCCGCCCTACTCTCTTTCTCCAATAAAGCCTCCAAGATGTCCTCTTTACCTTGAACAGATCTTAAATTCTTGCAATATATATATATATATATATATATATATATATATATATATATATATATAAAATTAATTAAGTCCCTCTAACTATCTCCCTATCACTCAGCCACCCAGTTCCCTCACCATTCACATAAACAAGGCTAAACACACTTACCTTCCATCCCAGCACGATCCTCTATCTAAGTAACGGTTCTTCCACACAGTGCGCAATTGCGAACTGGCACTAGGACCTAACGGCCAAAAGACCAGCAGTAGCAACCCACTATACCACCAGGGAGGATGGAGAAGCCATAACACCACCACCACCACAAGAAACTGGGACAGAGGGACACCCAACCAGCCACGACGCCATCCTAAAGGACCAGCAGACTGACTGACACCCACAAACACACCAGGGAGCACGGACTGACAACCGGCACCATTACCACCGATGAAAAGATGACGGACCCCCGGAACTGAAGCTGTGAACACTGGGGAAGCAACACAGACACATCGGTCCATGAACCCACCAGGGATAAGGTGCACAGGACAACCGCAGTGCCATTCTGAAGGGGAACCGGAGAGGCGAACGGACAGCAATGACCCCCCCAGGGAGCATGAACCACAAACACCGCCATTACCATCAATGAAAATGGAGCCGGGAACATGCTGGACCCACGAACCCACCAGGGATAAGCTACTCATACACCGAGGGATACCCGGACAACCGCAACGCCATCCTGAAGGGGAACACGGAAAGCAGACGGACCCACAAACACCCCAGGGAGCATGAACCGCAAACTCTGCCACTACCACCACCAACGAAATGGAGCCGTTAACACGCTGGACCACCGGGGAGCTGATCTGTCACTATACCTCAACGAAAACTGCAACCCACAATCACCAGGAGAATATCTTCCCCAGGAACGAACACAACTGGCCCATGAACCCACCAGAGAGCATGAGGGGATGATCTACTGCTACCCCCAACCTAACCGAGACTGGATTACACCGATGGACCCCCCTTTGCCTACCACGACCACCGAGGGAACATCTTACTCTTTATTTTTTTTTTGAACTGTACCCTGACCGCATGGCACTGATGGCCTGCTACCTGACGGAGCTAAGGACAGGCCCAGCCTCCCCCCACGGATGTCCCTCCACTGCATGGCCCCACCAACAAGGCCTGACGAATCCCCAGGAGATCGGTGGACGACAAGAGCAAGGAAAACTTCACCCACCCAGGTAAGCCTAGCACTATTCCCATCCACTTCTATAGCTACAATATTTTATATATATATATATATATATATATATATATATATATATTTTTTTTTTCTTTTTTTGTTATCCACCCCCCGACCATTCACCCATACGCACAGTACTCTATCACCCATTCCTATCAGTAAGCTCAAACTATCTGCCCAGACTCCAGCCCCCTCTTTACATAATCCCTAGAAATACCAAAGGGGGAACTGACCCAGACCACCTAACTCCTTCTCTTCCCACCATCCAAGGCCTACCTTCATCCACGATACCTACAGGTCATCTGGACATAAGCTAGTTATCACTCCACCAACTCACGCCAAATGTGCCTACTTCTTCTAATCCCAAACCCTTAATATTGTCAGAAGTCCCACCTACTCCTAACTCACTTCTGTTTACATCTCCCTCTCTCCTTAACCCTTTCACCACCATAAAGCCACTATCCTAACCAACTGAAATCCTTACCTTCCTTTCTACCACTATACCCTCCCCAAACCCCTTTACTCCCTTACTCAAGGGACCGGGACAACTTAGTTTGTCCCAAACTGCATTTATCAGATGCTTGTCGTAACCCATACTAAAACTGGTAATGGCAATATAACAACATCAACACTCAAAATGCTAGAAACACAGTATTTCAAACTCCCAGACTACACTACTTCATGACCCATTTTAGTGCTTGTTCCTGGGTCTGGAGCAGAGGGGATATTCAGGTCTTGATGTGTTATACTGTTTTGGGTTTTCAGCTTTGTGAGTGTTGCTATTGTTATGTCTGTGTAACCAGTTTTGGTACAGGTCATGTTGAACATCTAACAGACAACTCCGTCTGGTTACTTGGTTCATAAGCAAGCAAGCAAGCAAATAAATTATACCAAACATTTAATTTTGAAAAAAGCCTTCAAAATGTGAGTATTGCTGTTTATCATGTGCTCCTAAATTTGATGTTAAAATACCACATCAGTTATATATGTATTAAATTCTGTTGACATGCTAATATGTAGGAACTTGGCTGCATCCTGAGGTCATGCTATTCAGAGAAAAAAAAATAGCTTTTTAATTTCTTAATATTTGCCTTTTCCCCAGTTTGTGTGACATCACATTCAGATGAGATCAGGTGTGTAAAGGAGACAGTTGCAAAAAAAAAAAATAATAATTTCATTTTTGTACTGTCTTACACAACAGTATGTTTATTTTATAGCATTGTCACAGATGTAAAGTTTTACAGCTCAACTAACAGAAAAAAAACTATTGCATAATAAAGCCCATAAAAGAGTTATATTGAACATACTTAGCAAGGATTATTGTAAGTGATTGTCGGTATAAATGTGTACTTTGGTAGTAATGCCACATATGACTCCACACTGTGCATTGGTCCACATCGATCCCTTCATCAATAAGTAAAATTTGTCTGGTATTTTTAATGTTTATGAAAAAAAAAGCAAAAATACAAAATATTTGCCTAGTAAGGTCTGAACACCTAAGACAGATGTGAGGAATGTAAACCCCTTATTAATCATGATGTTCTCTAATGCTGCATTTCTGTTCAGCATGTAGCCCCTCTGACAGTGCTTGGAACTCTGTCAACTGCCAACTTCAGAAACAATTACATTTTACTAGAACTGATTTTTGTCCTTGAAATATTTATTTAGCAGTCACTCATGCAGCATTATGGCTTATTTTAATATTTTCTACTTAATAATATCTAGCCTACTCTTATTATAGGATACTTTGTGTAATACATCTTAGGCTGAATCAGCTTTGATTCATTTTGATGTATAATATTTTAATATTGACTCTGTTAATAAAAGCATCACCAAAGCTACATTATTAGCTGCTTAAAAATGTTTTACTTCTATTTCAGTATCTATTCCTTTAGGACACAATGCTTCTGCCTAGAAGTTAATATTATGCACATTTTGTTCTTTACTTACATTTTTGTATTTTAATATGGAAATTGAACGATATAAACATATGATTTAGATTCTAACAGTTGGAATGGATAATTATAAACTGCATATAACTCTTTAATATCATTAGAATGTAACTTGATATCTCTATCCTGAAAGTATAATTCTAAGTTAAGCACCACTAAAAGACTAAGAAATGTAAGCAATAAAATATTTCAAACAAAGGAATTCCCAAATGCAAAATTAGATGGTTTAAACCAACAAGCAGAATTTGCATAGTGCAGCTGTATAAGTATTTGTCTATCATAGCGGCTAACACTTATATAATGCATCTGCCAAATGTTTAAGCTGCATTCATTAAAAACATTTTCCCTAAAACATTTAAATAAAGAAGCAATTTCAAGAGATATTCATAACTGTTTCAATTTATGACATATAAAGCAATTATAGAAAGTAAATGCATTTTAATGAGCACAGTTCCAAAAAAGCAACATGCAGTAGCCTGTGACTCATAGACTTTAAAATGGCATGTCATGTTTCAATGCAGGGACAATTGTTGTAAATCAAAGGGAGTCTGTGCATGGAAACATTTACTGCACATCAACAAGTCAAATGGCATCAGAAATATTTGGCCTGGGGATTTAAACCTCTTCTACAATATCAACAGAATAATTTGGAGTGCGAGATATATCTTACAGTGGGTACTGCTGCTGTGGAACAGACTCCCCATCCACATAAAACAAAGTTCATCCCTATCCGTATTCAAGCACAACTTAGATCTACGGAACAGAAAAAGAATATTTACCCCATTACTACTAATGGACAAAGGCAGCTCCTAAATATTTTCTCCATTGCATGGGTCTACACAGATTATCTATGGTATGATCCCAGTTATTCAGTAGGGGTAATATATAATTATTGGTAAAGGGATGGGTAATAACCAGAGGGGATGAGTTATTTTGAGCACAAAATAGAAAATTGGCTAGGCATAAAATGTTCTGCAAGGTCAACTAATCTACTTACATATGAGCCTATGAACCTATAAGAAATATACATAATTAATGATAAGTTCTAGCAAAGTATACTGAAGTCTTGTCACACTTACTATTTCCCCAATCTGACAGTGCACTATATCCTGATTGCAGCCAGCAGTCGAACAGCTGCATCTTAATATACTGCCAAACACCAAGCTATTATTTACAGTGTTCTGATCCCTCTCACTACTAAGGACAGCGACTTGATGTGAAATCAAAATCTTTTCATTTATAAGCCAGGTAATGGTATCAAGGTCATTACTAATCATTAGATAATGTGCTGAACATTCAGTGATACACCACTGGAGACAAACATTCTCCAACAGTGTATTAATACAGAAGAAATGCCTGGTAAAAAAAATGTCTGTGGCTTCATGCCAGCATATAAAATTACTGCAGAGCACAAAAAAAAATACCATCATCTTATTTATACTCAGTAAATGCAGCTTCTTTAGCAATCATAAAAAATAAAATAAAATGAATAAAAGTTATGACAGTTAGTACAGCAGCAGTCACAACCACCACTACCTGTCATTCCCATCCATTATCTAAATCCTCAGCAGTGTGAAAAAAACAAATAAATAACTAAATAACCAAACAAATGTAATGGTAAAGCCAGTGGCAGTTACAACTGCACCTTCTGTTTCCCTTCCCCTCATTAGCAGCAGTAAGCAATAGTGCAAAAAAAAAAAAAAACAAATGATATAACAGCAGCAGTGTTCATGTGTGCACAATTATGCATGTGTGCATGCTTCAGAGTACGTGTGTGTCTGTGCTTATGCTTGTGTGCATGAGTGTGTATGGATGTCTGTGTATGTGCCCCATCTGAGATTCTTTATATTTGCTAGACTGCCTCTCTACCTCTACAGCTGTCTGTGTATACAAAAATGTAACTAATGTTTTGTGTGTGTGTGTGTGTGTGTGTGTGTGTGTGTATGTATGTGTGTGTGTGTGTGTGTGTGTGTGTGTGTGTGTGTGTGTGTGTGTGTGTGTGTGTGTGTGTGTGTGTGTGTGTGTGTGTGTGTGTGTGTATGCATATACCTGTGTATGCATGTGTTCATGCATGTGAGTGTATGAGAACATTACTAAATACTAGGAACCATATTAACAAAACCCAACTATACACAAGAAAAACATCCAGCTGAGAGAATCTGCTCGATTTGTTGTTAAATCCACCAGTGGTAATAACTTAGTGCTTTAGTCCAACTCAAAAGGACTTCATTCACTGTACTGTTGATTGCAGGCGGCCACCTGGGTACATCAATCCCTGAAGAATCTTACAGTTTTAATGGCACAGAGTTTTACCAGTGCATCACATGTAAAGAACTGCAAGCAACTGTGGCATCCATACTGCAGTAATGAATGTGTACAGTATACCTGTACCAGTCCTACAAACCTTGACAAAAGCTAAATAGTACTAAATATTTAAATGGCAAGTATTTTGGATGTAATTTATTTAATTTATTTCATTTATATTTTAGATATAAAATACTGTCTCCAACAAAAGTACATGCCCTACTTCAACTTTTACAAATTAGGAGGTGGAACTATTTTTACATCAAATATATACCTGGTGAGTATTACAGGGAAATAATGGACCTTCAGAGGTGCAGAAGTCCTCTGCACATGGCATTTGGCCATGTGACTCCTCTGGTTTATTTCCCTGTAATTCTCACCCTGTCAGGAATTGCTGCTTGTTTATTTAACATTTCCCTGTGTTAACCTGACTTCCTTGATTTTGTTAAAGATAACTGCAGGCATGGAAGGGTATAACTGCTTACGTAGTCCACCATTATAGCACACAGTGGGCGGTGTTTAAACCCTGCACTTTATTTTCCTATGGTCCCACCTAAAACATGTTCTGTAATTTCATTGTCTTCTTATGTAAATACTGACAGTGCAGACACGTTTTGTCTTTTATTTTTCTATGCAGTTTTCCCTCTAATCATTGTTGCATACTTCATCTTATAGTCTGCCTAGTGGTTTTGGCTTAAACATTCCTTTTCTATGTACCTTTGTCAATATGCTTTCCTCCAATTTCTCTTTTTTAATCCCTTTTCTCTTTCTTGTAAAATGTTGCTTGACTCTAATTTCTCTTTTATGAACACTGTTGTTTTGCTTCCATTTGTTTTTCATGCACTTGTTAATGTGTATGCACAGCTGAGATTACAAATCCCCATTGCAGTCCACATGACTCCTGCACTTGCTGAGATTGGCCCACCTTACCTTACTCCTCCATTCATCCCCAGCTGGCTCAAGGCTAGCCATCTCTTTTAATTCACTCCTTCACTTTTCCATTTCTGAAATGCATTTGGAGCCTAATTTAATCACACATCCACTCCCTCCTCCACAACAGCACTTCCAACAACATTCACTCCATCACAGTTTCTTACATCCATGCCATTTGCTCCCTTTATTTACAATCCTTCCATTTCTACTGTACATTTCCTCAAGCTCCAGAGTTATCATTCTACCACCCTGTCACACATACAGTCCATGCCATGCAGTCATTACACAAGTCATTCTTACTACCAGGAATTGTAGCTCCAGCACAGTACTCAGTTGCACCCCTTATCTTTCCTAAATGACTGAACAGATTCCCTCATGCACATCCCTTTCCTCCAAATTGTTTACTCCAAGTTCCTGAATCTAATCTTATTAGTCTGCCTCCTTCTGTACTTATCCCTCACATACCCCTAGCTCTCTGCCTCCACAAACATACAAAACTACACTTTACATAGAGAACATCCCTCAGTATAAATCCACACCTTACAAACCCACAGAGGTCAATGCCTATACCAACCCCTAAATCCTCTAACACAGTACAATATGGTTTTCTCTCCACAATCTAGAATATATTTGTCATCAGTCATACAAACTTCTCTCCTAATAGTTACCAAAATGAATATGCAATCTCAGTTTGTGTATTTTTCAGCAATCCTCTGTACACATACAGATTCTATCCCCTCAATAACCCTTCCTCCATTCACACTAATGCATACATCCAGTACCTCCCACATGTATTCCAGATTAACAGCTACCTGCCTCCTTAAAAATTGCTTAGTAAAGCAAACCTCATCTACCACAGATGCAGACACATCCTTCTAACCAAGTTCATGACTAAATTTACTCCAGTCATTTGCAACTTTCTTTTAAGGACAAATGCTGAGGAAAATTCCAGCACCCTCACTGCTTCCCATAAATCAATAATTCACAACCAAAATCTCTCGCCCTTGCTGCCTGCTCAAAGCTGGCAATGTTATGATTAAACTGTGCCTGCTCCATGCCCTCATCCTGCAACTCACCAGATATTACTGACATCAAAGAATTATGCCTTAGGGAAGAAAACACCACCCCTCTTCATTTTTCCCAAACAACAGCTTCACTTCAGATGAAAGGCCATGAAAAAGAAATGGTAGAGAAACTCTTCTTATATTGAAATCTCTATTAATGTATTAATTTTCACTCAAGCCAATCTGACTAAACACTCTTTCCCCAACATGTCAGTTATCAGCATGCCATCCACCACTAACCAAATTCACATCCCATTGCCTATCTCCCACCACCAACCTCCATATTCAAGTTCAAATTATTTATTCACATAATTTTTACAAATCAATCCAAATAGGAAAATCTCATAATCCTTGGGAACTTCAACCTTAACTTTCTTGATCACTCTTTCATTACTCTTTTCTGACCAGCTTTCTGATCATGTTTGGCCTCTTACAAGTCACATAAGAACCTATCTGCCCAACCTAAAGCCAGGTTGCCACTCACTATTACACATTCTCATTACAACAATCCCATCAAAATCTGCAGCATTATTATTCATCATCCAGGCATGAGTATACATGGCCATATAACCTTTGACAAAAGCAGCGTTACTCTGAAAACTCTACTGACACTAATAAAGTTCTATCTAAAAACAATAAAAAAAAATCAACGATCTAAAAATTTGCATATGAGCTGCTGACTTTTCTCCTATCTGTAACACAAAATATACAAATAGAGTGGAAGAAACTATAACCAGTAATTTCTTACTCCTGCAAGACAATTTTTTTCCTTCAAAATCTTCAGGCTACAGAAATACAACAAAAACAACTGGTTTACTAAATAATTTAAAGCCCTCCTCCAACTCAGAGATGACACATGGTACAAAAGGAAAACATTCACAAAGACAATCACAAGCAAAGATTCCCTACAATACAACTTCTTTCAAAGCAATCAATTTGCAACCATAAAGAAACTTTGTTTAAATCAAAGCAGGAATCCCTAATCTACAACCCTAAAAAATTCTGGAATGAGGTCAACATCTTTAGTAGCCATAAAAAACTGTCCCAACAACTCCCACAAAGCCCCTTCCTATCAGTCTCCTGGTCAGTTTCCCATTACAACTTTTCTCTTGAATTTAATACTTTAACAACAGTTTCTACTTCCTCTACACAACCACCCCCTCTCCACCTTCTTCACCCCTATATACCACAGTGTTCAACTTCAAACAATTTCATACAAAATACATTGAGATCCTACTTAATCAAATTCCTATAAGCAGCACTTGATTCTCTGGTAACCTTGTATCCTGCTTCATCTACTACTGCAAAATATTTTATTATTATTCCCCTCGTCCATATTTATACCCTCTGCATCACTAAAAATATGCCATCAGTGAGGAGAATGGTCTTAGTTAAGCCCTTACCCAACTGACCTAACCCTAAAACACAACCCACTACATGTCTGTCTATATCCTTTCCACTCTAGGTGAAATCCTTGATAAGTTAATCTACATATATCTCACTGCTAATATCCAACAATGTTATATCCTACCCTTTAATAACCAATGCCTTTTGACCAGCCAAAGTGCTATGACAGCATTCTGGACTATAAATATTTTGATATTAACTAACATAGACAAAACTAAGCATACAGGTTCTGTATTCATTGACTACACTACAACCTTCGATGAGGCTGACCATTCAATTTTATTAAAACGTATGTTGTATTTTTAAGTCAAATGGCTTTCATCGGATTCAAAACTTTGTCTCACACCATTAGTTCTAAATTAATCTAGGAATCTAGCTCTTTCTAGTTGTTTCCCTTCTCAAAGTGGTTTCTTGCAGATCTATTCATGTCTGCTACACTTCTTATTCTTCATAAAAAATTAGCCCTACAATTCATCAACTGATATAATCTAAAAATCCTCCAACTGCATGCAACTTTTAACTTGCAATACAATATTGTTAAAGTTGAATAACATAGCACCTCTTTTTTATCAACACTGTATCACAGCAAACTCCCACATAAAAGGTCTTCACTAGGCCTCTCAAACCCTACACTCATCTTGTTCAGAAGCTACTTGCCTGACAGAAAAATTCTGTTAAATGACTTTGCACCCTATTGCCTTTCCTACCAGTTACCACAGGAGTAATCCAAGGCTCTATTATCAGCCTCCTGTTGTTTAATGTATTCATCAACAATCTCTATACTTTTTCCCCAAGAAGCCTCTCTCATATATTATGTAGATGACTCTGATGTAGTTAGTGCATCTGATAGCTCAACCCATCTTCAACAAATAGCATAAGAAGTGTTTAACTCCATTGAAAGCTGGCTTCAACATGCTCAACTACTATCCCACGTTCCAGAAGGAAACTACTTCTGTTTTTTCCCCTACCTCACATAGCCTGACAAAGGGAACTTCAAAATCACCTCCATAAATAACACTGATGTTGAAGTAATGTCCCATACTAAATTGTTTGTCATGCCCATATATAACAGCTGCCATCTAAATGCAAAAAAAAAAAAAAAACTTCCTCACAACTATTGCTAAAATTCATCTACAACCCTTACTTATATATATAGAGAAACAGCTATTCCAAAACTTTAGACCTCTCTAAAAACTTAACTTGTGAGAATGATTACTTACTTTTTTGCTGCAAAAAACAAACAAACAAACAAAAAAGTAAAATAACCACTGTACCTCACTAAAATAACTAAACTAGTGCAAACCACTTCACCATCTTATATACACCTAATTAATCACAACACAAAAATTAATAAACAATCCTTCAGCTTTCCCAGGAATTAGAACAGTTTTCCAAAACTGCATTTCACAATATCCCTTAATATCAAATACTAACCAATTCCTTATCATGTACAAACCAAAAACAAATCTGCAGGACACCTCTATACTCTAATGTGGTAGCAAATCCTAAAACTCACTCCCTATAATGATTAGGTCATCACCCAACTTTCACATGTTCAAGACTTTCCTTAAAAACATATTCATAATTAATTATCCAAAAAAACACATTAGAGGACTCAAAAACATGGCTAAGGTATATAAAAGTATAAAAACCTTATTTTGATGATGAGCAGTTTCACGCCATCCATGATCTGAAGAAGCAACTTGGATGGTATGAAAGCATTCATCATCAAATAAAGGTTTGTGCACATTTATATATCTCAGTCATGTTTTTGAGTCCTCTCCTGTATTTTTTGAATATTTTGTTTGGCTCATGATGTGAGGACAATTGTTACTATTTGATTAATAATGAATTCCTGGCTGTGTTAATGCTCCACACAAGGCTAGCCCCATTCTATAATCTATTTTTTGAATTCACCCCATCTCCATCTTCTAACTACAGATTTTCTGTCTCAACACTTTCTTGCAGACATTCTCTCCTTTTTCTCCCTGTAGCTATAATCATTTTCATTTTCAGATAAACTATCTCCTGCTCCAATACTGAAAATCTTACTCCCTATGTTACCAAAGTACATATCCTTTAAATACTCATTTGTAATGTGTAAATCCATCTTTCCCTTTTAATTTTATACATATAAATTCTCTTCGCTTGTGCATACATATTCTTTTTTTACAAAGTAATTTTCACACTCTGTCTTATCTCTGTCAGCCATTGTCAACTTACTAGCAATCCTTTTCTCAACTAGCCAATATCTTTTTTTTTTTATTTGTGTATTTCCTTTGCTTGGGTCTCTTTTTCTTACACTAGTATCTTTATTCACCTTTTCTGATTTAAATAAATTAAGCCTATTTCTCTCCCTAGACAACCTTATTTTCTTTGGCTAATCTGTACTATATTGTAGTGCATTAAAATTGACAACATTTCCAATTATGTTATGTTATAATAGGTTCATAGGTAGGTAGGTACTAGGCTATCGGCCCAAGGGCCTACGCAAGCCTAGCCAACAAGGTTCTCTGGCTTATGCCACCCAAGAAAGTTATTTTCCTGTGCCACTGATGAGCAGAGACACAGAAGTGATCCCCGGGGTGTATTTCCTATTTCCCATCCACTCATCAAGATTTTTCTTGAAGAGTGCTGATGAAGAACTTTGCTTGACATAGATGGGTAGCCTGTTCCAGAGTATGGGAAGTCTCTGGGATATCCCTCCAGCATGTCCTGTTTATTGTGGTGACACGGTTTAGGTCCCTAGAGTGTGTAGCTCGGAGGGATTGGGATTTCTTTAGGTGTAGCATGTCCAACAGCTCTGGGTTTGACATAGTTTTATATGTTAGGCAGATCACCTCTGAGTAGGCGATATGCTACGGAGTAAAGCTGGAGTTTTTTGAGGTGGTCAGTGTAGTGCATTTGTTTGAGTCCAGTAATCCTCTTTGTGAGGTACTTCTGTGGCCTTTCCAGCTGCTGCAGATGTCTTGTGAGGTACATTCCAAAAGGGGCGTTGTACTCTATAATGGGTCTAATGAGTGATGAGTAGAGGGTAACGATGACCTCTTTTTTCCTGGATGAGAAATGATGAGGTGTGCCACGTAGGAGGACTTCCTGACTACTGTGGCGATGTGACTATCAAAGGAGAGACTACTGTCCACCTGGGTCCCAAGGTCTCTTATCACACATTCGGTGTTAAGTAGATTGCTGCCTATGTAGCAGGTCATGAGTACAGAGTTTTTACCAAAGGGGATGACACTGCACTTTTTGGCATTGAGCTTGAGGCCATGGCTCTGACACCAGGCATCTGTCTCAGTGAGGCCCTTCTGTAGGATGTTCACATCATTTGGGGACTTGACTATGGCTCCTAGTTTGCAGTCATCTGCGAACTTCATTAGCCAGAGGCCTTCTGTGTTAGCCTGTACTTCAGAGAAGTAGATACCAAACAGGAGCGGTCCCAGGATGGAACCCTGTGGTACTCCACTTGTCACTGGTTTGAGAACAGATTTGGAGTCTGCAACTTTTACAGTGTGGGTTCTGTCAGTGAGCCAGTTGGCAACCCATCTTGTGACATAGGGTTTTATGCCTAGTTTATTGAGTTTAGCTATAATTCCAGAATGGGGGATGGTGTCAAAAGCCTTGGCAAGGTCAAGATAGGCTGTGTGAACCACTTTACCCTCATCTACGGCTTTGGTGACTGCCTCAAAGAAGTCGATCAGGTTCAGGAGGCATGATCTGCCTTTCACAAACCCGAACTGGGTGGGATCCAGAGTTTGGAGGTTACCAATGCCTTTGTTTATGAGTTCCATGATGATACATTCCATGGCTTTGCAGACCAGGCATGTCAGGCTAATAGGTCTATAGTTCCCGGGATCAGTGGTGGTTCCCCCTTTGTGGAGTGGGATAACTGTTGCTGTGCGCCATTCAGTGGGCACAAAGCCTGATGCGAGGCTATTATTGAACATGGTGCTTAATTGGGGAGCCAGTTCATTCTGAAGTTCATGTAAAACGCAGCCTGGGATGTTGTCCGGTCCCATGGATGCTATGTTTCTGGCTTTAGAGAGTGCAGCTTTCACCTGTGTAGTTGTGATTACAGGGTCTCTGCATTTTTCCTGTATAGATATGGGCCCTTTTGGGGGTGGGGGTGGGGTAAAGTAAGCACTGAACCTTATCTACCAGGATGTTGGCAATATCAGTTGGTTCTGTAATTTTCATGCCTTTGTGCTGTAACTCAGAGAAGATCTGGGTGTTGCCATTGAGATTCTTCACATAGCTATAGAATGCTTTGTGGTTGTCCTTGGAATTAGTGGCAATTTTATTTTTGTAGCTAGCTTTGGAGGATCTTATAAGGGATCTCAGCTTCTTACTAAGGCTGACCAGGGAGCTCCTCCACTCATGGGATTTTACTCTCTTTTGCAATAGTTTCTTCCTTCTGTTGTACAGTTTGTTTATGGCAGGGGGACCACCAGATTGGCTTCCTTTTTTTGGAGGATAGCGTCTTGGTTCTGTTTAGGATAGCATGATCCATGCACTCATGTAGGTGCTTATAGAGCGCATTTGTGTAGGATTCAGCAGTTGTAACTGTATTGTCCATCTGCATGGGTGTCATGAAGTTCACTATTTCTGTCTTAAGAAGCATGAAGTTGGCTTTGGAGAAATTTCTTACTGTGGTTTCCTTAATGGGTGGTGAGGCTGGGATGTGGATATCAAGGGTGATTAGCTTATGGTTGGATCGGACCAACGAGGAGTTGACTTCAGGTGTGGAACACCAGCCACTCATGTTGGTAATGACTAGATCTAGGATATTGTTACCCCTGGTGGGGGTGTGGATAAGTTGATCTAGGGCATTGGAGTTTATGAATTCCAGAAAGCGTTGCGCTAAGGAGTTAGTACATGAATAGTTTTCCCAATTAATGGTGGGGTAGTTGAAGTCGCCCATTATTAGGGTGTTTGGTTGAACCCTAATATTTTCCAGTACATCAAGAAAAGAGGAGTGGGAATCTTGGGGCATGGTGGGGGATCTGTAGCAAGCTACAATTTGGATTCCAGTTTTGCCAAGAGTTAATTGCACTTGGATAACCTCTGAAGCATTATGCTGAGCAACTAGCCTGGAGGTGTGGATATCCTTAATGAATATGGACACACCCCCACCTTTGGTGTTTTGGCCCAGGTTAGATGGCCAAAAAGTGTGGTATGAGTTATAGCCTGGTAGTGCAGGGGTGCTCTCTGGAGCCTTGAACCAGGTCTCAGTCACTGCACAGATATCGATGTTCTCCATTTTAAGGAGTGCCTCGAGTGAGTGCATTTTGAAATTTAGACTTCTAGCATTGAGTAGCATTACCCTCAGTTTTTGCTTGCCTGTTCCTGTTATGGTGGTGAATTTGTTACTTGAACCCTGCCTAAAAAAGGCACTATAGGGGCAGCAAGAGCCTTAGCCAGTATCCAGAATCCTAGGGGCGACAGGTGCAGGCCATCTGTGGCAAAGCATTGGGGTCTGTCGACCATGTCATCCCAAGCAGACAGATATTGGATCCCCTTTGAATGACACCAGAAGCTTAGCCAATTGTTGAAATCGATCATTTTGTCCTTGTACTGCGGTATCATTCTGGGCGATGGCAGAATGCTACTCAGGGCTAGGGTCATACCTGCCTGGGCTACAAGATCGCAGAGCTCTTCCATGTCTCTTTTCATGTAGTCCAGGGAGGTACGTCTCAGGTCATTCAAACCAACATGGCCAATGACAGAGTCATATTTGTAATTGTTGTGGAGTGACCCGAGTGCGTGGGTTATGTGGCAGATCCTGGCAACCGACAGGCAGCTGACAGTAATCTTCTCCTTGTTTAGCCTGGTGAGCAGGACATCAATGTGCCTGACTATAGAGTCACCTATGACTAGTGTGTTGGGTATGTTGTTTTGCCTTATTGGCTGTGTTTGAGTGGCACACTGAATCTGTGGGCTATGTGTCATTTGGATTGTTTTGGGGGATGGAGGTTGCTTGTGTTTCTGCTTTGGAGGTCTCTGTTGCTTAGTGTAATGTACTTGTAAAAATTGGAATTCATACCAAATGTTATATTTGCCATATTCTACTGGTTTGCTTTCAAGTGACATCTTGGTGCTTTTCTCTAGGGGTTTCTACTAAAAATGTAGATAGATAGATAGATAGATAGATAGATAGATAGATAGATACAAAAGTATCACACACAAGCAAACACAGATATACATAAATTTGAAGCAGAAACATTGTAGCTGTTGTTGTTATGTCACCTGTATATTGCTGCATCAAGATGCAGATGTAATAATTAGATGTCAGCACAACTTGACTGAAGTCAAAGCTTTGTGATGTTAGTCATAGATAATGAAGTACCAATGAGATGCAAATGATGGCTAACATGCAGGAATTGTTCAGGGTACAGCACATTTTCAAAAATGTTCTGAGTGCACCACCTGCTCTTGCATAGAAGTTTAGTCACAACCCTCAGTAAGTGTTGATGTCTCCCTCATTAAATGTTGATGTTTCCTTTTGCAGTGAATGCTGCAGCTACTGGCACATCCTTGAACTGTAGGTTTTATACTGTAAGATTGTCCTCTCCCAAGTGCCTTCTGTACTTAGTATTTAGGGGGCATATGAAATGCTGTTGGGCTTTGCCACCTATCATTTCTTAAGTATAGAGCTGTAGATCCCATATGGATCAACTCCTGCCCCCATTTACCTAACTTAAAAGTAAATTAGAAAAAAAACTTCCAATGAGCACATAGTGCATCAGCAATGTTTGCATATAGTGCTACTGTGATTTGTACACTTTTACTGTTTCTTTCAACAATTGCTCTCTTGACAGAACATTTTTTTATGTCATAAAAATACAATTCCAAAATAAGTTACTAAAGAGAAGCCTTTATAAATGGTCATCGTGCATTACTTTTCAGTTATCTGGTAAGCTAAATCATAATAATTAACTAACTAACTTAAAAAAAGAAACACACCGAATATCGTGAAAACATGATGATCATCAACAACATAAGCATTAATTCCAAAAGAATGGATGAATTATGAAAGGTATACAAAAGGGAGATGTGTGCTCACTCATGTTATACTTTGACATTGACCTTGAGATTGAAGGGCAAGATATCAGAGCAGTCAATAACAGAGAAAGTTACAGCTAGTTCTGTGATTTTACAATCTTTCTCATGCTCTGAATGGTATAGTCTACAGATAGTGAACTAGTGAACTGGGAGGATATGAAAGTTAAATTTCACTTCTTTTTTTAGTGTTCTGCATAGTGTCTCATGAACCTTTGCTCTTTGTAGGTAAATGTCTTTAAGGCCAGCCTGCTAAGGAGAAAAAAGCAAGTATACACACCAGCAACATCTTACAATTTATACAATTACTGCAGCAACAGTTCTCAGAAAAAAATGCCCCCTTAGCCATGTTAACAAAGTCAGAGGATGTGTAAACATGCTTACTACAGGACAAATTAACAAGTATTTGTATGCATAATGTTTTACAGCAATGCATGTTACTTGCCTTCTAGGGGCAACCTCTATACACATCTCAGGTGCAGTGCACTGTCATACTCACTGAAATAATAGATGTCAGTTTCATCTTATTAGCTTTTTCAGTTTTTAATAGCTCATTTGGAATGTTTCCTTTAAGACAAGGGCACTTTTCTACGGTGCTTTTTCTTCCTTCCTTTTGTTTTGCACTTATGTCCATCTATTTAATTAAAAAGTACAGAATAGAAGCATTTTTATGATGCATGAAGACCACAGCCATCCACCTCTCAATGACTATGTAATGAAGTGCTGATAGTTTTCAAGTGCATAATTATTTCGATCATAATTAAATAAAGTACATTTTTCAGACTAAGTTATTATAGATGTGACAACACCAGTCATCAGTTGTTGACTTATTAACCAGGAAGTGCAATGGCAGAATTTTTCATACATCAGGCCTCTGAAAAATGTATTTAATTGAAAGTGCAGGACATTACTTCTATCCAGTTGTCCACAGCCTTCAAAACAAAACTGTTATTTTACAATGTATTTTATGGCATGAAACAGTAAAGAGTGTATTTAACAGAGACACAGCTGCAATTTGCAATGTCAAAATATATTGATAAGAACAAATTCATTATTTAGCAGTAGACTTTGATAGAGAATAAAAGAAAACCAGAACTTGCAAAAGCTCAATGCTGTTTCATTTATAAGCATTAGAAATTGCTGATTTCAGACTACTGATTTATAAAACAGGAGATTCATTCTGTTCAGCAATAAATCAGAAGCACTTATTAAGGAGTAAAGCGACCTTATGATTTTTAGTGCATTTATTTAGGAATAGCTGGTGGAGGACATGTTAACCATTCAGATGAGCTTTGGGTATGCCATATGAATGCTGGAATTTTTAAAACCGTTAAGCATATCCATGAAGCAGATATGAGATTACAATTCTTTGTTTACCATTCACATTTTACTTCAGATGTTTTCTGCAGGAGTTATCTGATCTCCTGATTGTACTGCTGTGTGATCTGATAAGGATAATACTGGGTGATTTTGCTGCCGGGGTATATGGTGAAATAGAAAATGCCACCATGGAATGTATTATTTTTTTAGAATTGTTCAGCTCCATTCAGATAGTTACTACTGAAACCCATAAGTATGGACAGTCCTTGGACATCGGTTCATAGGCTCATAGGTTGGTACTAGGTTATCGGCCCTAGGGCCTATACAAGACATAACAATTCCTTGTCTATTTCTTCCCACACTATTTACTTCCCTGGACCCCTGTCTAGCAGTCTGACTGATGTGATCCTCGGGGTGAATTTCCTTTCTCCCATCCAATTGTCAAGGTTCCTTTTGAAGAAGGCCAAAGAGGCAATCTGCTTGACATGTATGGGCAGTCTATTCCAGAGTCTGGGGAATCTCTGGGTCAGGACATGGGTTTTAGCTCGCGAAACAAATGATAGTCTATGTTCTGAAACACACAATAATGTGACAAGAATGTTGCACTGAGGATTGTGTAAACACAAGAATATACATGTTTCTGAAAAACATTATTAACAGTGATGAAGTTTGGATCACATGGGATCATTCAATACTAGTAACCACAGAGCACAAAAAATTGTCTCACCAAGTAGCAAAAACCTGTTCCAAGAACAATAAAGGTCTTCCTCCCACACAATTCCAAAAGGATAGAATCCACCAGCGAAGTTATATAATTGATTTATTTTCACACCAAACAAATAAAACAAGAAAAATCTGAGCGCTTTCGTCTCCCTTCGGAGACTTCTTCAGAGATGAATTAAAACCACAAAATACATCAGTTTATATACTTTATCTAGTGGGCTGGTCAATAGATTAATTAATTAATTAGCACATTTCTTTCATTTCCTTCTAAAAGTAAAATATACACTGTTTTCATTGTGTGTAAAAAATGCTATTTTCTACACGGAAAACTTTAAACTTTAAATTCAGTTATCAAATATCTGTCTACAAATTCAGTATAAATATGAAATGTATAACATTCTATTAAGTATATCAAAATATGTTACAATATATTAAATGAATTCAATAAATCATAAGTACAATTAATATACTTGTTGCATTGAGGAAAAAATAAATGCAAAAAGGTCAACACGACTTTCAGTACTTGCTCTAAAAAATGAATACAAAGAGGTCAACACAACAGTATATCCTATCAAAACCTTTCTAAACCTTAAGACATTAAACAGTGGGAGAACACTGTTAACATAGTAAAAAGGGAGCACTAATATCCTGATAGATATAATATAATAATAATAATAATAATAATAATATGTATATAAATAAATACACCATAATGCCAACTCTGCAAACCTTGTATGCATATATATATATATATATATATATATACTCTCTTATGAATGTATGTACTACTATTTGCATTAGTACTTCCAAAATTTCCAATAAATACCAGATGGATTAATACATCTATGCAGATCATCCATATGTATAAAAATGTATAAAAAGTGTATAAAAAGTATAAAAATATATATATATATATATAAGTAAGTATAAAATTATAAAATTAATATACAAACAATATATACATATGGAAATGTATATATATATACACACATAAATATGCATACACATAAATATGTACAAACAAAAAACATACATACATACACATGCACATGCACACATATACAAACACATGTACATACATATATATGCTCATACAAACATACACCCATATACCCACGTACACACACACACAAAAGCATACATATATACACACATACATCACGTCATTTATATAAATAAATACACCATAATGCCAACTCTGCAAACCTTGTATGCATATATATATATATATGGATGATCTGCACCTGTCACCACTGGGCTTTCGGATATTGGCAAAGGCTCTTGCCACCCCCATAGTGCCTTTTTAGGCAAGGCTCAAAAGTCAAACCCACCCCCATAGACAGCACAAGGAACAAGAAACTAAGGGTAATGCTGCTAAACGCCAGAAGTCTTAACCTCAAGATGCACGCACTCGAAGCTCTCCTCAGTATGGAGAACATCGATATCTGTGCAGTGACAGAAACCTGGTTCAAGGCTCCAGAGAGCACCCCAGCACTACCAGGCTATACCTCATATCATGCTTTTCGGCCCCAAAACCCAGACCGAACCACAAAAGGAGGGGGAGTTTCCATATTTATCAAGGATATCCACACCTCCAGGTTAGTGGCATTGCACGGAGACCATCTATGTGCAATTAACAGTGGGCAAGACTGCTTTTCAGTTTATAGCATCCTACAGACCACCCTCTCAAAGTCAGGAATCCCATTCGGCTTTCCTGAAAACATTGGAGAACATGAAGATCTCTCCGAACATCATTATATTGGGC
Organism: Protopterus annectens; assembly: GCF_019279795.1. Taxonomy (NCBI): domain Eukaryota; kingdom Metazoa; phylum Chordata; order Ceratodontiformes; family Protopteridae; genus Protopterus; species Protopterus annectens. Next base: position 1,950,641,738 of record NC_056735.1, read on the forward strand.
GACTTCAACTACCCAAACATTGACTGGAAGCACTACTCAAGCCCCAGCACCTTAGCCCAAAGATTCCTGGAAATTATAAACTCAAATGCTATGGAACAACTAGTCACCACTCCCACAAGAGGGGACAACATACTAGACCTGATCATTACCAACATGGGGACTCTATGCTCCACACCAGAAGTACTTCCCTCATTGGTAAAATCAGACCATAAATTAATTTCACTGGATGTCCACATCCCGACCCCACCCCCAGCCCAGAAAACCACAGTGAAAAACTTCTCAAAAGCGAACTTCTCACTTCTCAAAACTGAAGTGGAATCCTTCAAGGCCCCAGGGCCAGTGGAAACTACAGCCCAAACTGCAGAATCCTATATAAATGCATTCTACGGACATCTCCAGGAATGCATGGATCATGCTATCCCAAACAAAACCAAGACCCAATCATCCAAAGGCAGGCGTCCAGTCTGGTGGACCCCTGCCATAAATAAACTGTACAACAGAAGGAGGAAGCTACTACATGATAGTGCAAAATCCCTAATAGGGAAGGCATCTCTGATCAGTACTAGCAAAAAATTACAATCCCTCATAAAATCCTCCAAGGCCAACTTCGAGAGAAAAATTGCACAGGACACCAAAGACAATCATAAGGCTTTTTCAGTTATGTTAGAAACCTGGGATGCAACTCCCAGACTTGTTCTGAGTTGATTCTAAATGACAAAAAATACACTGAACCCACAGACATCGCCAATATCCTGGAAGACAGGTTCAGTGCAAACTTCTCCACCCCTCCCCAAAAGAGCAAATATCTATCCCGGCAGAGGGCTGCCTCCCAAACATCTCAGATGCTCAGGTGAAGGCTGCCCTCTCCAAAGCAAAACACTGCTTCCATGGGACCAGATGGCGTCCCAGGTTGCGTCCTACATGAACTACAAGAGGAACTAATCCCTCAAATAAAACAGCTATACAATCTCAGCCTCACTACAGGATATGTCCCCACAGAATGGCGTGCAGCAACAGTGGTCCCACTCCACAAAGGTGGAGCATCTACGGACCCTGGAAACTATCACCCCATAAGCCTGACTAGCTTAGTCTGCAAGGCTATGGAGAGGATCATCATGGAGCTCATAAACAAAGACATTGGGGACCTACAGACACTAGATCCTACCCAGTTTGGCTTTGTCAAGGGCAGATCCTGCCTTTTGAACCTGGTTGACTTCTTTGAAACAGTCACCAAAGCCATAGATGAAGGGAAGGTAGTCCACACAGCCTATCTGGACCTTGCAAAGGCATTTGACACAATACCCCACTCGGGCATCATAGATAAGCTATCCAGCTTAAATATAAACCCTATGTCACAAGATGGGTCGCAAACTGGCTCAAAGACAGAACCCACAGAGTGAGAGTTGCTGGAGCCATGTCAGACTCAAAACCGGTCACAAGTGGAGTCCCACAGGGTTCTGTCCTGGGACCACTCTTGTTCGGTATATACTTTTCCTAGGTACAGGCAAACGTGGGAGGACTATGGCTCACCAAGTTTTTAGACGACTGCAAACTGGGTGCCATAATCAACTCTCCAGCTGACACAAACATCCTTCAAAAGGTCTCACAGAGACAGATAACTGGTGCCAGTGCCATGGTTTAAAGCTAAATGCCAAAAATGTATAGTCATACCCTTTGGCAAAAACAATGTGCCCACAAATTACCACATAGGCGGAAACCCATTAAGTACAGAGAAAGTTATTAGGGACCTGGGGACCCAAGTTGATAGCAATCTCTCCTTTGAAAACCACATTGCCAAAGTGGTTAGAAAGACCTTCTACATAGCCCACCTCATCACGAAGGGTTTCACATCTAGATCAAGAGAGGTAATCGTGCCCCTTTATTCATCCCTCATCAGGCCCATCATAGAATACAATGCCCCTTTTGGGATGTACCTTACCCGACACCTGCAGCAATTAGAAAGACCCCAAAAGTATCTCACCAAGAGGATCAAGGGTCTCAAACAGATGCCATATACTGCTCGGTTAAAAAAACTCCAGCTCTATTCAGTTGCATACCGCCTACTTTGAGGCGATCTATGCCTGACATACAAAGCTATGTCAAATCCAGAATTAATGGACATGCTCCACCTCAGTAAATCTAAATCCCTTAGAGCCACATGCTCGAGGGACTTGAACCTCTTAGGTTCATAGGTTCATAGATTAGTACTAGGCTAACTGTCCTTGTGAGCCATTTTCAGCCTAGCCAATTACCCCATGTAAGAATCAAACCCTGCACCTTATGCTTGTAAGGTAAACACCTTAACCATTACGCCAACCTCCCACCCAAAATAGGTTCATAGATTAGTACTAGGCTAACTGCCCTTGCAAGCCATTTTAAGCCTAGCCAATTATCCCCTTTGAGATTCAAACCCTGTACCTTGCGTTTGTAAGGCAAACACCTTAACCATTAGGCCACCCTCCCAACCTCAGCACAGAAATAAATAGAACTTGCTGGAGGGACAGGTTCATAACCCAGAGGCTCCCTTCGCTCTGGAATAGAATTCCATTTCATGTGAGGCAGAGCACCTCACTGAATCTCTTCAAGAAGAATCTCGATAAGTGGATGGGGGATCGTAGGTTTGTCCCAGGGATTACTCCTGTGTCACTATTAGACAGAGGCACAGTAAACTAAACCTTAAAAATGGGCACAGTATACTCAAATCAAGGGGTGGCGTAAGCCATACAGAATCGGGCTAGGCTTATAATTGCCCCAGGGCAGATAGCCTAGTATGAACCTATGAACCTATACATACACACACACACACACATGGAGACACATACCCCCACATGCATATACTGTTCTTAATAATAAATACTTTAATTTAATAATTTGATTTAATTTAATATGAATATCCAATATGATGTTGTAAAATGTCCACCTATCTATACAATATACTTTTATATATTAATATGTTAATATGTTATTATATCTCTACTTTGGAAATAATAAATATATATTATTATTATTTGATTATTGTTTCAATTCCTAACTTTTATTCAACTTTTTTACAGCCCTCTTAGGGTCAGCAGCAAAAATTTTTAAAAACGGGTGAAATAGATATGTGGTCATTTAATCCTTTCCCTCCACATGCATCCAAACGCAATTGCCACATCATTTCCTTATATTCTAACTTTGTTTCCAAGTCCCCACCTCTTTCAGGGTGTCTAACCTCTTCTAATACCCAGAATTTGAAATTAGCCTCCTTGCAATTCATCAGATGCCTATATAATGCATTATTCACATTTTGATTGTTGATATCCCTTATATGTTCGTATATTCTGGCTCTAAAATGTCTCTCAGTTTTACCCACATAATATTTTGAACACACCTTACAAAAAGCCAAATAAACCACACCCTGAGTATAGCAACTACTATAATTCTTAGCTTTCAAAGTAATTCCTACGCTAGCTATTGTCAAATTCTTTTGTTCTGCAATGAAAGAGCACTGGGCACACCGTCCACATTTAAAAGTTCCCTGTTTTCTATTTACACCTATAGCTGTATTGGTTTTATTAGTCTTATAATATTCCAGCATGTTCTTTATATTCCTATTCCTCCTGTAACTATATTTTATATTCTTCTGAAATATATTAGTTTTGCCATACATTCCATTAAACATCCCCCATGTTTCATCTATACATTTTCTTAGCCACCCCATACCTTTATGGTAAGTTAGTGTAAGGAAGGGTAAACCATCATTTATATTACTATTCTTACTAATTCCTTGTCTATTTTCTTGCATTTCATTAACTGTAGAAGTACCATTTTCTTCCAATACATCCGATAGGCCCCTCTTTTTAATAGTAAGTAATGGTAAATATCTGTTTTCATTTCTTCCTTTAAGAACATACTCTGCTACCTTATCAATAATTCTTGATGGATAACCTCTCTCCTGAAACATCTGTTCTACATTTTTAATTTCCATAATAAAATCACTGTCGCTTGAAATCATTCTTGCCATTCTAATCATTTGCCCTTTGACAACGTTCTTTTTTAAGAACTGGGGGTGATCACTACTATAGTGTAGGTAGGCATTAGAAAAATGCTTTTTCCGATAAATATTAGATTTATAACAACCATTATAATAATCTTTTTCTAATTGAACATCTAAAAAGTGGATGACATCCTTCCCAATCTTGAAAGTAAATTCTAGAAAATTAGTAGTATGACTTATATACCTTATAAATTCATCAAGTTGTATTCTCTGCTCCTTCCCATACAATAAAAATGTCATCCAAAAACCTGAAATATTTTATTATATGGTTTTTGTATATGCAAGAGAAGATGAAATTGAAATCCCAATGCAACATCACAATATTAGCATATATTGGTGCGCAAGCTGATACCATGGCAACACTTTCCTTTTGGTGGTAGTACTCCCCCTGAAAGTAAAGATAATTATATTTCAAAATAAGTTCCATGTTTTCAAGGATCACTCTATATTCATCATGTGTAAGACCATCCGTTCCTGTTATAATCTCATCAAACCATTTTAACCCTTCATCTTGTGGAATGACTGAGAACAGATCTTTAACATCAACTGTTAAGAATATATAATCATTATTATATGGGCAATTCACAATTTTCTTTAAAAAATCCCATGAATCAATAAGAATATGTTCAAAATTATTAAGAATATGCTTGACTTTGTAGTCCACATATATAGCCAAAGGTTGAGTTTTTGAACCCTGAGAAGACACAATTGGCCGCATAGGGGGATCTTCAATAGATTTATGTACCTTCGGAATTCCAAAAATAATGGGTATTACAGGTTTAGGAACACTGAAAAAATTATACACATCTTTGTCAATCAAACCTTGAAGGAGATTGTCCTCAATTATAAGATCAATTTTCTTATACGAAATATTAATTTCATTCTTTGATACGATCTCGTATTGATTCTCCTTGTCAAAAATATCCAGCATTTTCCTATTATATTCCCATTTGTCCATTAGTACCACCCCTCCACCTTTGTCTTGCTTCATCACTCTAACGTTATCATTTCTACCAAACTCATTTAATATATTAAACTCAGTGGGTGTTAAGTTACCTGTCATTCCCATATTAGTATCTTTTCGATTTTTATTATATAAATACCTAATGTTCTTCATGACACATTTTTCAAAATTAAATAATTCTTTCTGTAATGGTGGGTTGTAGGTACTAGATCTTTTTTAATTTTAATATACTGCCTTTGTTATCTTCATATTTTTTATCCTTAGAATTATGAATAAAATTTAATTTCCGTGTATATAACTTAATATCTAATAAGATATTGTCCAAAGGTGGCATACTACTAGGAACAAAACTAAAACCTTTTATAAATAAATTAAAATAGTCTTCACTAATCTGAATATCTGTGTAATTAAATACATTAAAATTGTTAAAAGAATTAATAATGTTATTATCATTAGTCTCTTGGTTAGTGCTCTCCTGTCCCCCAATTGATGTCTCATCCACATTACTTAAAACACTATTGGTAATTAATGTTGCGGTCTCCCTGTATACTGATTGTTGTTCTCCGCTATCTGTGCATATGTTGGTTGTACATTCCGGTTTCTTATTCTTTCTGATCTCCTCGGTTCGTCTATCTCTAAAGGGATAACATCCCTCCTGTTAAATCTATTCTCATTGCTTTCATATCTTTGATAATCAGTAGTGCCAGTAGCTTGAAATTCATTATAAAACTGTTCTCCTTCCCTAAATTCATAGTTCCTCTGATATTGATTATTGTTGTAGTACTTACTAGCAGAGTAAGGGTTTTTCTTTTTATAATTCAAATCTGGTCTCCTGTCACAATAATATGCTAGATTTAATTCATATTCCTTTAAATCTCTTTCTATTTTAGACAGTTTTCTGTTCATGTTAATGTTTGTATAATAATCAACATCCTGTAATATTCTATAATATATGTTTTTATATTCTTCTACTGAAAATAAAACATCAGTACTAATACTCAAATACAAGTTATCAATCTCTTTCTTAGTGTTTTCCATATTCACTTTGTTATATTTAATCATTTCCTTTAAAATGGCCAGCCCACAATCATTTAATATACCAGTAACAATTTTAAAAAACTTGTCATACTTCGCATTATTAGGATACTTCATAGGTTCATAGGTTCATAGGTTCATACTAGGCTATCTGCCCTAGGGCATTTATAAGCCTAGCCAGAGTGTGTTTGGCTTTCGCCACCCATTTTAAATTAATTTTGCTATCCCTTTTTTGAGGTTAGTATACTGTGCCTCTGTCTAACAGTGACACAGAAGTGATAGCCGGGGTAAACCTACGATCTCCCATCCACTCATCAAGATTCCTCTTGAAGAGAGTCAATGTGGGACTCTGCCTAACCTGGACTGGGATTTTATTCCAGAGTGAAGGGAGCCTCTGGGTTATGAATCTGTCCCTCCAGCATGTCCTATTTATTTCAGTGCTGAGGTTCAAGTCTCGAGCGTAGCTCAATGGGATTTGGATTTTCTGAGGTGCAGCATGTCCATTAATTCCGGGTTGGACATGGCTTTATACATCAGGCAGAGATTGCCTCTGAGCAGGCGGTATGCCACTGAGTAGAGCTGGAGTTTCTTTGACCGGGCAGCATATGGCATCTGTTTGAGCTCTTTGATCCTCTTGGTGAGGTACTTTTGGGGTCTTTCCAGTTGCTGCAGGTGTCTGGTAAGGTACATCCCAAAAGGGGCATTGCACTCAATTATGGGCCTGATGAGGGATGAGTAAAGAGGCACGATGACCTCCCCTGATCTAGATGTGAATCCCTTCATGATTAGGTGGGCTATATAAAATGTTTTTCTAACCACTTTGGCCACGTGGTTGTCAAATGAGAGATTGCTATCAACTCGGGTCCCCAGGTCCCTAATGACTTCTTCTGTACTTAATGGATTACCACCTATTTGGTAATTTGTGGGCACTTTGTTTTTGCCAAATGGGATGACTATACACTTTTTGGCGTTTAGCTTGAGGCCATGGCTCTGGCACCAGTTGTCTGTTTCTATGAGGCCCTTTTGGAGGATGCTTGTGTTGGCTGGAGAGTTGATTATGGCACCTAGTTTGCAGTCATCTGCGAACTTGGTCAGCCACAGTCCTTCCGTGTTGGCCTGTACCGCCGAGAAATATATACCGAACAAGAGAGGTCCCAGGACTGATCCTTGTGGGATGCCACTTGTAAATGGTTTGGAGTCTGACATGGCTCCAGCAATTCTAACCATGTGGGTTCTGTCCTTGAGCCAGTTTGCAACCCATCTGGTGACATAGGGGTTTATATTTAAGCTGATGAGCTTATCTATAATGCCCGAGTGGGGTATTGTATCAAAGGCTTTTGCGAGGTCCAGGTAGGCTGTGTGGACCACCTTCCCCTGGTCAATGGCCTTGGTGACTGTTTCAAAGAAATCGACCAGGTTTAAGAGGCAGGATCTGCCCTTAACAAAGCCAAACTGGGTAGGATCCAGTGTCTGTAGGTCCCCAATATCTTTATTTATGAGGTCCATGATGATCCTTTCCATAGCTTTGCAGACCAAGCTAGTCAGGCTTATGGGGCGATAGTTTCCAGGATCCGTTGAGGCACCACCTTTGTGGAGAGGGACCACTGTCGCTGTACGCCACTCTTTGGGTACATATCCTGTAGTAAGGCTAAGATTGAACAGTAGTTTTATGTTTGGGTTTAGCTCTTCTTGGAGTTCATGTAGGACGCAGTCCGGGACACCATCTGGTCCCATTGATGCTGTGTTTTTTGCTTTGGAGAGGGTGGCTCTTACCTGAGCAACTGAGATGTCAGGGGGGCAGCACTCTGTTGGGATAGATATTTGCCCTTTTGGTGGGGAGAAGTTTGCACTGAACCTGTCAGCTAGGATGTTGGCAATGTCTGTGGGCTCAGTGTATTTTTGTCATTTTGGACTAATTCTGAGCATATCTGGGAATTCCCACCCAGGTTCCTAACATAACTAAAGAAAGCCTTGTGATTATCCTTAGTGTCCTGTGCAATTTTTCTCTCGAACCTGGCCTCAGGCGATTTTACGAGTGCCTGTAGTTTTTCTAATACTGATCAGAGATGCCTTCCCTTTTGGGATTTTGCTCTATCATGTAGTAGCTTCCTCCTTCTATTGTATAGTTTGTTTATGGCTGGGGTCCACCAGACAGGACGTCTGCCTTTGGAGGATTGGGTCTTGGTTTTATTTGGGATTGCATGATCCATGCATTCCTGAAGGTGTTCATAGAATGCGTTTATAAAGGATTCTGCGGTCTGGACCATATTTTCCACAGGCCCGGGGGCTTTGAAGGATTTCGCCTCGGTTTTGAGGCGTGTGAAATTTGCTTTAGAAGTTTTTCACTGTGGTTTTCTGGGCAGGGGGTGGGGTTGGGATGTGAATATCCAGTGAGATTAGTTTATGGTCTGATCTTACCAGTGAGGGATACACTTCTGGTCTGGAGCATAGTGTCCCCATGTTGGTGATGATCAGGTCCAGTATGTTCTCCCCTCTTGTGGGAGTGGTAATAAGTTGTTCCATAGCATTTGAGTTTATAAATTCTAGGAACCTTTGGGCTAGGGTGTTGGAGCTAGAGTAATGCTCCCAGTCTATGTTTGGGTAGTTGAAGTCACCCAATATAATGGTGTTTGTAGAGACTTTCATATTTTCCAGTATTCTCAGGAAGGCCGAGTGGGGTTCCTGTGTTTGGGAGGGTGGTCTGTAGCAGGATATAAACTGGAAGGCAGTTTTACCCACAGTTAGTTGCACATGGATAGTCTCTGATGCTTCGTGCTGTGCCACCAACCTGGAGGTGTGGGTATCTTTGACGAATATTGATACTCCCCCTCCTTTTGTGGTTCGGTCCAAGTTTTGGGGCCGAAAAACATGGTTTGAGGTATAACCTGGTAGTGCTGGGGTGCTCTCGGGAGCCTTGAACCAGGTTTCTCTTATTGCACAGATATCGATGTTCTCCATGCTAAGGAGAGTTTTGAGTGTGTGTGCATCTTGAGGTTTAGACTTCTGGCGTTGAGTAGCATTACTCTTAGTTTCTTATCCCTTGTGATACCTATGGAGGTGGGTTTGCCTTTTGAGCCCTGCCTAAAAAAGGCACTATGGGGGTAGCAAGAGCCTTTGCCAATATCCGAAATCCCATGGGTGACAGGAGCAAGCCGTCCCTAGAGATGCATCGTGGCTGGTCGAGCATGTCATCCCAGGCTGACAGGCATTGGATCCCCTTTGAATGACACCAACACTTAAGCCAATGGTTGAAATTGATCATCTTGTCTTCATATTGTGGCATCATTCTTGGTGAGGGTAAGATGCTACTTAAGGTCAGGGTCATATCGGCCTGGGCTACATGCTCAGAGATCTCCTCTATGTCTCTTTTCATGTAGTCCAGGGAGGTACGTCTCAGGTCATTCACACCAGCATGGACAATGACTGAGTCATATTTGTACTTGCCTTGGAGTGACCTTAGTGCTTGTGTTATGTGGCGGATCCTAGCGCCCGACAGGCAGCTCACCGTGACCTTCTCCTTGTTCAGCCTGGGGAGCGGGACGTCAGTGTGCCTGACGATAGAGTCACCTATTACAAGTGTATCAGGTGTGTTGTTTAACCTTAAGGGCTGTGACTGTTCGGCACACTGGCTTTGTGAGCTATGTGTTGCACGTGTTTTGTTTTGGGGTAGCGGTTGCTTGGGTGTCTGCTTTGGAGGTCTCTGCTGCTTAGGCAGATTTTTATTTAGAGCCTCCGAGTATGTGTTTGTGTATTCAATCTAAGACCTTTAGGCACAATTTTTTCTTTTAAACATTTCTCAAAATAATTATTTTCGACTGCCCAGGCCTTATACTTCTGTAACAATATTTTAAATGTCTTACAATTGTCTTTAAAAGTAGGGACTTCCTGGTTCTCCTTTCTCCTTACTTTTTCGCTCATATTGTGAAATGAGCGATTAAGCCAAGTTCCGAAGTCCATATCCTTATATGATTCTGCTATTGGGAATGCTTTCCGTTGCATGTCCTGTCCCAGATTAGACCTCAGAACTGTAAAGTTCCTTGTGTTTGCATTTAACAGCCCATTCTCATCACCTCGCCGCTCTTTTCTGGCATCTGACGTCATCAATTCCGCGTCTAGTAGTCTCGGACTGCTTTGTGCACATGGAATCTCGCTGGCTGTACTTAAAGGTATAGCATCTGCTTGCGAATGCGCTTGTATTACCTTAATTAGTTCAGATAGTAAACTACTGGTATCCATGGCAGGATATCCTCGTTCACAGATCAGGTACCTCCCAAAGAGCAACTAGTAACCACAGAGCACAAAAAATTGTCTCACCAAGTAGCAAAAACCTGTTCCACGAACAATAAAGGTCTTCCTCTCACACAATTCCAAAAGGATAGAATCCACCAGCGAAGTTATATAATAGATTTATTTTCACACCAAACAAATAAAACAAGAAAAATCTGAGCGCTTTCGTCTCCCTTCGGAGACTTCTTCAGAGATGAATTAAAACCACAAAATACATCAGTTTATATACTTTAACTAGTGGGCTGGTCAATAAATTAATTAATTAATTTGCACATTTCTTTCATTTCCTTCTAAAAGTAAAATATACACTGTTTTCATTGTGTGTAAAAAATGCTATTTTCTACACGGAAAACTTTAAACTTTAAATTCAGTTATCAAATATCTGTCTACAAATTCAGTATAAATATGAAATGTATAACATTCTATTAAGTATATCAAAATATGTTACAATATATTAAATGAATTCAATAAATCATAAGTACAATTAATATACTTGTTGCATTGAGGAAAAAATAAATGCAAAAAGGTCAACACGACTTTCAGTACTTGCTCTAAAAAATGAATACAAAGAGGTCAACACAACAGTATATCCTATCAAAACCTTTCAAAACCTTAAGACATTAAACAGTGGGAGAACACTGTTAACATACTAAAAAGGGAGCACTAATATCCTGATAGATATAATATAATAATAATAATAATAATAATATGTATATAAATAAATACACCATAATGCCAACTCTGCAAACCTTGTATGCATATATATATATATATATATATATATATATACTCTCTTATGAATGTATGTACTACTATTTGCATTAGTACTTCCAAAATTTCCAATAAATGCCAGATGGATTAATACATCTATGCAGATCATCCATATGTATAAAAATGTATAAAAAGTGTATAAAAAGTATATATATATATATATATATATATATATATATAAGTATAACATTATAAAATTAATATACAAATAATATATACATATGGAAATGTATATATATATATACACACATAAATATGCATACACATAATTATGTACAAACAAAAAACATACATACATACACATGCACATGCACACATATACAAACACATGTACATACATATATATGCTCATACAAACATACACCCATATACCCACGTACACACACACACAAAAGCATACATATATACACACATACATACACACACACACACACACCCATGCATACACATACCCCCACATGCATATACTGTTCTTAATAATAAATACTTTAATTTAATAATTTGATTTAATTTAATATGAATATCCAATATGATGTTGTAAAATGTTCACCTATCTATACAGTATACTTTTATATATTAATATGTTAATATGTTATTATATCTCTACTTTGGAAATAATAAATATATTTTATTATTATTTGATTATTGTTTCAATTCCTTTTATTCAACTTTTTTACAGCCCTCTTAGGGTCAGCAGCAAAAATTTTTAAAACGGGTGAAATAGATATGTGGTCATTTAATCCTTTCCCTCCACATGCATCCAAACGCAATTGCCACATCATTTCCTTATATTCTATCTTTGTTTCCCAGTCCCCACCTCTTTCAGGGTGTCCAACCTCTTCTAATACCCAGAATTTGAAATTAGCCTCCTTGCAATTCATCAGATGCCTATATAGTGCATTATTCACATTTTGCTTGTTGATATCCCTTATATGTTCGTATATTCTGGCTCTAAAATGTCTCTCAGTTTTACCCACATAATATTTTGAACACACCTTACAAAAAGCCAAATAAACCACACCCTGAGTATAGCAACTACTATAATTCTTAGCTTTCAAAGTAATTCCTACGCTAGCTATTGTCAAATTCTTTTGTTCTGCAATGAAAGAGCACTGGGCACACCGTCCACATTTAAAAGTTCCCTGTTTTCTATTTACACCTATAGCTGTATTGGTTTTATTAGTCTTATAATATTCCAGCATGTTCTTTATATTCCTATTCCTCCTATAACTATATTTTATATTCTTCTGAAATATATTAGTTTTGCCATACATTCCATTAAACATCCCCCATGTTTCATCTATACATTTTCTTAGCCATCCCATACCTTTATGGTAAGTTAGTGTAAGGAAGGGTAAACCATCATTTATATTACTACTCTTACTAATTCCTTGTCTATTTTCTTGCATTTCATTAACTATAGAAGTACCATTTTCTTCCAATACATCCGATAGGCCCCTCTTTTTAATAGTAAGTAATGGTACATATCTGTTTTCATTTCTTCCTTTAAGAACATACTCTGCTACCTTATCAATAATTCTTGATGGATAACCTCTCTCCTGAAACATCTCTTCTACATTTTTAATTTCCATAATAAAATCACTGTTGCTTGAAATCATTCTTGCCATTCTAATCATTTGCCCTTTGACGATGTTCTTTTTTAAGAACTGGGGGTGATCACTACTATAGTGTAGGTAGGCATTAGAAAAATGCTTTTTCCGATAAATATTAGATTTATAACAACCATTATAATAATCTTTTTCTAATTGAACATCTAAAAAGTGGATGACATCCTTCCCAATCTCGAAAGTAAATTCTAGAAAAGTAGTAGTATGACTTATATACCTTATAAATTCATCAGTTGTATTCTCTGCTCCTTCCCATACAATAAAAATGTCATCCAAAAACCTGAAATATTTTATTATATGGTTTTATACTTATGATTTATTGAATTCATTTAATATATTGTAACATATTTTGATATACTTAATATAATGTTATACATTTCATATTTATACTGAATTTGTAGACAGATATTTGATAACTGAATTTAAAGTTTAAAGTTTTCCGTGTAGAAAATAGCATTTTTTACACACAATGAAAACAGTGTATATTTTACTTTTAGAATGAAATGAAAGAAATGTGCTAATTAATTAATTCATTTATTGACCAGCCCACTAGATAAAGTATATAAACTGATGTATTTTGTGGTTTTAATTCATCTCTGAAGAAGTCTCCGAAGGGAGACGAAAGCGCTCAGATTTTTCTTGTTTTATTTGTTTGGTGTGAAAATAAATCAATTATATAACTTCGCTGGTGGATTCTATCATCCAATACTAGCCAAATAGATGCAAAAAAATCCAATAGAGTAATGCAAGGAAAAAATACAAAAGTAGTGCTAACCAATGAAATAATTACATCTAGAATTACAGTGTCATGTACTGAGGGGCACAGGTTCATAAAATACCAGGTTTAGAGGGAGAAACTAGAAACATATGGATTAAGGAGACCCAGACAGGTTCAGTACTACTGAGAGCAATAGGGCTAATTAATAATAAAAAAAAATAATAATTTACAAGCACACTTAAATATGCTACCACTACATCTACCCACTTATCAAATATAGAAGGAGGCAGTTCAGGATATATCACAAGTGCTGAGAAGATCGTTATTGGCTTATATCAATGGCTGAAACAATACTAATTTCATGAACTCTAATTGTACTTAGACATAGGAATGAGGTCCATGTCTATCATGGTATTAGAAACCTAAAACATGTGAAGTAATTAAAAGTGAGCAGTATGCTCCCATATATTCCAAACTTGCATCAAGTCCATGGTCACTCAACCTTAGAGAAAGGAGAAATTCCCTGTAATAGTGCACTGCTGTCTTGAGGAATCACACTTGTTGCACCAGTAAGAGTTAACTGTTATGATTCCTGAAGAACCATGGATTGAGGAACCTCAGAACAGAGAAAAGTTGAACTTGGTATCTGCAGATCTAAAAGATGAAGAAGTGAGAGAACACATATTTGTGAGTGGCTTTAATTTGCTCGCAGCTGAATGGACTGTTATTATTTCATTGTTTAGGAAAAAATAAAATGGTTGTGATAATATTTTCATTTTAATATGACTTCACGTTTGCTTCACATGAAGCCTAAACTATTTAAGTGCATTAGCACAATGAGCAGCAGCGCTCAATTCAGGATGCATGCTGCTTATCTCACTTACATGTTTATAAGCACCTTTTCGTGGCCAGCAGAATTATTGGTGGCAATGAAAACGTGCAGAAAAGCTCAAGTACACAACATAAACAAAACCGCCTGCCTATAGACAAACCTATTTTGCGAGCATGAGCAGACAGCTTATACGACATAAGACCAAGTTGATTTAAAGAATTAAAATGCAGGAAAAGTTAAATGGGGGGAATGTACACAGAACATGATGGAATTAGTGCAGAAATAAGTAAGAGGGGGAGGGCAAATGAGCTAAATCTACTCTGAGAATGCAGTGTAAAGAGCTTAACTCACAAAGAACATTTTTAACATAAATATTTTCATATTGATGTAATAATTATTCCTGCTAACAATCCTTAATATATGTACATAAATAAAAACAGACAAGCTAACAAAGAATGTGAGGGTATAACAGGGACACAAAGTAATAATATAATAAAGGGGAGTAAATGTGATATAAATGTTAATAAAATGCTGAGTTGAAGTAATAGTTCTCAAGGAGAGTAGATATATTAGGGGATATTTGCACAGATTGCAGTTATTACATATAATATATATATATATATATATATATATATATGAAATTCCAACAGTATTCTCCATGTCATCATGTGTAAACAAGACGAAATGAACCCTAGAGGTGTCGTGTCGTACACATCAGAAAGCAACATGTTTTTACCATTTGTTATCATTTGCAACCACAGAAAGGGGTACATTATATTAAACTGGCATATGTTGTTTATTCATATAAATCCTAAATAGTAATATAATAATCCTCGAACTACACAAGTGACAAATTACAACACAAATCTGATGACAGTTCATTAGTTCAAGGTCTCCAGTCATAAATGGGACACAGCTACTATGTGATAATACTGAGCATGCTCACAAGAAATTACAGTGAACACTTCCTTAAAAGCAGGTAAACAACACAAACACACAAAAATTTGTCATAACACAGGCTCAGTCATGCTTTATGATGATCTTCTATCATTCCATACAGTAAGAAATATGCAAACCCTTATTGCCTATATAGCTCTACAGTGTGAAGAAAATAATTACAGTAAATGTTTGGATGAAAACAAGCAATACAGATTATTATTATTTGGAAAACAAGTAATGCCTGTGAGCAATAAATAGCATACTCAACATTTACATTTTCTAGACTCAAACACATGCCAGGCCAGATATCAGAAAAATGCAAGTTAATTGTTATAAAATGAATAAAAACATTTTTGAAAAAAAAAAAAAGAAAAATGCATATCAACCATGATGCCACAGAAACAGGCATATCATCTGTGTCATTAAGAACACCCTTGAAGGCCTTACACCACTTTCTTGTTGTAATGGATATGGATCCCCTACCTTGGTGTGTGAAGCCTTAAAAATGCAGCTGTCTGACTGTGCCATAACAACTCTCTTTTCCTAAGCCAATATTCTCTGACACACTTCTCTGACAGGCAGACAGACAGATGTCACCTGATTTAAACCTCAGTGTATCATACTACACACTGTACAGACCTGTATATTGGCTGTGTCTACCACAGGAAACAGCAATGGAGTTTATAACAGATTACCAAAATTAAAGTGTGCAGTAAGAACGGACTTTTGATGATAACTTACTCAATATTAATTTGTCAGAATGACATGGGTGGACCTAAGTTAATGGGTTCATAGGAGGTTACTAGGTCAATAGCCATAAGGGCTTTACATGCCTAACCATGAAAAAAACAGTGTGCTCTAATTGACCATAGTTAGATGGTCAATGTTAGCAGAGCAATTATATGATCAGCAGTGACTACCTTTGTCTGTTTGGGATATAGGTGCCACTCCTGGGGTGAATTTATGGTCACCCATCTAACTGTCAAGGTTGTGCTTAAATACAGTCATTGAGGAACTCTGATTCACATGAAGCAGGAGCTTATTCCAGAGGAGATGCAATCTATCTGTCTCTACAACATATGTTGTTAATATCGCAGGCTAGGTTGAGAGCCCTGGAGTGAGTGACTCTTGTCCCATTTGATGTGCAGATATGCAGCATTTCAGTTAGGGAAGAGTCAAAGACTACTCTGTAGGCCAAGCACAGGTTGCCTCTTAGCAGTCTGTATGATACAGATTGCAATTACAGGGCTTTCAGTCTTTTCTTGTAAGTCACATTTTGGAGGCCCTTCATTGTCTTGGTTAGAAACCTCTGTGGTCTCCCCAGTTACTGAAGGTGTCTGGTGAAATACATAAGGAAGGGCACTGTTCTCAATTAGTGTACTGATAAAGGGTGAATACACTGGAGATCTAACCTCCTTAGTCTTGTACATAATACCCTTATTCATGAGATGCACAAGGTAGAATGTACTTTACTACTATGAACACATGGTGATCAAAGTTTTAGATTGCTATCAACCTGTGTTCCCAAGTCTCATACCACTGGTCTTGAGCTTAGAGGAGTCCTATTTATATCATAATTAACAGGGGCTACTTCTTTGCCAAAGGAAATAATGAGACATTTTTGCATTTAGTTTTAATGTGACTTTGGCAACAATCATTTTTCGTCATCAGTCCTTTCTATAATATGTTTATATTGTTAGAGGACTCAGTGGTTGCACGCAGTTTGCAGTCATCTGCAAAGTAAATCAGCCACAGGCCCATATTCTTTTGTCTCAACCTCAGAGAAATAAATTCCAAACAGTAGAGGGCCCAGCACAGATCTTTGTGGTACCCCACTGGTAACTGGTCTACTGGTGGAGATGGACTCCCCAACTTTGACTGTGCGCTCTGTCTGTAAACCAGTTGGCTACCCATCTAGTGATGTATGGGTTAATCCCCAGCTGGGAGAGAGTTTGTCAATAACTGTGTTAAAAGTCTTGGCTAAATAAAGATAGGCAGTATGTACTGCTTTGCCTTCATCCAGAGCATTGTTGACATTCTCAAATAAGTCCACCAGGTTTAATAAGCAAGATCTGTCTTTGACAAAACCAGATTGGGTCAGGTCAAGAGTATGAAGGCACCTGTGTCCTTTTTAATAAGGTCCATGATGATTATTTCCATAGCTTTGCAGATAAGGCTGGTTAGGGTTATGATTCGATAGTTTCCTGGGTCGGCTGATGGACCGCCTTTGCGCAATAAATTTACTGGAGCAAAGCCAATGCACAGGCTATAGTTAAAAAGATTGACAAGTGGTTCCCCAAGGTCTTGATTTGGACTGTTTATTAAGCAACCTTTGATGTAATCTGGTCCCATAAAGGCTGTGTTTTTGGCTTTGGAGAGCACTTTTATGACCTGTACTTTGGAGATACTCAGTAGAGGACTGGTGTCAGGAATGCTTTGGGGTATGGCTGGTGGGGACAGGAGGGGTGAAGTTATTGCCAATTCTGTCAGCTAGCAAGTTGTCAATTTCCTCAAGTTCAGTGTGAGTGGTACTGTCTACTCTAAGTCTGGCACCCTTTTAGGTTTCAGATGTAGCTAAAAAAGTCTTATGGCTTTCTTTAGCTTAATTTAAACTCATAACTAGTGGTAGAGGACTTTACAAGATATCTGATTTGCTTGTTCAAGCTGGGGAAGGTATTCCTCCTCTGTTAAGTAAGTTCCCTCTTGTTCTTAGATATCAGTTTCTTTCTTTTGTTGTATAACTTGTTTGTACTTACAGTTCACCATGGTGACTTGTTTTTCCAGGACCTAATTTTAGTCCTGTGAGTTACATCCGAGTTAATATATTTTTTTGCTCCTGTGGGGGGATGTCATATCTGATCTTTGCTTCAACTGAGACTGATTTATGGTTTGATCTTACCAGGGAGGACAACACTGAGAAGGTAGTGCAGTGAGCCCCATGTTGGTGAACACTAGGTTTGGGACATTTGAGGTCCTTTTGGGAGTTCAGGCCAACTGTTCCAGGGCATTTGAATTAACAAACTCCAGTAACCTCAGAGTGATCATGTTTGTGCTCATGTAAGTCACCCAGTTGATGGAAGGACAGTTGAAATCTTCAATGACTAAGGTGTTTGGCTGTATACTGATTGACTCTAGCAAGACCAAGTAGGTGGTGTGCTTCTACTGGTTCATGGTGGGGAAACTGTAGCTAGCAATGATGTGGTAGGGTATTTTGCCTGTAGTTATTTGTACCTTGAGTTGCTCAAGAGAGTTGCACTGTTTTGCCAGTTGAGGCGTATTTGAATTTAATGAAGATGGATACACCTCCACCTTTGGTTCTTTTACGCTCATTTTAAGGTCTGAATGTGTGAAAGGCTTTGTAGCATTGTATGGCTGGGATGCTCTCTGTTGTCTTGAACCAAGTCTCAGTGACTGCACAGCTGTCAGCATCTTCCAGGTGAGGAGTGCTTCTAGGGAATGCAGTTTACTGTTTAGGATCCTAGCATTAAGCAACATGCTCCTGAGTTTGTCTCTAGATGATTTCTTTACATCAGAGGTTTTGTTGTTTTGACATTGCATAAAAAGGGCACTATGGGGAGGAAAAGCATCTTTGCCAGTATCTGAAAGCCTTGAGGAGACAGGTGAAGGCCATCTCTGGCAAAGTACCATATCTTCCCAGCCTGTCAGATACTGGATCTCCCTGGAGTGGCACCAGAAAGTAAGCCAATTGTTGAAATCAATATTTTTGTGTCTGTATTGTGGCATCATCCTATGTGAAGGTAGAATGCTGCTTAGGGTAAGGATATTCCTGCCTGTGGCACATAATCTGAGAGTTCAATCATGTCTCTCTTCATATAGTCCAGAGACGTACATCTCAAGTCATTCACTCCAGCATGTACTATGATGGAATCATAATGGTAATTGTTGCTGAGAGAATTTAATGTGTGCACGATATGATGGATCCTGGCACTTCTCCTTGTCCATCCTGGTGAGGGGGACATCTGTGTGTCTCACTGTTGAATCACCTATGACTAGGACATTAGGTTTTGAGGTGGTTTGCCTGAGGGACTTAATTGCTGAGACACTGATATGTGTGTTATGTGTTGTGGTGTATTCTGTTCATGTACCAGTATATGTAGACTGTTTGCTCTTGCGAGGCCTCTGGTCTTTTGGTAGGCTTTTAGTGAGTACCTCCACATATGTAGGTTTATGTGTCTTGACCTTATCTTGTGTAAATGCAGAGGTGTGTGTGCTGCCAACCTGTTTGTTGTATTGTTTATTATGTGAAAGGGCAGATTCTAGTTTCATGGTAGAGTTACATCCCTCACATACTGTATTTGTTTGCTTTAGGAGCAAGTGGTTGTCAGTATACATGAGGCAATTGTTACATTGCCTCAGGATGCCCATGTCAATCAGGCTGGCTGGAAAATGTGAGAAAACTGACTGTCCATAATAGCAGGTAATACTTAAGCACTCATTTGTGAGAGGCAAATTAGAGCAGCTATTGCTCTGGCATTAACAATGGCACTTATTTTATAGAAGTTCAAGGATAAAAAGTGGGGCAACACTGCTCAGTGATCAGCTGAATAGCCTGCAGTGGAGAATTGCACAGCTGTGTTGCCCAGGGAATCTGGGAGGGTTTCACTGACTGGTATCTAGGAAAGAAATAGTTTTTAGGCATTTTTGTCTATACAAGGCACAGCTAACCACTGTTGTGCGGTGCTCAGGCTTATATGCAAGTGAAATTATACTGTTTTAAACTAGTCTGCCAATAGGAAATCACACAATGATCCTTCCTCCAACAATCCCCAGTGCAGACAAGGCTATAGCCACAATCTTCAGCCTCAAGGGTGCAGAGGATCCCTTCTTAATGTAAGACAGCTGGATTTGAGTTCAAGTGTTTGAAAAAGAGGCTAGGTTCAGGCTGTTCAGCATGTCTGGGTCTAGTCTATGCTAACTTGACAATATTTTAATGAAAAATAAATGTAGACACAAACTGTAAAAACAGTCAAAAAGACACAAATTGATGCAGTAAAACAGTGAAATACAGATGAAAAAGTACAAATCAAACTCAAAATAAGCTTAATTTGTTGTTAGCTTTGCATGGCTTGGATTCAAGCAGAAATACTCTGGACCTCTGGCAAAGAAATGCCAAATTCAAAGCAGTTACATTTAATTGAGCTTAAACTGGAACAAAGACAATAGGCACAATAACCCTTCAACCAGAAAATCCCAGCTCAGAAGGGCAGAAGCTACCTTCTCCTCCCAGAGGGTTGCTATCTATATCATAATTAACAGGGGATACTTTTGGCACCAATCATTTGTTTGAGTCAGACCTTTATGTAATATGTTAACGTCATTTGTGGACTCTGTGATTTCAGCCTGTTTACAGTAATCTGCAAACTTAAGTCACAGGCCATCTACCTTCATCTGGACTTCAGAGAAATACATTTCAAACACTAGAGAGCCCATCACAGATCCTTGCTGTACCCTGCTGGTAACTGGTCTTCTGGTAGAGGTGGACTTGTCTACTTTGGCAGTGTGCATTCTGTTAGTGCACCAGTTTACTACCCATCTAGTAATGTATTGGTTGATCTAAAGCTGGAAGAGCTTCTGCATGATATGCAAATGTGGGAATGTCACAAAAGCCTTGGCTAAATCAAAATAGGTGGTGTATACCATTTTTCCCTCATCCAGGGCTTTGATAACATTCTCAAAGAAGTCCATCAGGTTTAATAAACAACATCTACCCTTGATGAATCCAAACAGCATTGGGTCAAGCGTTTAAAGGTCACCTATGTCTCTCAGCATAAGGTCCAAAATTATCCTTTTCATGGCCTTGCAGATAAGGCTGGTTAGGCTTATAGGTCGATAAATCCCAGGGGCAGTTGATGGACCTCCTTTGTGCAAGGGGATTACTTTTGCTCTTCTACACTTTCCCAGGACAAAGCCAGTTTTCAGGCTATGGTTATAAAGAGTGCCAAGGGGTTCTGTAAGGTCTTGTTTTAGATTGCTGAGCAGCAGCCAGGGATGATTTCTGGTCCCATGAAGGCTGAGTTTTTTTCCTTGGAGAGAGCTTGTATGATCTGTTATTTGAAGATACTGATTAGAGGACTAGTGTTGGGAATGATTTGGAGTATGTCAGGTGGGGATAGGGTGGGTGATGTTATCCCCAAATCTGTCAGCTAACAGGTTGGCAATTTCCCCAGGTTTAGTGTGAGTGGCATCATTTACTATAAGTAAAGTACACAGCTGGGTATTCCTTCTTCAGTTACTGATGTAGCTTATGAGTGCTTTGCATTTGTCTTTAGCTACGGATGCTAATTTAGACTCATAGCTAGCCTTAGATGACTTAACAAGATATCTGATTTGCTTGTTCAAGCTGTGGAGGGTATTCTTCCTCTGTTGGGTTAGTTCTCTCCTGTTCTTAGATATCAGTTTCTTTTTTTTGTTGTTGTATAACTTATTTATACTTACAGTTCACCACACTGGCTTTTTCTTTAGGAAAGACATAGTTTTGTTCCTGTTAGGTATGGCCAAGTCATTGCATTTGTTTAAGTGGCAATATAGGAACATTGTGTATTTCTCTGCAAAGGAGACATTGTTGTGTATGTTGGCAGATACTCTGAAACTATTTATACCATTGTTTAAATGCAATAGTTTGCTTTGGAGAAATCTTTAAGCTTTTTTTTCCTGTGGGGGTGTCAGGTTTGATCTTTACTTCAAAAGAGACTTGCAGTCTGACCTTACTAGGGAGGGCAACACACAGGGGCTAGTGCAGTGTTGCCCCCTGTGTGGGTGAGCACTAGGTCCAGGACATTTGAGCCACTTATGGGGGTCTGGTCCAACTGTTCCAGGGCATTTGAATTAACAAAGTCCAGGAACCTCATAGCAATCATGTTTGTGCTCGTGTACATCTCCCAGTTGATGGAGAGATAGTTGAAAACTCTCATGACCACAGTGTTTGGCTGTATGTTGAGTGACTCTAGCAAGTCCAGGTAGGTGGTGTGCTTCTCTTGATTCATGGTGGGGGCCCTGTAGCTAGTGATAATGTGGAAGGGTGTTTTTCTATTGTTAATTGGACCTGGAGTTGCTCCAGAGAGTCATACTGTTTCACTAGTCTTGAGGTGTAGTTGAATTTGATGAATGTGGATATACCTATACCTTTGGTTCTTTTATTCATGTTTTGGGGTCTGCAAACATGAAACACATGGTAGCCTTGCATGGTCAGGGTGCTCTCAGTGGCCTTAAACCAAGTCACTGTGACTACACAAATGTCAGCATCTTCCAAGGTGAGGAGTGCTTCTGTGTTTAAGCTCTTAGCATTAAGCAGCATGACCTTTGTTTATATTTAAAACATATAAAACACATCACTGTCAGAACCTCTCTAAACTAGGATGGCTGGAATTACCCCACCTAATTCAGTACTATCAGCTTACACTTGCCCACAAAGCCCTTTACCACCCTGAAAACATACCCATGCTCTCCACCCTTATAAAACCCTACAACAACTTAAAAGCCCTACGCTCTTCTAATAAACTACTGATTCAAACTTCTCTTTCTAAGAATACAGCAGGTGATTCAATATTTTCAAACTCAGTTGGTAAGATCTGGAACCAACTTCCTCCAGACCTTGCAGCCCACACTTCTTTTACACTAAGACTAAATTGAAACTCTTTCTTACTAAACACTGGCTTTGTTCTTGCATCAATCCCAGTTGATCTAGCTCCTCTATGACCTTCTATTCTCCTCCTTCATTCCGCTTAAATTCTCCCAAATATATTTCTTCAATTTATTTTCTATTTCCTGTCGACTTAATAACTATACTTCTCTAATAACACTCATCTTAACTTTTTTTAAAAAAACTTAATTCTTCTCTCCCTTCTCTTACCACTTCTGTACTTAAATAATTTCCTTGTCTTTCTATCCCCCTCTTTGTAAACTTCCTGAAATTGTTGCTACTGCCTTTCTTACTTGTGACTTATACCCATACTTGACTTATAACCATTGTGATAATTTTGTATGTACTGTTTTTGTGACCATGTAGTAGATAGCGGAGCTTTTCTCCTCGGGCCTCCACTGAAAATGGACTTGTATCCAGTTGGACTAGCCCGGTTAACAAATGTAAAATAAAATAAAATAAAATAAATTTAGTGGGTTTCTTTACCTTGAAAGTTTTGTTGTTATGACATTGTCTAGAAAAGGCACAATGGAGGAGGCAAGCATCTTTTCCAGTATTCTAAAGGCTTGAGGAGACATGGGAAGGCCCAAGGATTGGTCTTGGGGCCTCTGCTGTTTGATATATACTTCTCAGAGGTGCAGGCCAAATCTAGTAGGCTATGGCTGACCATGTTTGCAGATGCCTGCAAGCTGGGTGCTGACTTCAATTCCCCTAGTGATATGGACATCCTCCAAGCGGGTCTTACCCAAACAAATGACTGGTGCCAGAAACATGGTCTCAAACTGAATGCCAAAAAATGTATCATCATCCCTTTTGGGGAGAATGACATCTTCACAAATGATCACATTGATAATAAGGTAATAAGCATGCAATCAGTCATGAGGGACTTGGGAACCCAGGCTGATAGCAAACTGAATTTTCACCACCATATTGCCTCCATTGTACAGAAAGCTTTCTACATAGCCCACCTCATTAGTAAGGGTATCTCGTCAAGGGACAAGGTGGTCATGATATCCTTGTATTCTTCCCTTATAAAACTGATTATTGAATACAATGCACCTTTCAGCATATACCTCACAAAGCACATGCAGCAGCTAGAGAGACCATAGAGATTCCTCACCCAGAGAATCCAAAGCCTCAAACATCTACCCCACACATATAGACTAAAAGCCCTGTCCCTCTACTCAGTCTCCTACAGACTCTTCAGAGGTGACCTCTGTCTGGCATAGAAATCAATCTCAGACCCCGCCCTGATGGGACTGGTGCATATCCACAAGTCAAGCTCTACTCTAGTAACCCACATGCAAGACCTCAACCTGGTCTGTGACATCAACAGGATTTATTGGCAGGACAGACTTGCGTCCCAGAAACTCCCCCTTTTGTGGAATAGACTCCCTGTCCACGTAAATCAGAGTACCTCATTAAACCTTTTTAAGCGCAACCTGGAAAACTGGATGAGGAACAGAAAATGCACCCCTGGGATTCCACCTATGTCCCTGCTGGACAGTGGCATAGGGTGCTGAGTTGTTGGAACATGGGATAAATTCTTGGCTAGGCTTGTAAGGGCCTCAACACCAATAGCCTAGTAACTTCCTATAATCATATGATCCTATAACTATCAACCATGTAATCCTAGGCAGATAGATACTGGATCCCCCTGGAGTGACACCAGAAGCTAAGCCAATTACTGAAATGAATAATTCTTTTGTCTATATTGTGGCATCATCCTCAGTGAAGGTAGAATGCTGCTTAGGGCTAGGGACATACCTGCATGGGATACATAATCTGAGAGTTTGGTCATGTCACTCTTCATATAGTCCAGGGTGGTACTTCTCAAGTTATTTACATCAACACATACTGTGACAGAGTCATAGTGATAACTATTGCTGAGTTATTTGAGTGCTTGCATGATGTGATGGCTCATAGTCCTTGAAAGGCAGTTGACCGTGACTTTCTCCTTATTCAGCCTGGTTTGGGGGGGCATCTGTTTGTCTCGCTATTGAATTGCCTATAACCAGAACATTTGGTTTTGAGGTGTTCTTCCTTAGGGGCTTAATTGCAGAGACACTGACATTTGTGTTGTATCTGATGATGGATTTTGTTTGTGTACAGGTATGTGTATATTTGCCCTTAGGAGGTCTTTGGTCTTTTGGTAGGCTTTTAGTGAGTACCTCCATGTATGTGGGTTTTTGTGTCTTGACCTTCTCTTGTCTGAGAGGGAAGATGTCAATCAGGTTGGCTGGAGAAATGGTGAGAAACTGAACATCCGTTAAGGAAGGTATATATTACAGTGACTACTGGGGATGGGTAGAATGGACCAGGATTTGCTTGTTAAGACCAACAAGGCTGGCTAAGTATGGAAGACCATGTCAATGCCTTAGAAAGTGCATCTGGGTTGCTCACTGAGTAGCGATGCACAACTGCATATCTCACAGAGAGGCAGTGCAGCTAAGAAGGGTTCTCTAGAAGGTATCAAGGGAAAATGTTTGATTCTAAGCATTTGTGTCTATACACGGCAGCACTAAACCCTGTTGCACAGTGCACAGCTCTGTGCAAATGCTGTACTTAATTCAAATAAAATGAAACAATTGCGACACTAACTAGCCAATGGGAAGCCCAAAACTGAGCCTTTTACTAACAATCCCTGACTCAGATGTTTCCTGGGGTGCAAACTTCTGCCACAAGAGGTGCAGGAGGGCCATCTTAATGTAGGATGGCTAGTTTTTAATGCTTTGTATATCCAAATAGCCTAGGTGCAGCAGATGTGAATCTAGTCTATGCTATGAGATACAGCAGCACTAGGATTTCAAGGTGCAGAAAATAACAGTCAAAGCAGCAACAACAGTAAAAAATGGAACTGCAGTTAAGCAGAAGACAGTTCAAAAGTGTAATTCAAGCTTTAAATATGTATGCCTTTGATTTACCTTAAATTCACTCCAGGTCTCTGGCTAATTCAACAAACTTTGAACAGCTCTGCCAAAGCTGAGGCAAGCAAGCTAGTCAAATAAGCACTCCAGCTAAACAAATATGGCTCCAAAAATTTATTTTCTAGGTAAAGAGGAATGCTGCTTCCTTGGTATTTGCACTATTTAGCTGGATGTTATTCACTGTCTGCAAACAATTTTTATTTCTAACTTTTCTAACTGGCCATAGCCAAGACATTTTAAAACTCCAACAGAACAAAAAAAAAACTTAAAAACTTAAAACACAACAAATATGATACAACTAAAAGATAAAAAAACTAAACCTAAAAAGAAAAACTGCAATTCAAAATCAAATGCAGAGATCAGCAATAGTCAGGCAAGAAAGCAGGTCAAATAAGCACTCCAGCTAAATAAAGATGCCTCCAAAAATTTCTAGTAAAAAATGAACATTGTTTCTTAGCTTATCCCACTAATTAGCTGGATGTTATTCACTGTCTACAAAGGAATACTTTTCTAACTTTTCTAATTGTCCCTAGCCAACACCTGATGCACCAAATGCAATATAAGGAAAAAGATAAAAAAAATGGAAGCAACCAAACCTTAAATGAAAAACATCAATTAAAAATCAAATGCAGACAGAGATCAGCAATAGTCAGGCAAGCAAGCAAGTGAAATAAGCACTCCAGCTAATTAAAGAAGACTCCAAAAAAAAGTCTTAGAAAGAATGCTGTTTCTCAGCTCCTCCCACTAATTAGCTGGACGTTGTTCACTATCTGCAAAGGAATTCTTTTCTAACTTTTCTAACTGACCCTATTGTTTCTTGGCCAATGAACATTTTTTGAGTTGTTTTGTTGACACATTGTCCCAGAATTGAACCATAATCTATCAGTGATGATATCTTGCACAGCTCACTACTCAGTCCATGTGGAGAGCAGAACTCACACTGCAGCATTTACAAAACAGCTGTGTCACTGTCATGAAACTATATAATGTGTCTACATTTGTTTCTCCAACGTAAAAAGGTATACTAATAGCTTAATGCAGTGCTGTTTGTGGAATATCAGTACATTCATATAACGTTCCCTCTGCTGGAATCGAGCAGCAAACTAAATAAATACAATTATGGGCATGTGTATGAGTCACATGCTGCAGAGTGGAAGTCTTAGCACAACTGTTAGACTCCACCTATGCGAAGTCATTGCATCATATGACTGAGTTGCAAGCAAACTAATATGAGATTAAAAGGATGGGAGAGACTTCCAACTGTAATTGTACACATTATAAGTGTGTACTACATCATTAATGCAAAATAGTATAAGGATACATTGTGCTTACCGTCACTCAATGTGTGTTATGAACACTTGACTATGTGAAGACAGAAGCTACATGATATTGTGACAGATGAATACACCATGGTGCAATTTTTGCTACAGCTATGAGATATTTAGGTATTTGAAGGCATGACATCATATTACTGTGGCAAGAGATATGTGCATTTGTAATTTGTTTAAAAGAATGTTTCTATATGTCTGTTTGTCACACAAATTTGTTTGATGCCAGGTATTCCCAAACATTTGTGATGCATAAGTCAGCTGTCACTGTGATGGTAGAATGTCGAGCATGCACAATGTGTAGACAGTTAAGGATTTCAACACATGCCTAAGCCAAACAGTCAAAAAAAAAATTCTCATTTCCTCGCAAAACAGTTGAAGCCTTATTTATTCTCTAAGGAAAGCCAGACTTCATAAAATAGCACCATTAGTATTTAAAGGGGAATTTCTCTGTGAAACATGAACAGAAGTTCGTGTAAGAGGAATCACCAGCTATACATGCAGAAAGCAGGTATCTTGGTGACAACAATGTTACCTACCTGCACATTCACAGTTATACTGACAAAAATGAGTCTAAGGATCAATGGCTAAATTTAAACTGACAACTTAAGATCACAAGTTACAGAACACTGCCTGAATTGCACACTCCACATGAGATGCTTTGCAATTGTGACAGTGCACATTTGAAAGGATGCCATCACCGTTGTCTAATAGGGTGATGTTTCTGCTAAAAAGGAAATAAAGTGGTCGAAGAGCATAATAAAACAAGACTGTTACACATCCAATATGCATTAAACGTTTTCTGCACACAGCACTACAGAGAAGCACACAGACAGTAGTCAATCATTGCTGCATTTAAACCACCTGTCTACTTAGTTACACACTGTCGATACTGGAGTATTAACAGGCACTGCCACAGGGTAAGTCATATTACAATTGTGAGGTAGTTCAGTTTAGAATGCATGAGATGATCATTGTGTTTCCAAAACTGGGTTTTGCCTGGGAACATTTTAACTTTATATTGTACTCCTCTGCCAGTGAAATCATGTCTACTAAATGGCAGCTTACATAAGGGGTGTTTGTACAGAACCATTTGTATGTTACATTACAGTACATGCAATCACACTATTTAAGCACTGTTGGATTTGTACCCCCTGCTTGTCTAATGACAGAACCTAGAGAACCCAGTATTAACCGCTTGTGCCACAAGAGAAATCTGATTTTTATAGTGAGAGCTATATGAAGAGATTAGATCTACTAGATACAGTGCATCTGTTGAATAAGCTATATGCACCTGACATTTAAACCATG
The DNA here is from genome assembly GCF_019279795.1 of Protopterus annectens. Classification (NCBI taxonomy): domain Eukaryota; kingdom Metazoa; phylum Chordata; order Ceratodontiformes; family Protopteridae; genus Protopterus; species Protopterus annectens. Next base: position 1,950,670,174 of record NC_056735.1, read on the forward strand.
TGTACAAGTTCACCACTGTGAGACTTGAACTCCTCCCTACTTACACAGTCTAGAGAACACAGCATTTAGTGCAAATGCCACAAGAAATGTTTGACTTTTATATTGAGAGAGTGCACTTATGAAAGGATGACATCATCAGTGCATTGCAGAGAAGATGGTGTTAAAAGTGGGATAACGTGCAGAGGGAACTGTGCCCAAAATTAAAAGTTTTCTCATGAGTGGAGGTGGACACTGCACATCTGTTGTTAAAGCTTTACTTATCCAACACTAAAATCAGACACACACTTGCAGACAAACACACACACACACACACACACACACACACACACACACACACACACACACACACACACACACACACACACACATATGTTTACAACTGTCAGATATGAACTGCCTATCTAACTAGTTATACAATCTAGTGAACCCTGTATGAATTGCAAGCTACACAGGAAAAGACTGATTTTAATGATGTGAAAGTGTACATCTGTAAGAATTAAAACTTCACTGAAGTGTGGAAACTGTGAAAAAGTTACACACAACTTCAGCAAAGTTCTGCATATAACTGTTGGAGTACAGGTACACATTAACAGAGATTGAGCAGCATCACTGTTGAATCCAGAGACGCTGTTTTCAAAATTCCATTAACTAATACAGAAACTGTACAAGCTACTCATGTAATTCTTTTTTGTAAATTTTTTAACTCTTTTCCCTGGAGTACTTCTTCCAAGCTCATTTGTGCAGATAATGACAAAGGATTTGCACATACATAATCATATTTTGAGGTATTGATGTTAGAATGGGACTTAGCAGTAGTCCACTGTGCTCCATATCAGCCTTCACACTAATCAGCAGTATAGATGTACAACCATAAATTAATCTATTAGAATACAGAACAGGCATGTGTTATGGTCATGTTTCATGAGTCATGGTTTACACATTTGTCATGGATGTTGTATTCTTTCACTCCTTATATGTATGGTATATGTCTATTCTAAAACATATGATGGACCAAGCATCTTACTGCTGATGGAAACAGGGCTTATGGAAACAGTATTGAATCAAGGAGGTTAATCTGATGACACAGAAGTGTTGGAGAGGCATATGTTTGGAAACAGGGATACACACATGCATACTAAGAGACTAATATATGGTTCAGTTCTGCACACATTTGTGTTGTGTTATCCTGCATTTACTGACCTACATAAATTTACAAAAATCAAATTTATGGCTTTTCCTAACACCACAAATTGTTAGTGATTCTCAAAATAAATTGTAGAGATGACTACAACAAACATTAAGATACAGAAATGTGTACATCCTTTGAAACTATGTCAACTTCAGACTATTGCTGTGTACAATAAAGTATTTGCAGTATGGATGAAGATGGTGTAGGAGAGTAGAAATATGGTGAGAACATAAGGATGATACTGTCGCTTGTCAACATATGCAGCATAATTACAGACATAATGGTAAGATGTGAAAACATTCTATAAATATATATACATGGGTACATCTGGATTTGAACCCTTAAAAGTATACAGACAAGAGGATTATCTCAGCTCAACACATAAGAACTCAAGAGTTGCTAAGTTTAACTGATTCATTTCAAAGGGCATTGACAACAGATTCAAGCAAGGGAAATGTAGACATCAGCCTTCATTACTGTAAGGACAGGTGTAACATCACATAAGGTGTATATGACATGTATCAGCCAAATACATATGTTACATGAACTGTCTCACAATAGAACTATCAGTCTATATTTCCCTGATGCAGCAGAGATAAGCACATTTGCAGAAGTGAACCATTATATTGTGGTCAAAATTAAAATCTAGAGTTTTTCCCATAAGATATGACATGACATTTGCTGTCACTCAGCATTTGTGCATGGTGCCAAGCTCATTACAGATACCGAAGACAAGAAGTGCAAGCTTTTCTATGGGCTATTTCTGGTCATGTGCATTGTATGTTCTTTTATTTTTTACTAGATTAAATGTGTGAAAAACAGGTTGCTAGGACAGTGGTGAAAATGGGAAGCAGCAGAGGGTAGTACACAGGGTAAAGAATACATGCATTTGTAGGATGGTGGTGGGACAGCAGCAAAGGTATCCACTTCTTCACAATTTAAAAGTAAAATTGTACATGGACTTTCAGTCACTTCACAAGGGAAGGGTAACAACAACAGAATAATGTTGCATAGCCAATTTAACCAAATCAAGTGTGTCAAGATGACACATAGGCAAAAGGGAAAGATATGTATGTGGCTTCATATTTTTTGGTGAGACAAGTGTCCATTTTTTTTTTTTTTTTGAAGAGAACGAAAAGCTGAGGAAGTTGCTTAGAAATGAGAGGGTCAGATATGTAGGTAGGGGAGTTTAGGTAGCAGGTACAGACATACAGGCCAAACAAGACAGGCGTATGATGATGAACTCAAAACACTGAAGGACACTATGATTGTTCATAGGTAGGGGGACATTGGAGGCACATCAACATCCAGCCTGAGAGCAAAGAGAATCTAGTCCTCACCCTTAGAACTGCCAGCATTGTCTCCTGTGTTAGTTGTCTGGGTCAGTGCTGGACATGGCATCAATTTGGCAATACGACACAGGACTTTTTCAACTCTGCCAATTCAGGCACTGAGGTCCCTCTTCATTATGCCCTCCACCAGACCTGTCAGCTCCTGATTGGTAGCAAAATCACCACCTCCACTAGTACTGCTCTTGGAGGGTACTGCTGCACCAGCAGCCATGGCAGAGTTACCTGATGCAGGCAGAGCAAATAGGGTAGGAGTTGTGGGGACAACTCTGACAGGTTGTGACCCCGATGTCATGGGTATCTGCACTGCCTGTCGTGGTGCTGCCTGAGCCACATGTGGAGGTATGGTGGTGTGAAATGCAAAGGTCAGTCTGGTCCCCTATGATGATGGTCATTTTTAAGCAGCAATGTATTAAAAATAAATAAATAAATGTATTTAAAAAAAAAGGGTGAGGAGAAAATTAGATCAGTGGCATATCACATGATTTTATTATTTCAGTACATAAAGAAATATGAGTGCTAAATGTGTACACATTTTCCATATCCAGATATGATTAAAAAAACTTGGGGTTCAGGCGACTGAGTTGTTGTGGGTTCCTCTAAAGCTACATGTCCATGGGTAACAAGGTGCTGCCAGGTGCCACACCAGAATGAAAACTCAGGAAAATTCAGAGGAGAACCAATGTCCAAACTATTATGGTAGTTGGCCAATGTTAAGTAATATATTACTTCCAATGGAGATTATGCGATTTAGAATTGTACCTTGTGTGGAGGTTTCCAATACCATTTAAATCAACAGAGAATAAAAGTGAAATCATTAAGTTAAACAAATGAAATAGAATGTTTAACTTGGTATACTATTTCATTTATTGAAAAAAATGTGAGGCAGATGAGTGCTTTGTTACATTCTGAACATAATAAAAAGCTATATTAAACCCACAAAGCAACAATTTATGAGATGTCTTCGAATTCATCAGTCTCTGTGAATATGTGTTAAAATATTGATAATATTACACATACCTTTTTTTCCTAGATCCCATGCACGAAAAAAATCTGTCCTATTATGTTAACCCCGTATGTGATTTATCTATTGTATTAACAGCATCCAACTGTTGATCTGACTGAATGAAGTCTACTCCTCTCTCTAAAGTTATCCCTCACAGACATGATACAGGGTATATGTGGAGCCTACTTGGTCAATTAAATGGCATCAAGTCCAAACAAGAAGTAAAACCAAGAGATCCTGAGGTTCACAAAGCACACATCATTCATAGGATAGATACATTAAAAAAATATCCATCTGCTAAGTGAAAATATTCCAACACTGACAACCCTACCACACATAACATGTCATGAGAAAGCACTCAGTCTCTTCAACCCTGAAAGAAGATACCTCATACTAATAAGCACTACTGTGACACCTATCTAAACATCTACATTTTTCAGTCAACCCACACACACACACACACACACACACACACACACACACACACACACACACACACACACACATGGACATGTGCATGGCATACATATGCACAATGAGAACAGGGAGCAGCAACGCTCTTTAGTTTCTTAAAACTGAGAAACATCTGAGCTCTGTTGTACTAATCACATTTTGGTGTGTGTGCTGCACATCTGGTTGATTTTTCTGGTCCAGTAGACATATGGAAATGTTTAAGAGAATATTAACACAACAGTTATTGATACTTTGGAAAATGTTCTAATTTCCACCTTTAGCAGGCTACATCATACACACTGCTAGAAGAATGCTGTATTTTTTTTCTAGAAAAGTGTTTGTTCACACAAACTGTCAAATCACTCTTTCAAACAGAACTGTGCAATGGTTCTGACATATTAACACATGAGGATCTGTGATAAATATACATAAAATTTGACTGGAATACTTAGACAATTTAAAAAACATTTCATCATAACTGCCAGTTTTCAAAACATTGTCCTGAAATGTAGAACTCTCATTTTGTGGATTCTTTTCACATAAACCACCACAGCTTAATTGTGCAGTTCTGCCCTAATGGTTAGCCTCAATGGTATTAAAATGGATATCTGTCTCCCCAAACCTGTGCCACTGGGATTTAGAACTCTGACTGCTGCATCATTTATGTTGATCTGAATAGCATCTGTAAAGTGGAAGAAGACACAGATGAGCAACCCATGCTGAATCACCCATTTCAGGACAATGAATTAAAAGGGGACTGCTATGGGGGCATCCTCTCAATGGAGGTCAGTAGGTGATATCTGGAAGCAATGAGGAAAATTGTAGGCTGAGCAGCATGACCCAGGCAGCAGAGTCAAACAGGAAGAAGGATGTGAGCACTGTGCATCTAAAATGCATATTATTTTCCAAACACAAGGGGTGGGTACTTAAACAGATATCAGAAAGTGAAGCCAGCAGTACATGAGGGCCATCTAGTACCTGACTCTTGCCTTCACTCAGGACAAAGATGAGGATGATGATGATGATACACTTCAATCAGCCTTGAAGGAATCACACCACCTCCCTCTACCACATACCTCTCAAAATTTTAGAGCAAGAAATCTGTACAAATCCATAAATAATGGGGGGGGGGGGGCAAAGGACCGAAAAGTAGGGACAATTGTTAAATATTTCTCTTACAAACTAAAAAAACTTAACAGAATAGCTATTTTTTTTCTGAAGGGTATGAAGCCTGAAATTCATATGTATGTCAATATTTTCTGACTTCAATTGTCAATAGTTTGTCAACGATTTGCCAGAAAACTACAATTTTATATAAAATGGAAAAAAATTAGAGTGAAAAATTGGGACATTCTGTGAAAAATTGTACAGCTGAGAGGTATGCTCTACCAACATACCATGGGTGCTGATACCAGATAAGATAGTGTAAGAAATGTAGCATTACAGAGTCAATGGATTTATGATGTGCTTAAGTTGAAAAAGATAGTAAAAGTATTACCTCCACCAAAAAATTCTCTAATATCTCTGCTATGGTTTAACTGTTAGGACTCTAGCTACATAATTTTGATATCTGATTGCAATAAATTGAAAAGTGTCAGTACTGTAAAACTTTCTTTTTTACCTAATAAACAGTATCATGTAACTGTATATATTTGTAAACTGAAAAGAGGAGTGATTCCAATGAACCACTTCTAAAAAAAAAATTAGACATGAAATAATAGAATAAAATGTCATTGCTAATAAAGAAATCTTACACACAGCTGAAACATTCCTTTTTTTTTCAATAATTTTTCTTTTTCTTTTTACATTAATAAATGTCACAGATAAAAACCATCTTACAACATAACCGTATATATATGTTATACATTGATGTCAATACCACAGGATATAAGTCATCTAACATATCTATTTACGCTATGTACTTGTTGCCTCACAGTAAGTCGCTGTCCGGTTCGATTCTCAGCTAGAGCATCTTCTGCGTGGAGACATGCGTGAATGGGTGTACCTTCATTGAAGGTTGTGCATCAGGGCTGGTAACTCGGCATGTAAAAATCAACTGCCAATCATTAGCAGACCGGAGTTCCACTGTGGCGACCCCTAACCGGGAAAAGCCGAAAGACGCAACAACATAGATGCTTTCACTGTTAATTCCACAGGTATACAGACAGTATATACATTCGTAATATCCAAGTTATTATTTAATATCTGAACTTGTATGTGTTCTTCGGTTCCATTAGAGTGTATTTCTAAGTTGCTGTGTGATGAATTATGCTAATGTGATATTAAAGGTCTGTTCCCAAATTACTCTGGATTTCATGTTTTTGTTTCTATCTATTACTATTTTATGAGCTAAAAGGTGTTGTATATTTATCGTATCTAGCCATTTAAAAGCTATATACAGTTTCATTAGCAAGAAGATTGTTAAAAGTGTATTTGCTTGTTTTCTTGGTATGTAGGGTGGGGGAATGTGTAATAGAGTGAATTCCCAAGTTAATGTTGATGTTTGATAACCCCTTTTTTGTAATTGTACCTTGAGAGAGTTCCAGAGTTTATAGACACATTTACAGCTCCAAAATACATGGATTAAGTCAACTATCTGGTCCTTACAGTGTGAGCAGAAAGGTGATTTTGATGTGTTAAATTTGTGTAGGATTGCAGGTGCAAAATATGCATTACTATTGATCATAAGCTGAGTGTATGCTAACTTTTTTAAGGGTATAATCTTCAGTGTTGGATCGATTGCCTGGCTTATTTGCTGATCATCTATGGATGGTTTATTTTTTCTCCAGTAGTTAGAGAAGAGGAGGTCTTTCTGGTATTTGATTTCATTTATCATTTTATATGAATTAGTAATCGTTTTCTTTGTTGTGATAATAGTTTTCCAAAACCTGCTACAAGTTTCTATGTCACTATTGGTCATAGTAGCATTTTGGAGGTAACTGGAACACAGTTCTTTGATTTGTCTTAGGATTATTATGTGTGATTTAGGGAGGTTTAAGTTGGTTCTTATTTCTTGTATTGAGCAGTTAAGGTAAGGATAAATATCTTGGATTGATTTATCTTTCAGTCTGGGAAAAGGGACTAAGTACAGCATCTTATTGTGGGTCTATATTAGATCAGCGAACGTTTAAACAAGCGAATGCTGATTGTTTGACCTTATTTTAGCAAATGTTCAAAATATCGAAGCAACAGAAACCCAATTTTTTTCCTAGGGAAAGAATTTGGTTGTCTGTTTCTGTTGGTTCGGTATTTTCAGTGCTGTGGTGGAAAGTTACGGGTCGGATTCAGGTAAGTGTACGATTGTGTGGATGTGAGTGTTAGGGTGGGTTAGGTGAGTTAGGGTTAGGGCTTGGGTTAGGTATGTGTGCGATTGTGTGGACATGAGGGTTAGGGGGGTTTAGGTGAGTTAGGGTTAGGGAGCGGGTGAGGTGAGTGTGCAATAGTGACGGACCTTAGGGTTATGGTTTGGGTTAAGGTAAGTGGATAGTTAGTGGTGTGTGCATAGTTTAGTGTAGGGTTAGGTGTCAGATTTTAGGTGTATGTGTGTGGATTTCTGTTTGTTTGGTGTGCTTGTGTTGTGTGTATGTGTTTTGGATCAGTGGTTTTTTTTCCCTAGGAAAAAAATCACTGATCTGACAGTTCGAGATTGTAAGCTTTCACTTACATAAGGTCAATCAATCAGCGTTCACTTTTTTAAGCATTCACTGATCTAATATAGACCCTCATAGTTTATTTTTAAATTTGGGTTTTTATGAAGGGGTTGCAGTATTGTCATGGCTAGTCCAAGGTTCAAGAATTGAAAGAGTTTTTGAATATTTTAAGGGCTCTATAATGTTATACATTTGTATTTCTTTCTGATTCAGGAATGGAAGTGCTTTGGGATTAAAACCTAGAACTTTAATATATCTATAATAGATTGTCACCCAAAGAGGAGACCAATTTTCCATTGATGGGTTATGTTCAGCTATTCTTAACATTCTGTTAGTGTTAATGATCGAGTAGTACATTTTAAAATCTGGTAAATTTAGTCCTCCTTTGTTTTTGGGGAGTGTTAATTTTGGATAGTAGATTCTGTTTTTTTTGGGGGGGTTCCCATATAAATTTTGCTAGGAAGGTATGAATTTGTTTGAAGAATTTATTATGTATTATTGTCTGTGATGTCATGAATATATACTTAGTCTAGGTTGTTGTTGTTGTTGTGTCTTTCGGCTTTTCCTGGTTGGGGGTCGCCACAGCAGAACTCAGGTCCGCTAATTATCGGCAGTTGATTTTTACGTACCAGTTTAGTCTAGGTAAAATGTTCATTTTGATTATTGATACTTTGGCCAAGAATGGTAGTTTTAGGTTGTTCCATCTTTTACAGTCTTGCATTATGTTTTGCCATTTAAGGCTTACATTGTGTTGGTAGAAGTTTTTATTATTCTGGAAAAAGGTGATTCCCAGGTATTTAGTTTCTTCTTTTATTTTTATTGTGTTTAACAATGGTATTAGTGAGATGAGTTTGGGTGTTTTTAGGGGAACAATATTAGTTTTGTTGAAGTTTAGTTTGTAGTTAGACATAGCTGAGAAATGTTCAATTGTAGCTATTATTTTCTTTATATCTGAATTTGGTGTAGTGCAGTATATGTTCAGATCATGCGCAAATGCAGTGAGGTATATTTTGAAGTTGTGTGTTGATGGAGGATTGTGGTATGTGTTTTGTTTAATGTATAGGAAAGTGGTTCTTGGTACAGCTTAAACAGGAAGGGTGATAAAGGGCATCCTTGTCTTGTTCCATTTTTTATTAGAATCCTATTAGACCAAGTTTTTTTATTTTATAGAGATGTGTATGGGTTGCTATAGAGAGTTTGAATGATCTGAATGAAGTTATTGGGTATATTAAAGTAGGATAGTATTTGGAGTAAGAATTCTAGGTTAACCCTATCAAATGTCTTGTGGGCATCCACTACCATTGTGTAGATGTTGATATTGTATCGGTTAGCCGAGGATATTAGTGCATCTAATGTTAATGTACTGTCACTAGTCTGTCTATGTGGCATAAAACTGGATTGTTCTGGAGATATGATTTTCTCTATCAGATTTTTCATTCTGTTTGCAAGTATAGAGGTAAATATTTTAGTATCTATATATAAGAGGAAGATGGCTCTGTAGCTGTTGGGGGTTTGGGGGTCTGTGTGTTCTTTTAATATAAAGATGGTTTTAGAGGCATTAAAGTGGATATCATTTATTTTATAGTTTATTATGTAATTCAGTGTATAGTATAGTAGTTTGGCTATAAAGTGGGAAAATGATTTGTAAAATTCTGATGTGAGTCCATCCGGACCCGGAGCCTTATGCACTTTTAAGTGTTTGATTGTTGTAATAATTTCACTGATGGATATCGGTTCAGTTAGTTTTTTTTGTTGGTCTAAATCTAGTTTAGGGAATTTCAGTTTTTGAAGGAAAAGAGTTCTATCTTCCTTTGAGGTTTGTAGTATTTGTGCTCCATATATTTGAGAGTATATTTGTTCAAATGTTTTAATAATTTTTACATTTTTGTGTAGTTTTTGTCTCTGTAGTTTATTTCTGATATATTAGAGGCATTTTTGTGTTGGGAGATAATTCTGGCCAGAGCTCTAGATGGTATTTGAGCTTCTTCTGCATAAGTGGCTAACATTCTGGCTTCATAAAAAGATAGGTTTCTGGTTTCTAACATATATAGATCCCTTTGCAGTTTTAAAAGTTCTGCTTCTGTTTGGTTCTTAGGATTATTTATTAGTTCTTTTTCAAGATGCTCTATTTTCCCTTTCAGTATATGTTCCTCTTTCAGTTGTATTTTTTTTATAGTATTCTGCTTTTTTGATAAACAATCCTTTGATTTTTGCTTTGGTTGCAGCCCATTCTATGTCAGTTGGTACTTGGGAGTTAGTGATATTTGTAAGAGCTATTTTTAGTATTGCTTGTTTCTTTTATTACATAAATTTTGGAAAGTAAATTAGGGTTTAATGACCATTTATGACCCCTATTCTCTAAATATATATTTTTGTCCCAGTTAATGTTCAGTGTGATTTTGGAGTGATCTAAAAAAACCTGGTATGTATAGTTATTGTTGGGTCCATGTTAATGAATATGTCAAAGATTAAGAAGAAGTCTAACCTTGACCACATTTTGTGGCATTGCGAATAGAATGCGAATTTCCCTGTTTTATCTTCACTGTTCCCATATTTAAAAGGGTCATATAGTCTGAAATCCTGTTTGAGTTCATTAAGGGCTAACGTGGCTTGTTTACTATGTGATTTGGTCAGATTAGATTTATCCTTTTCTGGGTTTCGATATGTGTTCCAGTCACCCCCATTCACTAGGTAGTGATCTTTAAATTGGTTTAAGGTTGGGTATAATGATATAAAAAAAGTGTTGTTGGTTATTACAAGGTGCGTAAACATTAAGTACCATTACAGGTTTTGGTATTGTAGGACTAGTAAATGTTATTTAACACCATATTCCCTCCTTATCAGCTTTGGTTTTAAGTATTTTTTCCTTAAATATTTTTTTAATTATTATGACAACCCAGCACTGTTTTTTTTCCCTTCTGAAGCTATGAGTTGACTTATCCATTTCTTTCTGCTAATTTCTGCCAATTGCTCTGCAGTCAAATGTGTTTCTTGTATTAGTATGAGGTTGGCTGTGGTTTTTAATGTATGGTGTAAGAATAGTTTTCTTTTCTTCTTGTTTTGGAGCCCTTTAACATTCCATAATTCTATTTCCCACATTTATTCATTAGGTGTAATCCTTAGATATGTCATGTATATTAGTTTTGTTTTGTTATCATTGTATATACAATGCGGACAAAGCTGAACATACTAGTTTCCCTCAACAGAAACTGCTACTTAATGTCCCTAGCCTCTTCCAACATACTATTTATACAATTATGGCATTGCATTTAAGGCACAGCTTGTATTGTTTTTGTCTTGTGACTTATTCTTTCTAATAGTATTTTTTAAAACAGCATATTAATATACATTCCTCAGTAAATTATAACAATATATGTACCATAGTAATATCGTTAAACAATCAGTCTTGTCATTTTTACATTTTTCTTTCATTTGACTTCTTTTTCCTCCCCTTTATTTATTCAGATTTTGGACTTCTTTGGTGCCTGTAATGTTTTTCCACATCAGTCTGTGAGAGTTATAAAATACATACTTGACACCTATTTATCAGGGGTAGGAAGTATGTATATAGAGGGGAAAAAAAACAGCTTAGCCAAACAGTCCTTCTGCTATAGTTAAAATATTAAGGCTATATTTACATTATCACAAGATTGTTAGGTTATTTTACTATTTTCCTGAGATTACTTCTCTCCAGGATCTTTTAACACATTTAACACATTTCTAGTATTTACATAAAACATTTAACATTTTTTTCCTTTTCTTCCCAGTATTAATCTATGAGCTAGCCTGTTTCTGACAGTTTATTTTTTGCCTATTATTTAAGGCTGGATTTTCATTCACCTTCATAGTACTGGGTGTACTGTTTTAGTGAATGGCTCAGTTCAACGGTACCTTATTTCTTATTTCTTCAAGGTTTTGCTTGCAGGTTGGTTGACATATATGGTGCAGCTTTCTTCTTTTAGCTGGTGCAGATCCATTTTTGTTTTTCAGGCAGTAAAATCATTTGGAGCTTGCTGAGATCCATTTTGTCTAACTGTTCTTCTTAATGGAGCCCTCAAAATCATTGGGGGACCGATTTTGCAGACCAATGACCCAGGAGGAGGTTCCTTCCTATATTCGTGCATCAGAAATGACAGTTGATTTTTCCTACCCAGGTTGTACTTCCTTTTCCTATATTCCTGATGGCCCACATCATGGATTTAAGGGCCTAGACAGCAAGGGAAAGCTTTCAGAGTTGGATCCCAGCTAGAGTGCTCGTGAATGGGGTTGTTTATCATTTTTTGTGGATTTATTTTGTTTCTGAAGGTGGAATTTGCTTGAAAACAGCCAGGAATGTCTCTTTTGCCTCTTTGGGGTTAGCGACCATGTATTTAACCTCTTTGATGTAGATGATTAGCTGATTTGGATATTTCATCTGGAATTAGATTTTTTTTTTCTATTAGGAACCTGCAGTATGGAGATAGTAGTTGTCTTGCTTGTCTTATTTATATTGGGAGGTCCTTAGCAAAGGAGATTGTATTATTATTCCAGGTGAGTTTGCCTTTTTTCTTTGCTGCCAGTATGATTTTATTTACATCTTGATAGTTTCATATTTTAATATAGACAGGTATTGGTTTCAGTGGTGTTTGCATTTCCCTCAGGTCTCTGTGGGCTCTCTCTATTGTTATTTGCTTCAGGTTCCTCTAGAAGGGAATTTATTATTTGCTTAATTGTTGGTATTAGGCTGTAATGAGGTACAGTTTCAGGTATTCCTCTGATGATGATATTGTTCCTTCGAGATCTTGCTTCTAGGTCTGTTATTTTTGCTTGTAAGTTTTGTATTTCATTGTCATGGGCATCAGTTCTTTGAGAAATAGAGTCTATTTTTATTTAATTTTCTATTATTTTGGACTCAGATTTTTCCATTCTGGATATTATTTGGCTGAATGAGTCACCAATGGTTTGAAATTGTAATGATAAGTCCTTTATTGCTTGCTGGATAGGTAATAAGGCAGTTTTTATGTCTTCCAGATTAGCTGTCAGGTCTGTCTTGGATTCATTTGTAGTTTTAAAGTTGTCAGTTTGTTTAGTTGTCTTTTGTCTTTTTGAAGTTGTGTCTTTCTCAGGTGAGGCTACTACTGAGAATTTGGTCTTAGTTGTTGTTGTTTCCATATTATTTTCCTCTTTTGACATCTTGCTGTATAGTGTTTTATCAATCTTGTGGTCAGATGCAGGGCCTTAGTAGCACATGGCTTAAGCTGTTATTCATAAATCTTAGTTAATCCTGCTGTTTCTGAGCTGAATCTGTAACTTTTTCTTCCTCTTTTGTTTGCTGGATGATATTAGCAGTAAATATCTACAGTTATTTCTGTATTATTAATTCTGCGTTTGTTTTAATCCAGGGTACATCAGAGAGCTAGGTGATAGCAATGTTCACAGAGCAGTGGCCATTTTGAACCCAGCTGAAACATTCTTAAAATTAAAGAAGAGGTAGTTGTATCTTACAGTACAACTACAACGGTAGAGTTAAAAAAGTTTAACTCATTTGGAGTGTTCATTGATTAAATGACACCCTATGAATCATATGACAGTCACCAAATCAAACAATACTGTGCAAAAAGGATCCAATCAAAATTCCATTGAAGAGCTACACATGACAGTTGCATCATGCTATCATGCTATTGATGGAGGTAGAACTTATACAATGTGTTGCTGTTTTATGCACTTTTTTGTAAAATGTATTTTAAATATATCACCCACTGGACCAGACATGTCATTGATAGTGCTGGATATCTGAATGAAAATGCTTGGCTATTCATTTAGCCTGCCTCAAGTTGTACAAATATGCACAGTAGGAAATAGCCAGTTATTCTTTCCCTCACTATAATTGCTCTAGTAGTTTATATTAACACTATTTGCAAATTTCTGTCAAGAGTTTCTTTAGTCAACAGTTTTTTTAACAACAACCGTTTTAAAATTTATTGTGTACTACCCACTCTGTGCTATTCATGGTGGTAAGGGAGCTAGAGCCAATCCTATTAAGAAATGTCTGACTATTTTTTAATGCCTGATCAAATTCAAGCAATACAATAAATATAGTATCGAAATCCAAGTTCTTATTTCTGATGTTATGGTTTGGAAGGCGATATACATGATACTTTATATAGATAGACAGATAGATAGATAGATAGACAGATAGACAGACAGACAAATGCATGTGTTTAGATAAGATATAAATTTAGGTAATTACATGACATGTAATTGATTGATCATTTGGTTGGATCCTAAATAAATAAATTCAAATGTCTGAAAGACAATTTCATTGAATCATCTTTTATTCAAATTCCAAATAACTGAAACCTCCATATAAAGTAAACATTGCCTAAGGGAAATTGTTTCAAAAATATTTTTTGCTTAGGGTTAAGCCCCCTCTGCACCCCCATGTAGAAAGCTTTGCCCATCCTTACTTAAATATACTAATTCTATGGTCAAATACTAGGAAGAAAAGTAAAAAAATCTTGCAAATAACCATTGTAAATGCACAAATAGAAAACATACCAGAAGCAGTAATGTTTAGGTAACACAATCAACAGATAAAGATTCTTCCTCTATTTCTACATACTGTACTTCTGTATTTCAGAATTAGGCTTTAGTATTTTACATTCAACAAAGTGGAATGTCAGTCCAATTGTAATCATCTAAATGTTCTTACATTCATTTCAACACACTGAACTGCATTTTAAAGAAAAAGTAATTTGTGCTAATAAGATACATCTAAATTTAAATCTATAACTATATATGTCTATTTATATCTATCTATTTATCTATTTATGTATGGAAAGAAGTGTGTGTGTGTGTGTGTGTGTGTGTGTGTGTGTGTGTGTGTGTGTGTGTGTGTGTGTGTGTGTGTGTGTGTGTGTGTGTGTGTGTTTGTGTGTCTGAAAACAAGCCACTCTCTATTCTCATGTCAGCTGTATAAAACTCAATAAATTTCCCTCTGAATAAGTCATGCAACTACTTAGAATTTAGATGACTTTGCTTTTTAACTCTTCTGCTTTGAAGTAACTTTTCTCACACTGTTAATGTCAAAAATACGTCAGCCTGCTGTCAAGTATTATTGTCTAGAAAAGCACTGAAGTTAACTTCAGTGACATCCAGCAGTTCACGCCTACCACCCACTTTTAGGTACTCTGTTTTTTTGAATTCAGAACTGCAGTGAAGGGTCCTTTTCTTCCTGGAGGATCCTAGATCAGTACTGTAAAGGCAGTTCTATTAAAGCGTGTGTATTCGTTTGTGTTCTACTTATGTCGCTCAGTCATCAGTTTGTGTTCAGTGCATAGCTCTCAGTTTGCCCTTAAAGCTTAAAATGGGCAATTACTAGAAAATAAATTAATGGATGTAGTCAAGGCTTGATGTTTTCTTTTTGTTTTTCAATCAGTACTTAACTTATTGCTTTATTCATTGCAGCAGCTTTATCTCACGAAATGTTAATATACATAAAATAACTAAAGTTCTTTCTGCTGTAAGAAGTGCACTTTCCATCTGAGTATGTAATTATTAGTTTTTATTATGTCTGCTGCTTGATGGTGTCTCTGTTCTGCAGTACTTTCAAATCTTTAATTTTTTTGCATTACAAATTACACTGGATAGGAAGTCATGAATATTAGCCAAATGCCATCAGTCAGTGTACATAGAATTCAGTAAAACATCCATTTCTCTTTTATTTCTTTAAAAGCTGCAATGTGTTTAGTCTTAACTGCACAATTGTTAATGATTTCAGTGTTTGTATAGGCCTAGTGACACAACCCTTAATTACTGCCGTTACCTGAATAATCACATACTGCCAAAGCTTTCCTTCCTAATACAAGCACTTTGCTGTAATTTTATTCCTTATTGCTGAAAGGATCACCCAAGGTCATTGTGGTTCACTGAATGATTATTTCGTCTATGTATGTAGACCATAAAACAGATCAGGAAGTTTTAAAAGTAACATCATACACTGAGCTCCCATTACAGACAATATCCAAAGATGATAAATGAGCTTCATTTTTAAATAAGAGCATTTGGTTTGCCTCAACATATATGTAAATTAAAAGTTTTCTTTATCTTGTCTTCACTGACTAGTGATAACGACTAATAAATCTTTTATTTACTTCTTGTATACAGGCACTTAAAGAACTATCCTTTGGGTAGCATGTAACTAAACAGCGGCTTTATGATTCCTCTTTAAAATGTGTTTTATATATCTATAGGATTCAGATACTAAGAGCAGAGCTGAGCCCCCATTATCGAAGAACGCAGTACTTGTGTCTTGTCATGCATATAGGCAGTTCTAGGACAGTGAAGAGATATGCCTGTCAGTGATTATAGTAGTGGCTTGTCTAACCTTCTTACAATGCAATGGTTAGTAGGGATGCCTCATAGCACTGTGTTCGTTAGTTTGATTCATTGGTGGTGCAACTTGTTATTTATTTATTTATTTGCCATTTGTTAACCGGGTTAGTCCAACTAGCCATTTGACCCATTTTCAGTGGAGACCCAAGAAGAAAAGCTCAAAAAACTACAGAAACTTTACAATAATGATTAAATTATTGTTACAATACAGTAAATGATAAGAGATTAACAATATTTACACTAGAAAAAAATGAAAAGAGATATAAAAAATAGAGTGATGTAGATATACAGTAAATGTATAAAAGAATCATGTATATGCAAAGAAAGTTTAATAAGTTAAATGTTTTTTTTTTGTTGAAGTCTGCTTGGCCTCCTGCATACATATAGGCTATACCTTTACATCTGGTTTCCTCCTATATCTCAAAATGTCTAAAAGCAGGTGAACTGGTAATTTCCTCTAGAAACACACAGATGTGTGCATAGCTTGGATGTGAATCTCTCTCTCTCTCTCTCTCTATATATATATATATATATATATATATATATATATATATATATCCTAAGATTAACATGTATCCCATGCAGAATTTGTTCACTGTTTTACGTCTGCTGCTTCATAGGGTAGACTTCATGTGTTTCATGACCCTCAACAAGGTCGTTAGGAAATGAATGCACAGTTGCTATGAATTTAAGTGTCAGTATGCTAGTGCATACAGTTTGATGGATTGCAATTATTATGTCTTTTAAAAATAAGGCATTCATAAGTAGCACGGTGTTAGCATAACAGAAGCGAAGTTTCATCAAAAACACATTACGTTATTGCATGTAGTAATAAACATAATGCATGAAGTATGGACAAGTATGTTGAGGGATGATACACTTCTTTGTCTTAGCAATGTTTCATCTTTGTTAGAACAATTATTGGCATGGTTCTTTTCCACATTTATCCAGAAGTTAGTAAGTCCTTGGCTGGACTTTACCTGCCAATTGAAAGAGACAGAGGTTGCTGCTTCAAGAAATCTATTTGTCATTTACACCTGTTTACAGCTTTCTCACTCATTTCACCTTAATGGATTTCTGAAGTCATATACATCAAGGCTCATTTGTGAAAGCAAGCCTGTACTATCAAATGATTTAACTATTTCTGATATTTGATTATTGCTTACATATCTTTCCTAGGTCATGTATCCGTAGCAATCATCTGATGAAATATGCAGTTACATGTCTCCTTAGCAAATGATAGTTACTTTTATATTCAGTTTTCTATCATTCTTTCATGTCATGGTAAAGTCAATGATATGTATTCTTTATCAGCTTGTTGTAAATTTCATTCAGTGCAAGATGTAAAGTCTCAGTGTTTAAAAGCTTAATTCAAACAAAGAATATCAACACTTCTTATTTCATAGTATTTATTCCTAAAATTCAGGTCACCAGTGAAGTCTCTAGAACACCTCAAGTCACTGTTGTTCAGCCTTGACTGGGTATATAACCAGTGATTAAATGATTCAAGCTATTAGCCTTGCTGTTAATACTGCTTCTGCATATATCTAACCTTGTAGCCAGTACACCATTAAGCACACTTCATAGTTTATTATAACTTGAGAATAGAAAGCCAGATGCCTTTAAAGTTTAAAAAACTAAAATAGTTGATCTAGGCTTAACTGGGGCATGATATTAATGTTAGAGACTGAATCATACATGACAGAAAAAAGACACACACACACACACACACACACACACACACACACACACACACACACACACACACACAAGGCCAGATTCATGAATGGCTACATTTAGTGCTGCTATTTCATATTCATGAAACAGCAGACCCTCAATACAAGGGTAAGTGGCAGAATATGCTAAAGAAGGCATAACTGGCCAAATTACATGCTAATTAAGCCAACATGGCAAAGCTATTGATGAGTGTATAAAGTGACCATGTACACTTAGTGCTCCTTTTTGCCCCAAAATCCAAAACTCTTTAGAATTCAGACATGATTACACTTAGAAAAAAAGTGTTACGAGTTGCTGCTGCTATCATTATTCTGCATGTGCAACAGGATTGAATCAAGGTACTGCTGCTGCTGCCAGACCTTACCATCGACTACAAACACAGAAATGTAGAGAGATACAGGGTGGATAGGGAGACATTGGAGAAATATGTAATCTTTGCCGCCCCCACCTGAGGCAATGGGGAAATTGTGGAGAACCTATCTCAGTAGAAACAAAGGTATGACTAGCATTATGTAAACCAGCTACTGGTACTTTTCAGAGAGCAACAAGGTGATATATTAGGGGTGACACAGGCCTCAGCTTCCAGAATATTACATTAGTTTCTAAATACAATGCTGCAACATGCAAGGGATAATATATGTTTCTCACTAACTCCAGGGAATAGAGCAGCAACCATGCAACAATTTTATACAATGGTACACTTCCCTGAAGTTTTTGGGGACGTAGATTACAAATGCATAGACAAAAAAGCTGCACCTGCTGAAAAGGAAAGGAGGTAAATTAACAGGAAAGGACACCAGTCTATAAACTTTCTGTTTGTCTGTAATGTCCAAAGGGCATCTTCAATGTGTGTGCAGGTAACCCAGGCAGTTTTATAACTCATGTATACGGCACACTTGTGAGCTCTAGACAAGGTTTGCTATGAGCGATTTTCCACAATGGCATCTAATAGTGAATGTAGGTTATGACATGGAACTATGGTTCATGACAGCCAATTTTACCAAGAAAGGATAAAACAATTCCCATGTTCAAACCAGGAATATTATAAAACGTATTTGTTTGGCTCAAATCAAGGCTCTGGTGTCTAGACACATTAGGAGGTGCCCTGCAGTACTAGCCAGCCTCCTCTGCCCAAATACTTAGAGTATGTGCCATGTTGCACAGTATAATTGTGAGGAAACAGCATCAGTGAGGACAACAAAGGGTAGGTCACAGTTTACAGGACCCCAGGCAAGATCAGGGTTTCCAGCAGATACAGATGAGGAGTCTGAAGGACAACCACTAGTTGCATATAGTGTTGGCAGACATAGGTGGTCACAGTATACCATGGTTCTGGCATAGAATCAAGAATAGTACATATATTTATTACCCAAGGAAAAATCCTAAACACATACAAAGATTAATTGAAACTGATGCTTGCAAACATCCACAACCTTAACATAACCATGTAATGGCTGTGTGTTGGCATCAGACAGAGCTAACCCCACTAGGAAACATCTTGTAGCAGCATTATTAGCAAGGTACATATCTCAGCTTATGGACATAAATACATTCACATATAACAATAATCAGTTATGTACCTGTATGAAAAAGGTATATAACTGACTATTCTCATATGTGAATGCATATATGTCCATAAGCTGAAACATGTCTCAGGTCTACAGTAATGTTAGACTATCGTATGACTTATGGATGCAATATACAGCTATGGATTTTGACCAGTATTGTGCCTCACTATTTCAGTTGACCAATGAACATAAATGAACAGTGAGCAGGTCAATGTTAGCATCATTTGTGCGAGTATAGCAATACGAAATAATTAACTATCTACTTTCACTGCATTGCTAAGAATACTAACACAAATACATTGAGGGTCAACAATTACATAACCAATAATTCACAATCCAGTATTAACAATAAGGCAAACATTTCTTCTGCAATACATTAACATTAAAGTAAATTTCTGAGTAAGGAAGCATTAGCTATCCATTCTGTGCATCAAACCTATGGGCAACACCACCAATAAAATTATCCAGAATCTTCTGGTTGCCGAGCACTAAATAACAGTCTACACAACTATGTTCATAGTCTGTCATTATGATCCAATGACTAAAAACACCTGTCTGTTCACCAACCATTCAAATCTGCTGGGCACTCTCTGTACTTATACATGTTTCTAAGGCATGGAATTCCTTATCTCTATCCATCAGGTCAATACCCTCTCTCCCATCCTTCCAAACCATTCTGATATACTTCCTAGCCAAATTCTGGCTCCATTCTTGCTCAATACCAAGATAAACTGTACCCTTAAATCTGAATAAACATCTATTTTTATCTTACATCTCCTTACTCTATCTTCTTCATTTACTTCCTTACTTTTATCTATTTCTCTCCCCTGGCTTTCTATCTAAATGTACCACAAACCTGCTTTTCTCCCACTTCGTATTGCAGCGCCTGTTTGAATTATACTAACTTACCTTAAATTTCTCTATAAACGTTTCTCTACCTATGTAATCGTCATATAGCTTGTATCTATTCTTAAATAATGTTTTCATATTATGTCTAATTTGGTATAATATTTTAAACTGCATTTTTTGTATTATTTTTAAAGACTTATTATTGTTCTTAAAATGTTTTATAATAGTTTGGAGCTTTTCTCCCAGGCCTCTGCTGAAAATGAGCTCATAACCAGTCCCACTTTCCAGGTAATCATGTATCAATAAATAAAATTAAATGAATAACAACTCTAAGTCACAAAGAAATGTGCAAGGGGCAGGGCACAGTAATCATCACTAGCACTGTTGATGGTGAGGATACAGGAGGGCAACCCTGACATCAAAGAAATGAGTATGTATAAGTTAAATCAATTTATTCTACAGCCCAGCACTTGCTCAAATTTCTCAGTAAGCACTAACAAACCTTAGCACTACACCCCCTTATACTACCCAGAAGTACAAGGCTCCCTATTTGTCAATTCTGGACATTCAATAAATCAGTTCTTTAAACCATCCAGGCATGTCCAAAGCGCAGTTTCAGGTATACTCTCCAGTCCAGCTGGTGAATCTGGGAATCTTAAGGCAATGTTACAATTGCCTTATGTACACAGACAACCCTCTCCTCCTTCCAACAAACTGAAATATATTTGAGAGATGCAACTATACAGCCAAACTGGAGGCCGAGCTTTCTCAACCCAAGACTGGCACAGTCAGTCAGAAGGAGAAGGAAACCACTCGCACCACACAACCAGTCTCACATAGACCAATCGCACCAGCAAACAAGACACATAAACTCACAAAAACATACTCAGAGGTGGCTCTAAATAAAAATCTGCCAAAGCAACAGAGACCTCCAAAGCAGACATCCAGCCAACTGCTACCCCACAACAACTTTCACGTATCACATACTTCACAAAGTCAGTATGCCATGCAGTCACAGTCCCTAAGGCTAAATAACACACCTAATACACTAGTAATTGGAGACTCTATTGTCAGGCACACTGACGTCCCACTCACCAGACTGAACAAGGAAAAGGTCACTGTAAGCTACCTGTCGGGTGCCAGGATCCACCACATAACACAAACACTCAGGTCACTCCACAGCAGGTACAAATATGACTCTGTCATTGTCCATGTTAGTGGAATGACCTGAGACATACCTCTGTGGACTACATGAAAAGAGACATAGAGGAGCTCTCTGATCATGTAGCCCAGGCCGGTATGACCCTGATCCTGAGTAGCATCTTGCCCTCACCAAGAATGATGCCACAGTATAAAGACAAAATGATCAATTTTAACAATTGGCTAAGCTATTGGCATCATTCAAAGGGGATCTAGTGTCTGTCAGCCTGGGATGACATGCTCGACAAGCCATGTTGCTTCGCCAGGGATGGCTTGCACCTGTCATCCTTAGGCTTTCAAATACTGGCTAAGGTTCTTGCCACCCCCATAGTGCCTTTTTTAGGCAAGGCTCAAAAGACAAACCCGCCTCCATAGACAATACCAGAAACAAAAAACTAAGGGTAATGCTACTCAACACCAGAAGTCTAAACATCAAGATGCACGCACTCGAGGCACTCCTCAGTATGGAGAAAATTGATATTTGCGCAGTAAAAGAAACCTGGTTCAAGGCTCCAGAGAGCACCCCAGCACTACCAGGATTCAACTCATACCATTCTTTTTGGCCCCAGAACTCAGACCTAAATACTAATGGTGGGGGAGTATCCATTTTCATCAAGGATACCCACACCTCCAGGTTAGTGGCTCTGCACGAGGCAGCGGAAACCATCCATGTGCAACTAACAGTAGGTAAAACTGCTTTTCAGTTTGTAGCCTGTTACAGATCACCCACCTTGTCTCAGGACACCCACTCGGCATTCCTGAGAACATTGGAGAATATGAAGGTCTCACCAAACACTATGATATTTGGGGATTTCAACTACCCAAACATTGACTGGGAAAACTACTCAAGTCCCAACTCTTTCGCCCAACAGTTCCTGGAGTTTATAAACTAAAATGCCATGGAACAACTGTTCACCACTCCCACAAGAGGGGACAGCATGGGAGCTCAATGTTCCACACCAGAGGTAAACCCCTCATTGGTAAGATCAGACCATAAGCTAATCACAATGGACATCCACATCCCGACCCCACCCCCAGCCAAGGAAACCACTGTGAAAAATTTTTCAAAAGCAAACTTCACACTTCTCAGGACCGAGGTGGAAAGTTTCAAAGCCCGCGGGCTAATGGAAAATGCTACCCAAACCACAGAATCCTTTACAAATGCACTCTATGAGCACCTACAGGAATGCATGGATTGTGCCATCCCAAGTAAAACCAAGACTCACTCCTCCAAAAACAGGAGACCAGTCTGGTGGACCCCAGCCATAAATAAGCTATACATCAGAAGGAGGAAACTATTACATATTAAGGCAAAATCCCAAAAAGGGAAGGCATCCCTGATCAGTACTAGGAAGAAACTTTGATCCCTCATAAAATCATCAAAGGCTAGCTTTGAAAAAAAAATCGCCAAAGACTCTAAAGATAATCATAAGGTGTTCTTTAGCTACATCAAGAATCTGGGTGGCAACTCTCAGATCTGCTCCGAGCTCTTGTAAAATGGCACAAAATACACTGAACCCACTGACATTGCCAACATCCTGGTGAACTGGTTCAGTGCAAACATTACCCCCCCCTTCCCCCCCAAAAGGGCCAGTGTCTATCCCAGAAGAATGCAGTTCCCCAGACATCACAGACACACAGGTGAAAGCAGCCCTCTCCAAAGTAAAAAACAAAGCATCAATAGGACTGGATGGTATCCCGGGCTGCGTCTTATATGAGTTCCAAAATTAACTAAACCCTCACATAAATTCACTGCTCCAACTCAGCCTTACCACAGGTTATGTACCCAAAGAATGATGTACAGCAACAGTGATCCTGCTCCACAAAGGTGGTGCCACAAAGGATCCCGCGAACTATCACCCTATAAGCCTGACTAGACTGGTCTGCAAGGCTAAGGAGCACATCATCATGGGTCTCATAAACAAAGACATTGGGAACCTCTAAACACTGGACCCTACCCAATTCGGCTTTGTTAAAGGCAGATCTTGCCTCTTAAACCTAGTTGACTTCTTCAAAATAGTTACCAAAGCCATAGATGAGGGAAAGGTAGTCCACAAAGCCTACCTGGACATCACAAGGGCCTTCAACACAATACCCCACTTTGGCATCATAAATAAGCTTACCAGTTTAAATATTAACCCATATGTCTCAAGATGGGTTGCAAACTGGCTCAGGGATAGAACTCACATGGTCAGAGTCACGGGTGCCATGTTCGACTCTAAACCGGTTACAAGCAGTGTCCCACAGGGCTCAGTCCTGGGACCCTTCTTGTTTGGTATATATCTCTCTGAGGTACAGGCAAACACGGGAGAACTGTGGCTTACCAAGTTCACAGATGATTGCAAACTGGGAGCCATAATCGACTTGCCAGCTGACAAAAGCATCCTCCAGAAGGGTCTTACGGAGATGGATGCCTGGTGTCAGAATCATGGCTTCAAGCTAAATGCCAAAAAGTGCATAGTTATCCCCTTTGGGAAAAACAAAGTGCCCACAAACTACCACATAGGAGGTAATCCACTAAGTATGGAAGAAGTAATTAGGGATCTGGGGACCCAAGTAGATAGTAACCTCTCCTTTGACAATCACATTGCCAAAGTGGTTAGAAAAACCTTCTATATAGCTCACCTAATCACAAAAGGGTTCACATCTAGATCAAGAGAGTTCATTGTGCCCCTCTAATCATCACTCATCAGGCCCATAATTGAGTACAATGCCCCATTTGGGATGTACCTTACCCGACACCTGCAACAGCTGGAGAGACCTCAAAAATACTTCACCAAGAGGATCGTGGGCCTCAAACAGATGCCGTCTGCAGCACGACTAAAGAAACTCCAGCTCTACTCATTTGCTTACCGCCTACTCAGAGGTGATCTCTGCCTGATGTACAAGGCCATGTCTAACCCAGAATTGTTGGACATGCTCCACCTCAAGAAAACCAAAAACATTAGAGCTACACGCTCCAGGGTTTTAAACCTTAGCACAACAATAAATAGGACATGCTGGAGGGATAGATTCATATCCCAAAGGCTTCCCTCGCTATGGAATAGAATCCCATTCCATGTTAGGCAGAGCCCCTCGCTGACCCTCTTCAAGAGAAATCTTGATGAGTGGATGGGAAATTGTAAATTTACTCCTGGGATCACTTCTATGGCCCTGATGGACAGAGGCTCAGGAATCTAGTCTAAAAGGGAGGCGAAAGCCAACACATTCTGGCTAGGCTTATAAATGCCCTAGGGCAGATAGCCTAGTACCTACCTATGAACCTATGAACCTAAGAATACAGTTGTCAGGGCCATTGGCAAAATATTTATAGCAGTTTACATTTGTGTTTAACTTCTGAGTGTGTGTGTGTGTGTGTGTGTGTGTGTGTGTGTGTGTGTGTGTGTGTGTGTGTGTGTGTGTGTGTGTGTCTGTGTGAGGTAGTATGGGTAAGTTATTTTTCAATGTGTGTGTGTGTCTGTATGAACACAATCAAGCACTGTGCTAGCACTACTTTTACATCTGCAGAATAAGAAGCATCTAATACAAAAGTCTACTATCCAGTTTCATTCAACCCATCCTTCTCACTCTCTGTGTCTCTTCTCCCCTACCTTTCTCTTTCTCTCACTCTCTCTCTTTCTCTCTCTCTCTACACACATATATATATATATATATATATATATATATATATATATATGTGGTTGTGTATAAAATGTAAATTACTGTATATTATTTAATTGTAATGCATTCCTGGAAGGTCAGCAGTAGACACACACAGGCTGTCCTCCACATTAGCACCAAGAACAACAATTCTGTGTCAACCCCTGCAGAGCTATCTGGATCTCTGACAGTAGACAGAAACTACTCTGTCTCGGTTAGTAGTGGTGGTGTTGTAGCAGGGCCACCCACAGTAGTAATTCATTCCTTGGCAATTGCAGCCAGATTACATTTCACATTTTTTTATCATATCTCTGTCCCAGTGTATGATTTTTTTTTTGATAATTTTGGCCATGTCCACTGGATGAACTGACATGTTTGACTCCCAGATATAGTCACAGGAGGGCATATGGCTTCTGACTTTGTCTAAAAGGAACACACCATGTAACAGTAGTGCCTGGATGACAACTTCATTCTCAGCAGTGGTGTATAACATTTTATGGGGTCCAAATCTTTTGGGCAGCATAGCCCTCTATGAGATGAAACATAAGAAAACTAAAAAAGGAAATTAACCAAAAAATGATTGTTAGCAAATGAAATGTGTATGAATGTATGTAGCCAATATGAAAAAAATAATGTAAAAATTAAGGCACCCTATGAGTTCACACAAGTTAACACACCCACCCCCCCCCCAAAAAAAAATAAGGAAATGAAAAACAATGCTGAATGTTTCTTTGGAGATTTACTTGTGTTTAGGACAAACAGATATATATGACAGAATTAAAACAGTTGTTGGGCTACACATATAATATCCCTGCCATTGCTAATAAGTTATATAACACTCTTCTGCAATATCTGTTCATATTTCCAAAGAAAAGTTTCCATAATGGCAGGTAACATTTACTTTACAAAAGAATTTAACGCAAAGAAATAACTGATATAAATGGTTATGCAACTGCAATGGACAAGCAATGCAGTCAGTAAACAAATGGGACATTGTGCAACATAATCTATCAATAAGGTAAAAATAAATAAATTTGGAAAGAAACAGCAGCATGCATGTAAACCAACAATTCAGTAGTTAAAGATGAAAAAAAGCTTTGTAATTCAAATAACAGTATCGAACTCTGTGCAGTCTCCCCTACAACTATACAAGGTCCTTGCCAACACACTTAGCTTTATATAGTACAGATTAAGCCCTCTGTGCACTACAAATCTACAACTCAGGTGTGAACCCATTCACATTCACAAATTCCATAATCTGCATTAAGTGTTGAGCAAGTAAACATGGTGTAAGGTCCTAGATGGTTGTGTCCACATGCACTAGCACTGTAAGGATGATCTTTGAGAATTATTACTTGCAAGTGGGAATCATTAGTTTGATATCAGAAATAATCAGTGTTTCACACACTTTCCTCTTTGACATATATTAACTGAGGGTGTGTCAGGGAGAAGAGGCTTACTGAAAAGCTAAGGATTACATTGATCGACTTAGGAGACAAACATTCATATAATTTTTATGAAGTAGTTATGACCACAATGTTGTGCCTCTGAGTTAAAATTTGTCTGGAAGTCTAAGTACTTTATTCATTGAAGCAGGTATCAAAAGCAATGCAAATGAGATTGCATTCATGCTAGGAAAGCATAAATAAGGGAATTATGTTCAAATAAAGAGAATGAAACAACTGCAGTGTTGTAAATATTTGTTTAATTTTGTTGGAGAAAATATTAGCTTAACTGTTGCAAATATCTCATTCGTCCACACATCTACTGGCAAATTGCAAACGACAACTTTCAGAAATTGGTTATCTTGCTTCTTTAATGTGAATTGATATAATGTCATATCTTGATTATATGTAATCTGATTTTTCTTCTTCCTAATATATGTTTGTGCCTGTGGCAAATAATGAAAATAATCACAAGTTTGTGTTGATAATATCCTGGTTTGATGGTTCAAATCTACAGATAGTTCTGTTTGTGGGAACATAGTGATGTTTAAGGAGTATATGTTCATGTTACATGACAACAAAGATGAGAAAACATCAGAAAAATATACTTTACACAGTTATTTCATAATGTTTCTCTTTTTTCCTCCCTTCTTCATCTTTTGCATGCTGTTTGGCATTGCACACTGGTCAGTGGTCACTAGTAATGAACCCCAGTCACATTCTAAGGTAAAAACTTACAACTTTAATTTGGAATGCCATCAGTAGGACAACTGATACTCTTGCCAGTGTGCTGCTGTCAGCACTATTGGACAGTGATGTGTGAAGACATTTCACCAGACAGCTAACTACCTCTGTGGCATAAGGTGTAGGTGAAGTAAGCTTAGAGAAAGAGGACACATAATGCAGGGTTTAAATGCAATTTACAGACATTTTTGATTAGGTTCAGAATAAATATTGATACACAATGGGCAGGATTCACAAAGCCTCTGTGTAAGAGTTATAACTCATACACGGAGGCTGCAGTTAAACGGAGTGATGTCAGCATGCTCTGCATATTCATGAGAGCATGCTGAATCACACCAAAGGCTAACATGGTCCGTGTAAGACAGTAGGGGGCATGTCCGTAGGCCGAGCCCTGTAAGCGGACACGCCCCCAGAAGAGTAAAAGTGCCCAATGTAAACACCCACGCCAGAGTCCATGGAAATGTGAATAAACACAACACAACACATGTCCCCACAGACTGCGAACATAAAATGTACAAATGAACATCACATAATTTTTTTTTTAAATTGTAAAGATGTTTAACCGTGAGTGCGCTCGTTTGCATGGGCTTGCCCGTAGAGCAGCTACAGTTAGCAGTCAGTGGGAAAGCATATAAGAACTAAATATGCAAAGTAAACCAAGAAGCAATAGCGTAGCAGTAGAGATGTTGGATGAAGAGCAGGCATTCAAGGTTCGAGCCCCCACAACACCCATTTTTATTTTTAGCAAAATAAGCACGAAACAAGTCCCTGACAAATATGTACACATAAAATCACATTTTATGTAAAATGTAATGAAATATCCCATTTATATTGAAGAAATGTGAGGTAACAAAGCAATAAAAAATGCCAGATGTGCACATAGCTGAGCTACAGTTTAACAGAGTGAGTGCATCTGCCCATAGGTGAGCAGTGGTTTAACTGGTGCAAAATGAGTGCCCATAGCTGAGCAGTGGTTTAACATGCTGAATCTATCTGCCCCTAGCTGAGCTGAGCGTAATATACATGTCGATAGCCAAATGAGGCTTAAACCAGCGTACCCCGTTTGCGTGGAGCTGCGCACCGCGCAAACAAGCTAACCGACGGGCAACGTTGAGCAAGACGTATCAAAACTGCCTTTACACAGACACACCCCTCAGCTTGTCTAGACAGTCATAAAAAATAAAAAGTAGTGGCCAGGTTCGAACCCAGGATACTATATACCATAGTCAAGGTACCAAACCACTAAGCCATGACAGCAGTACCTATAAATGCAATAATAGCTAATATATAGGAATGAATACAAACTGGAGCATGACAATGCTGGTTTACTGAAGTTGATACAATTCCAAAATGGCCAATCACAGATATGTGCGGGAAAAACAGACTATATAAGCCCCATAGGTGGGAATACACAGCATAAACGATTGTAGAACTGAACTGCAGCCAGAATGACAGGAGTAGGAGAGGGTAGTTGCTTTCGAGCACAGAGGTGGGGCATTGAGGAGTCCAGGTACATGGTCTGGCTCCTAGTCCACAATCATGAGGCCCAACTCACGCAGGGCCAGGTCCTCTGGGGAGCATACAGGGCTGAGGCGTGGGACCGGTTGGCTCATGATCTCACCAGTGCCACAGGGATTCCAAGGACTGGTGAGCAGGTCCATCACCACCATGCGGACCTGAAGAGACACAAGCAGGACCAACTGAACCTTTGGATCCAGGAGGCCCGGCAAATGCCCAACGCCCCACTACTGAGTAAGTTACATTTAATTATGTAAGTAAGAAATTAAACTAGCTGATATTATGGAGATGTGTATTCCAATATTACTTCATTTATATTACAGCTGCAGGTGTCCGTTCTGCGAACCGCAGAGCCTATGGCGATAGGCTGGTGCGGTTGCGCCACCAGGCAGTCCAGTAATCCAATACCAGTAACTGTAAAGAAATATAAAAGTATGACAGTCAGCAAAAGAGTGCAGTGTAGTCACTAAGGAATAAAATGTGCAAGTAACAGTGTGAAAGTGTCTGCAAGTATTGCTTGATTACAAAAGTGTGTTGCAGCCTGTAAGCCAAACAGAAAAATGAAAATGTCTGACATAAATTCTGAAATAAAAATGCCCCACCTGTAAGAAAATAGTACACAACCTGCAGCAGGCTGAAAAGTATAGCTGCAGAAGATGATGAAATCACATGTGTGAAATATATCCCTGTTGAAATACTGAAACATGACAAAAGTGAGACTGCTGGAAAGGATTATAATAACTACAGGTAAAACATGTCAATAAAGCCTAGAAGTAAGTACCATCCTGAATAGTAAAATGACAACAAGTGAGAGAGTGTGAGAAAGTGTCATGAATCCAGCAATACAGTAGTAATAACCCCTGAATAAAGTATACTGCAGTCAAGACAGAATGAAATGCATGTGAGAATCCAAACTAAGCAGCAAAATCTGTTCAAAGTGTTGCTGCATCTGGAATGTGTATCCCAAAATCTGGATATGTTGCTCTCAGTCTGCAATATGCAGATAGTATGATTGTCTGATATACCAAACATCCACACTTGTCTACAGCTATATAAAGGAAATGTAGCAGGATGATATAGCTGAACAAAGCTAGATATGAAAGTGTATGAAGAACAATAAAATGTATATTGATGTTGCAGTAACAGTCCTATCACCAAGATGAAATAGTTATCATATAGGAAACTGTAGTTAGAACAGTAGTGTGTATATATCTGTAGCTATTAGAAATGTACAGCATATGTATTGGCATTTGAAGGTGTTAATATTATTTTGTTCATCCCACCCTATAACCACATATAACCCATTCCACATGAAAATGGTATGTGCAATCACAATTATCACCCCTGGACGTTTGTCCTGTTGGGTCATATATATTTGCATGTCCGTTGATGCATCTGCCCTGTTCATACATCCAAACCTGATGGCCTGTTGCCATCAATTAACCCTGCATGTTGTTGGACTGTGTATTGCTGTTCAGATTATGCATGTGTTATGCACGCTGTTCAATGGTGTGAATATCTGGGTGTTTGGTTAATGGGAATACTAATGCATGCTGTTACAACTAATTGTGAATGGTATTATATGTCACTAACCCAAACTGTCATGACATAATGCAAAACATAGGACGACAGGGAAGGCGGGTTCCAGCGGACCCACCTCTCCCACCTCAGCTGGCGAGTGCACCTGGCACTAGTGCCCAGTCTGGACCCTCCACCGGTGGCCCTGTGCCACCTGCGGGTGGAAGCGCTGCAGGGGATGGGGCTCGCCCCCCCCCTCTGCAAGTGTGGCCGGAGGAGAACCACCACTCACCCTCCGTAGCATCCGGACTGAGGTGAGTAGGGAGATTCGGGGCTCTGTTCTTGAGCCCCTACGCCAGCTTGAGGCACGGGTGGCACAACTTACGGGCATGCCTGTTGCCCAGCCTACACTGCCCCCAGCACAGCCCCATCCTGGGCAGTGAAGGAACAGTGGCAACTGCCTATGGGTGGGGATATCAGTTCCACTGTTGCCATCTGTGGGCTCATTGGCTCTGGATATCCAAACCTCCATCCCCGTCAATTGTGTAACCCCCCCACACGTGTCATACACCGCCCCTGTATGCATCTTGTTTGTCTTGTCTGTTTACCTACCCAACCTACCTCCCCAGCTGTACCGACTTCCTTCACCTGACATACCACTCTCACCTGAAAAAAAAAAAAAAAAAAAAGAGCACTCTGTACCCACAAAAAAATTACGCCCCATACATAGCTGCCCATTCCGCATACATGTCTGCTGGACATGGAAACTATCAATTACAATTGACTGTACAACAAGTATTATTGTTGTCCTGACACCTCTCTCAGGGGTGGAAGGTTTCAAATGTCACACCAAATTACATACATATGCACAGCTGTTGCTGATGAAGAAATGGGCAGCTAAGGGCCTTACCTACATCCCTCCTGCAAATCCCAAGCTTGTTTCCCTACTGTCTTACCCTCTTTCTGACCCCTTTTTCACCACTTTCCTGTCTCCCCATTTTCATTTCTTTCAAAGAAAATAGCGCGGGTGTGCGCCAGAGTAAGCACTGTTAAGCGGTTGTAAGCGGGTGTGCGCGTATGTGCGCGGAGCTAAACGCCAGTGCGCATGCATGACTCCGCGCAAACCAGCGCTAACCCGGTTACAACTGCTTAAAAGTGCCTTAGTCACTTTGATTGACAGGTCCTGTACTCAGTTCAAAAGCAAAATAAAATCCCACTGTCAGTCCCAAACCCAGGACCTTGGAAACACTAGTCTGTTTGACCTACCACTAAGCCATGACTCTTACGCAAGAATATTGTGCTAAAATAAATATAACATGTAATAGTAGGGATGAATGTAAAGGGAATATAGGATGTGTAGTACCCAAAGCATGTCATGTAGAATTACTGTCAAAACTACTGGATTCCCATAATAGTAGTGTGTGAACAGAAACAGCCATGCTGGTTGTTAGCTTGTAGGTAATAATGTCAGTTAATGTACATATATAAATGTATGTATATGTACATATATATATATATATATATAAATATATATCTATATATAGTTGTAGGTGTCATTGTGCATACACACTTACTACAGGGAACAGGAGAGAGGAATGGAGAAATGTGAATCTACAACACAGCCTGAATCATGAGAGAGATACTTACCTTTACACTCACAGAACAGTGTCCACAGCATACCAGCATGGTCCCTGCCCTTACAATCTGAAACGGCAACGCCTATCTCACATACCCTTTTATAGCACTGACCTGTAATCACAGTGAGAACTGCAATCAGTACACAACTGGCTGTATGCAATTAGCAAATGCTGGCTTACAATTGGTGCAGAGGCCATCACATGGACCTATGCAGATACCTACAAAAGCATCCAGTACTAACACTCCACACATGTAATACATTCATTGCACTGTCTGGAAGCAGACAGAGGGAGAGAAAAAACTGAGAGAGAGAGAACAAAAAAAAAAAAAAACCCTACACACTGTGACTCTGTGACTCTAAGCTGTCAGCAGTGACAGTAGCAGCAGGAATCAGAAGCAGTGGTAACGCAACCAGCTGCAACAAACACAGGTAATGCAAAGTAGCAGCTTAATAGTGTGCATACTGTGAACCCTCCAAATGTGTCATAGGTCTGTATCTATAGGTATGTCCATGTGATATGTTGTGTGTACGTAGTTCCACCAAAAGGGGATGACCATACATTACATGTCAATCAGTGTTATGCCATGATCCTGGCAGCAGTTGTCTGTGCATTGCCCTCAGCAATGGCTGTATTGACTGCTTTGAAAGGTCAGCCAGGTTCAAAAGGCAGGATCAGCCCATCACAAAGGCACACTGGCTGGGAACAAGTGTCTGCAGGTACCCGATATCACTGCATATGCATCCTATACTGCATAATTCCATAGCTTAGCAGACCAGGCCGGTTATGCATATGATGTGGTAGTTCCCAGGGTCAGTCAAGGTGCCTCCTTAGTGGTGTGGGACCACTGTCACTGTATGCCACTGTCCAGGTACATATCCTGTAGTGGCCAAGATAAATTATCAGTGTTATATGCGGTTGTATGTCCTCTTGGAGTGCAGGTAGCACACATCCAGGGATACCATGAGGTCAAAGTGATGCTGTGTGTTCTGCTCTGCTGAGGGCGGCCCTCACCTGGACATGTGAGATGATAGGGAGGTTACATACAGCTGTGATAACTATTTCAACTGGTGGGGGAGAAGGAGGGGATCGTGCACCGAACCTGTCTGCAAGACTGTTGCCAATATCTGTGTGTTTGGTGAATGTTAAGTAGGTGTGTATTAACACAGAGCATATCTGAGGCATTTGGTCCATATGTGTAACATAACTGAAGAAGGCCTTGTGGTCACCCATAGTGTTTGTGGCCATTTCCGTCCCAGAGTAGGCCGTCGCCGTTGTTATGAAGGACCGTAGCATAGTACCAATGCTGACCACAGATGCCTTCCCTTAATGTGAATGTGCTCTGTCCTGCAGTAGCCCCTGCTATTGTTATACAATCTGCCTCTGTCTGGGGTCCACCGGACAGGATGCCTAACCTTTGTGCATAGGGTCTGGGTTAGAAATGTGTGTGCAAGTTCCATGCAATCTGTGGCATGTCCATGGTAAGCATTTGCAAAGGTGACAGCAGTGTGGGTTGTGGCTTCCACTGGCCCAGTGTGCTGCATGGATACCATCTCAGTCCTAACAAGTGAATAACTGTCTAATCACATACATATCAAAGTAGTCTACTGTGCTGGTGGTGGTGGTGGGATATGTATATCCAGGCTGAGTAACTTGTGTCCACATCACACTAGTGGATGGCGTCCCACATACAGTACCTTGGGATGAACCCCCAGAGTGAGGTTGTGCATTGGATCTGTCAGTGTGTGCTGACCGATGGGGCATGCTACTATGTTGTGTGGAATGTGGCAGGTATTGTTGCACAGGTGTTGGCTGAGCACTGATATCTGGCCATGTACCTGTGTATCCACCACAACACACACGCATGCAACATATGGGAGTAGTAGTATATCACTACACATGAGTATCATGTATAGTATGTGTGCCATATATTGCTGACATAGTCTGCTGATATCCTGTTTGTGTTCTCTTTCAGGGAGATGGTGCGTCAGTGTAATCCCACCTACTCTGCAGCGGAAGATGAGGAGATCCACCAGAGGCTGGTGCGGGAGTATGACATCCTGTTTTCCTGCACCAGTCAGAATCAGCAGGAGAGGGCTGCACTGTGGCAAGACCTTGTCCGTAGGGTAAATGATATTGGCACGCATAATAGGACATATGAGCAGGTACGACATCACTGCAGTGATTTAATCCGGTGTCCATCAGCGTGCATCAGATATCCACAGGCAACAGGTTGCCACAGGAGTTGGGGTGGCCACACATCCCCCCCTCACCAGACTGGAGGGGCTACTCCTAAGTGTTGTGGCTCCAGCCCCGGAACAGCAACAGCAGTACACCTGCATCATGATGGAGGCTGGATCCACACAGCAGCATGACATGGAGCGTGCAGGTAATATGCCATATGTACACTTGACTGTTCTGTACACTGTTAGTTTATGCATGTGTAAGGTGTGTCCGTGGTATGTATCTGTCATCATAGTATGTAATTGTGCATGTGTGATACTGGCAATATCAGCAGCTGACGTGTGAAAGGCAACTGGTGTACTACTGCACTGTATCATATGCAATATCAATGGCACAGTTGTGCCCACTGACATTAATCTCATCATTTCTGCAGGTCCCTCCGGGGTTACAGCAAGGCAGGCCATCCATGCTGGTGAGTGTGTTTAACATAACCTATAATAGTCCTGATAATGCTAGTAACAGTAGTGTAACTCAGTAGTGCTCTGTGTGTATACTGCGGGGTGTGCATGTGTGCAGGTGTGCCTGTGCCCATGTGTGCATGTGTGCATGTGTGCAGGTGTGCCTGTGTCCACGTGTGCATGTGTGCATGTGTGCCTGTGTCCACGTGTGCATGTCTGCATGTGTGCATGTGTGCCTGTGTCCATGTGTGCATGTGTGCATGTGTGCATGTGTACACGTGACCATGTGTGCATGTGTGCATGTGTCCATGTGTGCATGTGACCACGTGTGCATGTGTGCATGTGTCCATGTGTGCATGTGTCCACGTGTGCATGTGTGCATGTGTGCATGTGTCCACGTGTGCATGTGTGCATGTGTGCCTGTGTCCACGTGTGCATGTGTGCATGTGTGCATGTGTCCACATGCGCATGTGTGCATGTGTGCATGTGTACACGTGATCACGTGTGCATGTGTGCATGTGTGCATGTGTCCATGTGTGCATGTGACCACATGTGCATGTGTGCATGTGTCCATGTGAGCATGTGTCCACGTGTGCATGTGTGCATGTGTCCACGTGTGCATGTGTCCACGTGTGCATGGCTGCATGTGTGCATGTGTGCCTGTGTGCATGTGTGCATGTGTGCATGTGTGCCTGTGTGCATGTGTCCATGTGTGCATGTCTGCATGTGTGTCTGTGTCCATGTGTGCATGTGTGCATGTGTCCATGTGTGCATGTGTGCATGTGTCCATGTGTGCATGTGTGCATGTGTGCAGAAGGGCATCACTGGTAACAATGTCTACAGACTGTAAACTGTGTTTCCTGTCTTCCTCCCACAGGTTCTGGTGCTACTCTGGTGACCTGCAGCAGGGAACCTGAATCTTGTGCCATGGGTACTGGTAATGATGATATTTGTGTAATGGTACAGGAAGGTGTGTCAGGGTCCGCCATTGGTCAGCCAATTGACAGTACACAGCTGTCAACCCCATCATTGCGCACAGTCATCCTGCCAGTACATCCTTTGTCACCATTGTCCCTAGGTGATGGACAGGATACAGTGGGCATAGACCAGGGTAAGGTGGTACCTGTGGCACATGCCTCCCCACACAGCAGCCATGGGCAGGGTCCTCCGATGGTACCACACAGACAGTTGCCCATGGGTTCTTGTGGGAGCATCCGTGGGCATACTGCCTCTGGCCGACATGCCCAAAGAGGTCTGTCAACCTCAGCTATGTTTCGGACTGTTATGCAGGCACAGTCGTGTATGGAAAGGTACACCAGACAGGGTCTGAGGGAGCTGAGAGCATGTCGCACAGCCATGACAGACAGTATGCGTGACATTGCGGATGCTATCCATAATTTCACCGATGTCATAGACAGACGTTGTGGGGACATATTACAGCAGTTCTACAACCAAATGTCCATGAGCCAGGGCAATGGTGGGCGTTTGCGGCATTGACGTGGCCGTATGTCGGCAACAGCAGCAGCTGGCAGTTGGCGTGGATGACAACAGGCTCGCGCACACCCCCATAGTGCCAGCAGCAGCCCCAGCAATGCTGGGTCTGTGCTGTCATTGGAACGCCCCAGGAGACCACGTGAACGTGGGTCTGGACAGTCCCAACAGGGACCTGTGACCAGTCAACACACTCCCGCTTCTGATGACAGTACCCAGTCTGGCTTAGTACTGGATACAGTCCATAGCACCCCTGCCAGGCACAGGTACCGTGTCCGTGCCCACAGACACTGATCTGTATGACCTGCCAGGTTCAGTCTGTGGCTGTCCACAAACCCCTGTATATGGCAGCCATGAGGTGGAACTGTGTGCGTGCATACACACATGCGAAATGTTAACACCTAGGGCGACCACATACACGCACACACTGCACCAACACTGCCCCACCCTGTACTGCTGCCCCTCACCAACACAATTGGTGGTGTCAGTGGCTGACTCAGGCATACCTAATTCACACCCTGTGCATATGATGACACTGTGCCACCTCCTGCAATCTCCAACATCATTGCGGGAACAGGTAAACACATTGCTGATGCACAGGGTGACTACATAGAAGTGTATTAGTAGTATCATGTTGGTAACAGTACAGTGGCTGCTATGACTGTGTGTATATCCCAGCATGCCTGCTGCAGTAACTGTATGAATGTCCTGAATTGTTATCTGCACCCATAGTACATACCAAAGTGTAACAGCTGCACATAATTGCATGCCGGTGGTAAGGTTGTCAACAGATAGCCACATATATGGGTAGCACAGGGGGGAAGCTAACGCAAGTAGTGATATGCAATGGTGGACATGTACAGTAATGGTGTCAAGTTGCCCACAATGACTATGCAATGTGGATGTTTGCGCATGTAGATATGTGTGCAGTACCAATGTAATCCAAATCACAAATAACTATGACATAATATCAGTTCTACCATGGGCATCTGTGCTGTGTATTCCTGGGTACATGTTGATAGTGCCTACATATTTGCATTGTTACTTACTGTTATTGTTATCCCTTCTTTGTTGTACAATGCACTACTTCCAGCCCTGCTTACTGTAGCTTTGTTTGCATGCATGTTTGCTTGGGGTTTCCCGGAACACTGCTTACACCTGCAATGCAGAGTTACAGTGCTTCTGTAGACTCCTAGTGACATTTGCATAGTGTACGATACGTATGTCAACTTTACACATGACAGAACATCACTGTCTGTCCTGTACGCATGTACATTGCCTGTGACACATTGCACATGTCATACCTGGCATTTACCCACGTGTGCAGTCATATATGCCAGTGCTATGAAACAGTAGCGGTACACCCACACATACACACCTTCAGTATGTTGTTTCCCATTGGCCCTATGTGTTGGTACTCACCATGGCAATCACACTACTATGGTAGCATGTGCAAAGGTAACCTGTGAATCACCTCTATGGTCCAGTTGTGGTTTATGTGAGTCATGTGGCAATGTCACAGCTGCCACATGTATGAAGTCAGCCATCACCCTTGGCCAAGAATGTACAACACATGTGTGGGATGCCACCACACAGCCAATCTGGGGACTGAGCTCTCTGAACCCAGTAATGCCATACCCTGTCAGGTGGCATGTCATATATACTACATCCTGGACAAACTTCAACCCCAATCCCTGCTGCTACTATTGATAAAACCCCTGAAGATGTTTCTGATAGTTTTGACCAATTCTTTTCTGAGACATTTCAAGCCCTAGCTAGCCATCTACCTCCTAGCTCCCCTGGTCCTTAAAGTAGCACCCCTAGAAACCTACTTGCATTCAGCTGCCAACCAGTCGCCACTTCACTTCTTCGTACCTTGATTGAAAAAGTAAAACCAACTACACTTTCTGCTGATCAACTCCCTGCCGAGTACCTACAAAAATCAGCTGATGCTATTGCTTACCCTGTCTCAAAACTAATCAAACGAACCATGGTAGAATCTAAATTTCCCACCATCTGGAAAATATCCTATGTAATCACACTTCACAAAGGTGGCAGCTCTACTGAATTCTCCAATTATAGGCCAATAGCTATACTCTCTCCACTTGCAAAGATTATGGAAACTTTATTCATAGACAATTCATGCACCACCTAATCCAAAATCGCCTTATGGCAGACACTCAGCATGGCTTCTTTCCTCATCACAGCACTACTTCAGGCCTCCTAGCCTTTACTAACACCATAAACCATACTTGCAACACTAATTATATATCCTCAGCCCTCTTTTTGGATCTTTCCAAGGCATACGATATGGTTGATCAGCAACTTGTAATCCACACCCTGCAAACATTCTGTCTAGATACTGGAGCCTTCCAATGGTTTCAATCCTACCTGCATGGTTGACAGCAGGCTGGCCTCTGGCAGAACAAACTCTCTAACCTTCTACCTAACACCCTCAGAGTACCACAAGGCTCTATACTAGGGCCCTTGCTGTTCTCCATCTTCATTAACGACCTTTATACTGTCATCCCAAAAGTCAGCTGTATCCAATATGCTGATGACTCTACTCTGATCTGCTCAGCCACATCTCCAGTAGAGTTATGGATAGAAAAATGGCTTTCTGAACATCGTCTGATCCTAAATCCCAAAAAAAACTAAACTGCTGTTATTTCACCAACACGTAGGTCTACCACTTTCACCTTTACCATAACATCAACTGATGGCACAATAATCTCCCCTGACCCATCTACTAAACTATTAGGTGTCATCATAGACAATAATCTCAAATGTGACCTACATGTTAACCAAATTATCAAAGCCATCAATAAAAAACTAGGGTCACTTTACAGAATAAAAACCTTCCTAACCCCTCCAGCTAAAATTGCCATAGCTCACTCACACCTTCTTTCAACCCTTCTGTATGCATCCCCTCTACTCTCGAATATGAACAAGACTGTCCTTAATAAACACTCAATTTGCTACAACCACATTGCCAGGTTTGCCACTGGGCTGCCTTTTAGGACACATCATTGCATCAATCTAAATCAGCTTGGTTGGCTTGAACTACCCAGCCTAATACAGTATAACTAACTGATTATGGCCTATAAAATCCTCTATAATCCAGACAATACTCCTGCACTTCAAATATTATCACCCCCTATAACAATCCTAGACCACTTCGACCCTCTAACAAACTACTAATTCAAACTAGCAAATTTAATAACACAGCCGGTGATTCTCTCTTTGCAAACTCTGTAAGTAGATCCTGAAACTCACTTCCAGCTGATATTACCTTACTTTCCACCTTAGGTCAATTTAACACTAGACTCAAACAACATTTGTCACTTAACTGGCTATGTCAATGTATCAAGCCTGGCTAACTTGAATGTGTAAAATCTGTTAACCAGTTTACTGTGTAATTTAATTTAATCCTGACTTGTGCTCAGGACTAACTTTAACCTGTGGAACATGTTTAACTTGCTTACTTATGTAATCTCTGTAAATAATCTGTTTGTAATATGTAATGCTGGTATTATGTAATGCTGTATCTACTTACCCTTGTAGATTTTCTCCCCGGTCCTCCGCTGGAAATGGACATGCATCCAGTCGGACTATCAACAAATGTAGGATAAATAAATAAATAAATAAATAAAATATATTACAGTGACTGCAATACAAGTCAGACATTGACACACACTGACAGCATGCTGAACACACTGGGGCATATATGGGGACTCAGAATAGCATCCTGCCTGAGCATCACACACCTCCGCAGCTGGCACACAGGCATATGTTCCGTCGGAACAGAGCACATGCCACACATGGCACACACATCCCATGTGCCACACACTCACAGCCTGTAGGGCTACACAACACACCTGCTACAGACGTGTCAGGTACCTGTCTTGGGTGCTGCACTGGGGTCCCGCTCAACAGGCTGTATCTGGTGAAGGTCACAGTGATATGCCTCAGGGGCAGTATGGTCCAGTACAGAACACATGAATACAGGTCAGTCAGAGGCATGGACACATATGACTCACTCATTGACCATGCCAGTATGGCTGACCTGAGACATACCTCCCTGGACTACATGATAGGGAACATAGAATGGATCTCTCAGCATGTGGCACAGGCCAGTATGAGCCTGATCTTGGTTGCCAACATACCCTCACCAGGTATGCTACCACTATATGTGGGAAGGGTGTTGTATGTCTACATTATGCTCAGTCTCCAATGTCATTCATAGGGTATCCGCTGGCTGTCAACGTGTGCTTACATGCTAGGGAAGCCACAATGATGTGCAAGGGTCATCTTGCACGTGACACCCATGGCCCGAAATATAATGGCAAAGCTCCTTGATACACACATATTGCCTTATGCTGCAGGACACGGTTTACATAGCCACCTCCATGGGTATCACACAGGTAAGGACACTAACAGTGCTGCTACACAGCAACAGCAGTGTACACCGCAAGATGCATGCACCGGACACTGTCCTCAGCACGGTGAACTGCAATGTCTGTGCAGTACCTGATTCCTGGTTCATGGCTCACAGGTGTTACCCATCACTGACAGGTTATGCCCCATACCATGCCTGTCGTCCCCTACACATGTAACACACATGGACAGGGGGGTGGTATGCCCCATACCATGCCTGTCGTCCCCTACACATGTAACACACATGGACAGGGGGGTGGTATCCCAAGGCACCACAGATACACACACCTCCAGGTTGTTGGCACAGCACAAAGCATCAGGGCCTAATCATGTGCAGCTAACAGTGTGTCAGACTGCCATCTGGTTCATAGCCTGGCACACACAACCCTCCCATACACAGGAAGACCACCTATCCTCCATAACAACACTGGCAATATGACAGTCTCAATAACTGTGTTTATCTGGCTTGACTGCATCCAGCCAAACATTGTGCATGAGCATTACTGTAGCTACAACACACTAGTTGAAGGGTTCACAGCATGTGGTCACTGAATTGCAGTGGAATGACATGTTACCACTACCACAACAGGTGGGAACATGCAGCACCTGTACATTGACTACATGTACACTATATGGCCCAGACTAGATGTATATCCCCTGCTGTAGGTATTTTACCATATACACCCACACTGTATAGACACATACCGCGTGCGGACCCTGCACAGTAAGACACAGTCATATTGGTATACATTGCAAATACCATTTATCCACTCGAGGCATGTGTCAGACATGGTAACTACTGCAGGTCACAGGTATTTATGTGTATGTGTCACACACATACATCATGTGTGCAATGCCATTGCTGGTTTAGGCAATGGCATGCATTGTTATGTACAAAGACCCACACAAGGTCATAATGTGTGACACAACCACACGTGGCAGTTGTGGGTTACCAAAACATACCTATCTGTACTCTGACAATGGTAATAGACACAGTAGCAGAGCGCACTATTGGCATTACTAGCCAACTAGCCCTTTTTGGCTGTGCTGATAGTGTGGAGAAATCCCCTGTGTTTACTGGGGGAATATGCAGCATCTGGTGTATTGTATGCAGCATCTGGTGTATTGTAGTATTTGCCAAAAGGATCTGTTCTCTCACACTTGCATTTACCCCCCCCCCTCCCCACCACCACCACCACCACCACCACCACACACACTTGCCATTTGCAGGATTCATTCTCCTACCTAACTAAGTCACGGCACGTGAAAGAGATGCATTAGCAAAGCGCACTATTCGGATTACTAGATAGTTCCTCTTCTCTGGCTGTACTTATAGGGTGCTGACAACATCAGTATTTTGAAAGGGTAATGTGCATCAGGTAGTGTGATCTCCTGATTGCCAAAACTAACATGTTTTTCAGACGGAAATGCACACACACAAACTCCCCACATCCAAACACACTTGCCGTTTCAAACCCCTACCTAAATATGTTATGGTACTTGAGAGTGATCTCCTGATTGCCAAAACTAACATGTTTTTCAGACGGAAATGCACACACACAAACTCTCCACATCCAAACACACTTGCCGGTTTCAAACCCCTACCTAAATATGTTATGGTACTTGAGAGTGATGCTGTAGCAGGTTGCACTATTCAGAGTACTGGCAGATGTCTCTTTTCCAGCTGTATGTATAGGGTGCTGTCATCATCACTGTTTGGAAAGGGTACTGTGCATCATGTAGTGTGATCCCCTGATTTCAAAAAAGCACATGTCTTTCATACAGAATTGCACACACACAGAGTTCCTACATCCAAACACACACACATGCCATTTACAGCTTTCAAACTCCTACCTAACTATATGATGACACTCGGGAGAGAAGCATTAGCAGAGTGCGCTATTTGAATTACTGGGAGGTTTCTTTTCTCCTGCTGTACTTATAAGGTGCTGACATCATCAGTGTTTAGAAAGGGGAATGTGCATCCTGTAGTGTGTTCTCCCAGTTGCCAGAAGGGACATTTCCTTCACACAAAATTGCACACACACTAATCCCTCTTATCCAAAGATAGACACTTGCCATATGCAGGATTCAAACCACTACCTAATTATGTTATGACACTCAAGTCAGATGCATTAGCGGAGTGTGCTATTCGCATTACTAGAAGGTTTCCCTTCTCCTGCTGTACTTATAGGGTGCTGACATCATCTGTGTTTAGAAAGGGGAATGTGCATCCTGTAGTGTTCTCCCAGTTGCCAAAAGGGACATTTCCCTCACACAAAATCGCACACACGCTAACCCCCCTCACCCAAACTTGCCATTTGCAGGATTCAAACCACTACCTATGTTATAACACTCGAGTCGGATGCATTAGCAGAGTGTGCTATTCACATTACTGGGAGGCTTCCCTTCTCCTGCTTTACTTATAGGGTGCTGACATCATCTGTGTTTAGAAAGGGGAATGTGCATCCTGTAGTGTGTTCTCCCAGTTGCCAAAAGGGACATTTCCCTCACACAAAATTGCACACACACTAACCCCCCTCATCCAAACACACACACTTGCCATTTGCAGGATTCAAACCACTTCCTAATTATGTTATGATAATCGAGTCAGACGCATTAGCAGAGTGTGCTATTTGCATTACTTGGAAGCTTCCCTTCTCCTGCTGTACTTATAGAGTGCTGACATCATCAGTGTTTAGAAAGGGGAATGTGCATCCTGTAGTGTGTTGTCCTAGTTGGCAAAAGGGATACTTCTTTTATACAGTCTTGAACACACACTAACCCCCTCCACACACATGGAGCATGTACAGGATTCAAACCCCTACTTAACTATGTTATAACACTTGAGACGGATGCATTAGCAGAGTGCACTATTCGCATTACTGGGAAGATGCCCTTCTCCTGCTGCACTTATAGGGTGCTGACATCATCAGTGTTTAGAAAGGGGAATGTGCATCCTGTAGTGTATTCTCCTAGTTGGCAAAAGGGATACTTCTTTCAAACAATCTTGAACACACACTCACCCCTTCCACACACACTGAGCATGTACAGGATTCCAACACCTACCTAACTATGTTATGACACTCGAGACAGACGCATTAGCGGAGCGCGCTATTCGCATTACTAGGAGGTTTTCCTTCTCCTGCTGTACTTATAGGGTGCTGACATCATCAGTGTTTAGAAAGGGGAATGTGTATCCTGTAGTGTGTTTTCCCAGTTGCCAAAAGGGAAGATTCCCTCTCACAGCCTTTCACACACACAAACCCCACTCACTCACACTGATCATTTGCAGGATTCAAGCCCCTACCTAACTATATTATGACACTTGAGGGAGATGCATTAGCAGAGAGCACTATCCGAATTACTGGGCATCTGTTCTGCACCTGTAGTATTTATAGGGTGATGACATCTTTATTTCTACAGAGGTAAGCACATGTAGTACTACCTGTCAGGTGGGGGATAACATATATATGCATTTGCAGCCACCTACGTCAGGGTCAGATATGCACATCGCACTGGTAGGTTATGTTCTATACCATGCTTTGGGACCACAGGACCTGTAACACACAACACAACCAGTCCAGAACACCACACCCTCATCCAGGACACACACTTAGCTTCCCTGGGAACAGTGCCAGGATATGCAGGTGTTCACATACACCATTCCAGTTGTTAACATCAGGTACAGGCATATTGTGTGAGAACTACTCAGGCCTCTACCACTTTACCCTACAGCCACTATAATTTGTGGGTCCATGTGCTATGGCAGAACCACACACCACAGACACATGGGGGAATACATATTGCACCTGTCCATCTGCAACGTGGGTACTCACTGTTCCACACCAGAGGTAGACCACCATTGTTGATATCTGACCATACCCACCTTTCCCTGGACATCCATATCACATCTCCACACCCAGGCAAGGTTGTCACTGCACACAAACTGTATTTAGCACAAGCAGACTCTACACTTGTGTAGACTGGGGTGGACGACTTCAGAGGACCCATGCTGGGGGACTATACTGGCCACTCAGCATAATCCTCGACAATTGCATTCTATGAGCATGTGTACGGTTTGCATTGGTCATGCTATCCCACATATAACTATGACTGCTCCACAACAAGACACCTGTCAGCTGTACACCAGCCATATATGCGCCGTACAACAGACAGAGTGACCTAATACATTGCAGAGCTGTAGCCCACAGAGGGAGGACATCTGTGAACAGTTCCAGCACGGCACTTCATTCACACATACTCATTACAACACAGTGTTGACAGTGAAATTGTCCAGAGAATGCAGATAGGGCTCCCCTCAGTCTGTTATTGATGGACACCTACTGTCAGAGATCCTCAGTAACCCTCTCACAGCACACACCGACAACATGGCTGTGGCTTAGCACATTCAATCCCTGGGACCTCCACGGTGCCCCTGCTTGACAGAGGC
Organism: Protopterus annectens; assembly: GCF_019279795.1. Lineage (NCBI taxonomy): Eukaryota > Metazoa > Chordata > Ceratodontiformes > Protopteridae > Protopterus > Protopterus annectens. The sequence goes on from NC_056735.1 coordinate 1,950,715,072, forward strand.
ACAGCTCACTAGCCTCACATGTTGCCTTCAGTGACCTACTTTACAGTGGCACAGTAGCCTACTGTCCTGGGGATGCAGATGCCAAGCACACTCTGGCTGAGCTGTCATTCCCTAGGGCAACAAGCCTAGTATTGACCTCTACACCCATATGTTCAATTGTCGGATGCACAATATTTGTTGTGCTGTTCTACTGTTTGCAGGTCTTTATTGCCATAGCATTCCCTGTTCCTATGACCAACTTGTGTATCTGTGGAAGATGTTTGCATATGATGGCGATCCACTATATCACTTATGTGTCTGTAGTCATTTACTGTGTGCACTGGGCAGATTGCTGTGTTGTGGTTGGTTCCTGGACTGACATGTACAAATACCAGATATGTGTGGCCAACTGCTAAACGGAGATATGGCCTACGTGTGTGAGCATGCCCAGTTCAGCCTTTCCATGGCATGTTGTCTGACATATGCCTCATTTATCAAAGTGTGCGAGCATGCCCAGTGTGAGCTTTCCATATGTTGCACTCTGAAGTCCACCACATATTTGGGTGTGTGTGAACTTCAACAATATCTCACATTTATGGTTGTGTGTTGGGTGTCATATTGTGTACTAACTGGACAACTGCTTCGTGTCTGCCACAACAGGGATTATACTGTGCCTGCAGGGATTGCATGGGATACTTTGCAGACAGTTCTCAACATACTTTCATAATGACCTAACACTGTAGTACCGTATAGTGTACTGGTTCAGTACTTTCACTGTGGTGGACAGTATCCTGGGCTTTAGTCCTATGACTGCTTGACATCTTCATAGTGAACACAACAGACTGTGTAGGGGCCAGTTGTGCACATATGACCATGTTGCATTATGTTCAGATATGGACTACCTACACCAGGCTCGTCCAACACTGCAAGTGTATTCCACAACATGGGTGGACATTGGCAAACACTAGCAATGTTCCCTAGGCCATTTCTGATGCTAGTCACAGGGTGTGTTTGTCCTTCGACACACATTGTAACTGGAGTTTGCCATGGCATATGTCATGGTTAGTATACTGTGCCTCCGTCTACCTCTGACATAACAGTGATACCCAGGGTTAGCCTACCATCTCCCATCCACTCATCAGGATTCCTCTTGAGGGGTGTCGATATGTGACTCTCTGGCTGACCTGTACCAGGAGTTTACTGAAGAGTGGGGGTGCCTTCTGTGCTATGGATCATTCTGTACAGCTTGTCCTATGTATGTCAGTGCTGGGGTTCAGGTCTCTCATGTGCATAGCTCACTGCCATTCAAATTGTACAAGGTGCAACATGTTCATTCATTCCAGGTTGGACATGGCTTCATACATCAGGCACAGCTTGCCTGTAGCTGGGAAGTATGGCGGTGTGTGGGGATGCAGTTTGTTTACTCAGGCAATATATGGCATCCGTTCATGCTCTTTGCTACTCCTGGTGGGGTACTGTTGTGGACTTTACAGTTGATGGAGGTGTCTGCTGTGGTATATCCCACAGGGGCTATTGTAGTCACTTGTGACGCTGATGGAGGATGACTGCAGAGCCACAGTGAGTTCCCCTTATCTACATCTGCCAACCTTCATGTTTGGGTGGGTATATAGTATATGTTTCTGTGAACACTACAACCACATGTTTGTCCAGTGCAGGATATCTATCACCTTTTGTACCCAGGTCTCACATTTCATGTTAGGTACCTCATGGGTTAACACCTGTGTGGTAATTTGTGGGCACTTACTGTATATCCATGGTGGTTGTCTATACACAGTTCTGCAATTAGCTTGCTGACATGGCTATTGCTACAGTTGTCTGTTTGTAGGTGGCCCTTTTGTGGGTTACTTGTGTCAGCTGGGGGTTGGATATGGTGGGCTGTTTGTACTCCTCTGCATACATGTTCAGTCACAGTCCTTCCATGTTGGCCTATACCTATGGGACATATATACAGAACGGGGGTGGGGGGGCAAGACCAGACCTTGTGGGATGCCACTCATATCTGCTTTGTAGTCTGACATGGATGCGGCATGTCTGACCATGTCAGTTCTGTCCTTGGTCTGGTTTGCAACCCCTCTACTGACATAGGGGTATATAGTTAAGCTGGTGAACATATCCATACTGAACTCGTACAGTATTGTCTAGAAGCATGTGCATGGTCCAGCTACACTGTGTGGACCACATTGCCCTCATCAATGACCTTAATGACTGCTTCAAATGGGTCAGACATGTTTAGGGGCAGGTTCTGCAGTTACGACAGCCACACTGTGTAGGGTCCAGTATCAGTAGGTCCACAATAGCCTTCTGTCTGTGGTACATACTGATCCTTTCCATAGCTGTGCAGAACAAGCTTGTCAGGATCCCGGGGTGGTAGTTTGGAGTATCCATTCAGGCAACACCTTTGTTGTGATGGACCACTGTTGTTGTACACTGCTCTTTGGGTACATATCCTGTGGTAAGGCTGACATTGTTCAGTAGTGTGATTTGGCATTCCATTATTCTTGGAGTCCATGTTGGCCTCAGCACAGGACACCATCACATAGCTTTGCTGCTGTGTGTTCTGCTTTGCAGATGATGGCTGTTACCTCAGCATCTGCAATGTCAGGGGACCATCAGTCTGCTGGGATAAGTATTTTGCACTCTGGGGTGGGGAGGGTGTTTGCACTGCACCTGACAGGTTGTATGTTAGCAATATGTGTGTGTGTTTGGTATGTTGTTTGTAATATCTGTGTGATTCGGAGCAAATCTGTGGATGCCCAACATGGTTCCTACCATCAGTTGGGTAAGCCTTGTGATTATCCTTAGTGTCCTGTACGTTTTGTATCTTCATAGGTTCATGGGTTCATAATAGGCTATACACCCTAGGCCATTAGTAAGCCTAGCCAGAGTGTGTGTGTCTTTCGCCACCCCTTGCTAAGTTCTATTATGGCCATTTATGAAGTTTTTCACTGTGCCTCTGTCTGGTCGTGACACAGTGAGGACCCCCAGTATACATGTACGGTCATCCATCCACTTGGCAATATTCCTGTTGAGGGGTGTCAGTGAGGGGCTCTGCCTACCATGGATTGGGATCCTGTTTCTGGGTGTGGGGAGCCTCTGGGTTATGTATCTGTCCCTCCAGCACATCTTATTTCATTATGTGTTGAGGCTGACATCTGTGACTCTCACAGCTCCAATGGCTTTGATTTCCTGTGGTGGAGCATGTCCATTACTCCTGTGTTGGACATGGCCTTGTACAACAGACATACAATGCCTCTGTGTAGGCAGTCTGTGACTGCAGTCAGCTGGGGTGTCTACAGCCAGGCAGCATATGACATATATTTCACACCCTTTATACTGTTGGTGGGGTAACTATGAGGTCTTCCAAACCGCTGCAGGTGTCACGTACGGTACATCCCATATTAGTCATTGTACTAGATTATGGGTCTGATAAGGGAACAGTACAGTGGCACAGTGACCTCTGTTGATGTAGATGTGAATCCTTTCATTATACGGTGTCCAATATCGACAATCTTTATAGCCACATTGGCATTGTGAGTGTCACATGACAGATTACTGTCGACCTGTGTCCCTAGGTCCCTGATTACTCCTTGCATACATAATGGTTTGCCACTTATGTGGTAATTTGTGTGTACCTTGTCTGGTATTTGGTGGGACATTCATACTGTCCAGTGTGTTCAGGATGTCTGGGTGGAGTTCTTGTGTGTGAGAGTGTGGTCTGTCACATGCTACAGACTGTACAGCAGTTCTGAGTACAGTTAGGTGCACATGGGTGGTCTCCGCTGCTTTGTGCATTGTCAGTTACCTGGCCATATGGGTGTCTGTGCTGCATATGGATACTCCCCCTCCTTTGATGTTTTGATGCAGGTGTTGGGGCCATAACACATGATATGTGGTATAACCTAGTAGTGCTGGTGAGCTATCACTAGGCTTGCAGCAGGCTTCTGTCACTGCACAGACATCGATGTTCGCCATAATGGGAAGTGCCTCAGGGGCATGCATATTGCAGTTTACACATCTGGCATTGGTCAGCATTACCCTTATGTTTCCTACCACTTATGTTTTCTAGGGTGGTGGGTAGTCTTTTTGGCCTTGCCTACATACGGCTCTATGGAGGCGGCAAAGGCCTTATCCAGTATCCAGGCGCACATGGGTAACAGGTGCAAGCCATCCCTGGAAAAGCAGCATGGCTTGTCATGCTTGACATCTCAAACAGACAGACATTAGACCCTCTTGGACTGACAGCTGTAACTGTGCCAGCTGTTAAACATGAGCATTCTGTGTTTGTACTGTGGCATCATTCTTGGTGAGGGTTGGATGCTGCACACAGCCAGTGTCATACCGGCCTGGGGTACATACTCAGAGGGACCATCCATGTGTCTTTTCATGTTGACCAGCGAGGTACATCTCAGGTAATTCACACCAGCATGGACATTGAGTGCATCATATTTCTGCTTGCTTTGGGGTGACCTGCGTACTTGTGTTATGTGGCATTTTGTGGCAGCCTACAGGCAGCTTACTCTACCCTTTCCCTTGTTCAGTCTGGTGAGTGGGAAAGCAGTGTGTCTGCCTATACAGACACCTATTACGACTGTATCAGGCATGTTGTTTCTCCTTCTGGCCTGTGACTGTTTGGCACACCAGCTTTGCGTACTATTCGTTGCATGTGCTATGTTTGAAGGTTGTGGTTGCTTGTGGTCTGCTTTGGAGGCTTCTGTTGGTGTGGTGTGTTTGTAATTAAGGCCTCCAGGAATATTTGTCTGTGTTTATGTGTTTGGTTTACAGTTGTGGTAGGTCTATGTGGGACTGGGTTTGTGGTGTATGTGGTTACCTTCTCCTCCTGACTAGTTTTGACAGTACTGAGTTGGTGGAGCTCCACCTCTGGTTTGGATACATGATTGCATCTATCACATATATTTGTATTTATTGGGGGGTGTTGTGGTTGTCTGTGTACTTGGGACTGGTGTCACATTGCCTCTGGATTCACAGATTCTACGTGTTGTGGCTGGACTTAGTGGATTGTATGTGTGGACATATGTTATTGCCATACTACTGGTCAGTGATTACTTCCCTTTTTATGTTTGCTCTATCATGTGGTAGCTTCCTCATTCTCTTGCATGGTTTGGTAATGGCTAGAGTCCAGCATGCCAGATGCCTGCGTGTATGGCATTGTGTGTTGTTATTTGTGATTGCATACTCCAAGCATTCCTGGCTGTATTCATGGAATGCCTGTATAACATGTTCTGTGGTGTGTCCCATATTCTGCACTTGCACAGGGCCTTTCGTGGATTCAACATCGGTTTTGAGGGCTGCAACCTATGCTTTACACATGTTTTTCACTGTGGTATTCTGGCCAGGGACTGGGGTCAGAATGTATATATCCAGTATGATTACTCTATTGTCTGGTCTTACCAGTGAGGGGTACACTTCTCATCTTGCCATCCAGTACACATGTTGCTGATTATCACATCCAGTATGCTTACCCCTCTTGTGGGAGTGGTACATTGTTCCTGGGCATTTTGGTTTATGGATTCTGGGAAATTTTCTCCTACTGTGTTGGTGCTAGTATAATGCTCCCTGTGTATGTCTGGGTATTTTCAGTCAAGCAATATAATGTGGTTTGGGGGGCTTGATATATTCATGTATTTCGACATAGGCCAGGTGCAGTTCCTGGTATTAGGACAGTAGTCTGCAGCAGGCTATATACTGGGAGGCGGTTTTAGCCATTGGTATTTGACCATGGCTAATCCATGCTGCTTCTTGTTGTGGTACCAACATGGGGGTGTGGTTATCCTTGACATTTCTTGCTAGCCACCCTCCTTTTGTAACTTGTTCCATGTTTTGCGGCTGTACAGCACAGTATGAGGTGTGACCTGGTAGTGTTAGGGTGCTGATGTGAGCCTTGACCCAGTTCTCTATTACAGGACTGGTATCTACATTCTCCATACTGTGTGCGTTTACACTGCAAACATCCTGCTGTTTAGACATCTGTCATTGGGTAGAATTACATCTATGTTCCTATCCCTTGTAGAACCTATGAAGGTGGGTTTGTGTTTTGAGACTTACCTATTCAGGGCATGCTGTGGGTACTGACAGCCTTTGCCAGTATCCATGGGGCATGGCATGATAGGTGCACGCCACCCCTATCAGGTGGTGCATCATGTCATGCTCCGCATGTCTTCCCAGCCTGAAACACATTGGCTCCACTTTGACTAACTGCATTACTTCATCCAGTTATTGCACTTGATCATCCCATCGTCATTTCGTGGCTTCATGCTTGGTGAGGGTGAATGTTAGTCAGGGTGCTCATGTGTGCATATAGTACATGGTGTTACATTACTTAACACATGGCATTCATGCCTCAGGTGGTGCTGCAGGGCTGCCTCTGTCGGATGCACATATTACACTTCCCTGTACATGTTTGTGAACAGGTCATGTCATTTTAGGCATCCATGTTATTATTTGAGTGAGTCAGAGGGGGTATCTTTCCCAGGGTTCCTGCTGAGCCAGTGTATGTGCTATGTGTTGCCTCTTTGCCAAGGCCAGGATATACTGGGCACGCCTCCTTCTGCCTACTGGGGCAGGCTCAGGTTGTTCCTCCTCCGAGTCATGCTCTGCCTGTGATGGCCTTGGCAATGGTGGGGGGCTGTTTGGCCCGGCCCTATGCTGGTCCTGCTGCAGCTGTTTTTGCAAGATCATATTATGTAGCATAGCACATACCATGACAATTTGGGTACATGTAGTGGGTGTGTACTGCAAGGCTCCACCAGATGCGTCCAGACACCGGAACCGTGACTTGAGCAGCCCAAACACATGCTCTATTACATTACGTGTTTGTGCGTGTGCCTCATTATGGCGTTCCTGTTCAGGTGTGTGAGCGTTTCTGATGGGTGACATCAGCCACGGCTCCAGTGCATAACCTGCATCCCCCACTAGGTGTCCGTGTGGGATGTCCCCATTGGCAAATGTCTGGTACAGCTGTGTCAAATGCCAGATGTGGGAATCGTGGTAACTCCCAGGGCAGCCAGCACACACATTCATTATTATGCCCTGGGCATCACACACAACCTGGCAGTTGATGGAGGGGAAGCCCTTGCAGTTAATGTAGGCCCTACCCCGCTCACCGGCTGGTGCTTTGATGCGTATGTGCGTGCAGTCTGTTGCACCCACTACCTCAGGGTATTCCGCTATTTGCTGGAAGAGATGCATATTGCTGGCCAATACCTCACGGGCATTGGGGAAATATACATGATCACCGACATGTGCTGACATGGCATCCAGGAACTGGTGCAGTACCCTGGAGGCTGATGCCTGTGATATCCCCATCATATCGCCACTTGGTCTCTGGAAAGTACCTGTTGCTAGTATTCTTAGGCCAACACATACCTTGGTTTCCACTGGGATGGGTTCCCCTCTGTTGGTTCTGTGTGTGAGGCGTGGCCTGCACAGCTCAACTATTTGCTGCAGGAGCTGTCTGTCCACTCTATAGCGCTCTACTATCTCCAGCTCATGTAACCCGTGGTAGGTGACCCTGGGCCTGTACACTCTTCTCTGTCTCCTCACTGTGGGTTGTCTGGCACCATCTGAATTGTCACCACCCTCAGCAAGTCGCCTATGTCTCATTATGACAGCTATGGCAGCCCCTAACATTTCTGCTCTGAGTGAAGCTTTTTCAGTTTTCACTTCTATTAGCTTACTCCTGTCTTGCAGTGTCTCTTAAGAGAAACATCCTGCACTACTGTTTGCAGAGTTTTAAGTGCTGGGCTGGGCTACTATTCTGCCTGTGTAATTGCCTACTTCTAATTGTTTTCACCTGCTAGCTTCAGCAGTTATCCCTGCTAGCTTCCTATTAATTCTGTTGCTTCCTTTTTCCTCTCTGTTTCCTCAGGGGGGACCAACGTGCATACCATCAGAAACACGCTCACAGTGGCTTACATGCGTGCACACGTGCTTACACGGTTCAGAATCTACTTATTCGGGTTAAAACGCGCGTACACCCGCGCAAACAGTGTTACACGTCTGCCAACAGCCTCCAACATACTCAACCTGCCCTACACGTGCGCACACCCGCGCAAACAGTGTTAAATATCTCCCAACACACTCCCACATGCTCAGTCTGCCTTACACGTGTGCACACTGCCCTACTCGCGCTTCATGGCGCGCACACGTGCGCATGCATGCCCAGCAAGAAACTTTGGTATAAGTAATAGTGTACACCTTCCATTTCTTGACTTTCCATGACTTATCTAGTGGCACACCTCTTTCCATGATCTGTGTCTGTCATCTGTCATGTTACACTGACCTCCAATGAACTGCATTTCTTTCTACCATTCCCCCCCTGTGATGTCACCTATCTCCTACTCTATTCCTCCCCCTTATGTATCTCTTACACTCCTCAGACTGTGCTCATTTGCTATGTGACTGTGAGATTCAGTATCCTAACCCTCATTTACACGAGATTGCCTACTAATGCTTAGTTACATGTCTTAGACTCAGCTTCCCCCCTTAGCAACCACTACACGGTGGCCATGTTGTTTTTGGTTTGCTGGTCCCTGCATTGTCATTCCATGTATTGCATGAAACCCACATCTGTGGGTTTATAACCTTCTTTTTTATGATTTTATACAGCGCAGCCCATTTGCGTGCGGCTGCACTGGGTTTAAAGAAAAATTATATTTTTAATATTTTGGCATCGGGTTATATTGCCAATGGCCACATATTTGGCCATTGGCATGCTGCCTGAGTCATATGCACCCTTTTTTTGGAGCTGACATGGCTCCGTTGTGGAATTTGCAGAAACGTACTCAGTTGTCAACTGAGTACATTTCTGCAGCTAAAACGTCTCTTACACGGACTGGTTTCTGCTTCTTGGATCGCTAATATACCTCATTTGCATACCTTTCGGCTGCAAGTGAGGTATTTAGCATCCGCCAGTCCGTGTAAAAAACGTTTTAGTTGGTCTCTTACACGGAGTTTAGGGCTGTTCCTGGATCGCGAGGCTTGCATGGAGTGTTGCACGTCTCTTACACTCCGTGCAAGCCTTCGTGAATCCTGCCCAATGTATATGAAATGAGGTGACTAAAGTTTGTGCAATAACAGCTAAGCATCTTACTTATAGTCTATGCGAGCTGCTGTTACAAATGTGTTGTAGGTGGAAACTCATCCCTTCTCATTATTCTTGATAATATGTGCTGTATGATGAAACATGGCATTTTTTAAAGAATAATACAAAAGCAGTAACATGAGTAATGTGGACATATGTGTCATACATGCTGGAGAACTTAGGCGTATCTCACAAATATTCATCATAGGTTCATAGGTAGATACTAGGCTATCGGCCCAAGGGCCTACATAAGCCTAGCTAGCAAGGTACCATAGCTTACGCCACCCAAGAAAGTTATTTTCCTGTGCCACTGTCCAGCAGAGAAACAAAAGTGATCCCCGGAGTGTATTTCCTATTTCCCATCCACTCATCAAGATTTTTCTTGAAGAGTGCTAATGAAGAACTTTTCTTGACATAGATGGGTAGCTTGTTCCAGAGTATAGGAAGTCTCTGGGACAGGAATCTATCCCTCCAGCGTGTCCAGTTTATTGTGGTGACAAGGTTTTGGTCCCTAGAGCGTATAGCTTGGAGGGATTGGGATTTCTTTAGGTGTAGCATGTCCAACAGCTCTGGGTTTGACATAGCTTTATATGTTAGGCAGAGATCACCTCGGAGTAGGCAATATGCTATGGAGTAAAGCTGGAGTTTTTTGAGGCGGTCAGTGTAGGGCATTTGTTTGAGGCCAGTAATCCTCTTTCTGAGGTACTTCTGTGGACTTTCCAGCTGCTGCAGATGTCTTGTGAGGTACATTCCAAAAGGGGCAATGTACTCTATAATGGGTCTAATGAGTGACGAGTAGAGGGGAACAATGACCTCTTTTTTCCTGGATGAGAACCCTTTTATGATGAGGTGTGCCACGTAGGGCTTCCTGACTACTGTGGTGATGTGACTATCAAAGGAGAGACTATTGTCTACCTGGGTATCATGACAGTAATGCATTTTATTTTAAACTTTTATGCCATTATAAATGTATATACGGTATCTGAAAAGACCTCCTGTAATTCTCTGAGTAACTCCTTTCTGAACAATTGCTATTACATGAAATCCTAATGATATGTAACACAGATGTTACTTGTAATGTGGAAACCAGAAGTGAATTGGATGTTTCATGTTAATGTTATAAGTACTGTGTTCCTTGTTAGATATATCCTTTAATTGTGTTAGATTAAAACATAATTTATAAATAACTAGATAGATAGATACATAGATAGATTAGATAGACAGATATTTTTTGCCTTTCTCATTTACATGCTGCTCAGCAGTGAGCAACCAGGATACATGGTGCAAGGCAAAAAATAATGAAACATTTCATTTGGACTGCCTTCTGTAGCACAAATGAGTTGAGTACTGGTGCATGGCCATCAACACTCTGGCAAGTACTCAGAAAAGAAAATGCATCTGTTATCTGTCTAACACTGTGACAGAAGATGCACATGAAGTGAGTTTAAAGAAAGATAACAGGTAATGCAGGGATCAAATCCAGTTAACAGATACTTTTACTTAGGGACTTAGAGTGGCAGTTGTCATAAACTTTTGATTAGGAATGTAACAATAACTAAAAATGAGTGTCTCACAAAACACACACACACACACACACACACACACACACACACACACACACACACACACACATATAATCACAATCATTCACATACACACCACCACCACACAACAAGCACACATACACCTACCTAAAGACACTACAAGAAACAAAACAACACACACAAACACAACATAAACACACCTACCCTACCTATAAGCAGGGGGACAAGCCACTCTGCACCCCCACATCTCCGCTACTTATATATACTAACTCTGAGGTCGCACTAAACACACAAACACATAAAACTCACCACCACACACATTCACATACACTGAAATTCCTACCCAATACCCTTACAAGAACACCACTTACCTGAATACCTAGCTAAATCCACAAACCTTACCGCACGTCATAAACACGACAACACAATGGCGGATTTGACATTTCCGCATCAATATTATGCAGTTTCACGTAACTGCACTTTCAACTTTATAGTCTCAAAATACTAAAATTCAACATTTTAGATTATGAAGTGAAACTATATATATATATATATATATATATATATATATATATATATAAAATAGCCAATATATCAGTAATCTACATCATATAAGTCCAATATAATGAGTGTAAGGTATGTCAGACATGACAATGATGCAAGTTAATTTAAAATGTGCTTGCATATGTATCATGCATACAATGGTTTTATTATAATTTCATGAGTCATCACGTATCATCACTATCTGTTTAGGACAGTATGTTATATCTAGTGATGTATGCATATACAAGCAACTCCATGTATCTGAAATGTATTTACAACCACACAAACTGCCGTTTACATGGAATTGTAGTACCTTGACTAACGGAAGTCACACATTCAGACATCTATTACGTACATCTCCATTCATTTGTGAATTAGTATATCTCAAATTAACACTAAAAAAGATGTTCTATGTTGGCACTGACAGGTAATAAGGAAAAGGGTGATGTTTCATCCATCTTTTTCTCATGGATTCAAGTCCAAGGTGGTACTACTCAGTTTTACCAAAGTGTAAGTCTCTATAGTCCAATATGCACAAGTCATTCTATTTTACATACAATCAGCAATGATTATAACACCATGAAACATGTCAGTGTTTAATATTTGAAGATGTGTAAATAGGTGGTTCATCACACAGAGCCCAATCTTTCTTCTGCATTTCACACCTTCATTGTGTTTGGATGTAATCATGACAGTGTGTCTGCCATGTTTGTGCTTTCAGTTGCATCTTTATGCACTGTGAGTTACATGTGATATCAGAACTGGGCACCAATTCAGACACATAGTTCTAGCTTGACTTCTGAAGACATGGTTGTCTAAGGTGAGGATGATGTTCCCTTTAGACTACAAAGGTAGAATGTTGAAAAGTCCAGATTATTTATGGCACTCTTTGTCAAGCACCACAGCCATAGGCTGCTGCAGAGGGATTGCACCAGATCTCAGTATAAGACTGATGCTTGAAATAGCTTGGCCAAAGCTATCTCCAGTACAGCTGGCATTCCACACACCAGGGAGCAATATCACTTCCACTGCAGTGACATGAAGAGGCACAACCAGGACCTCCTGAGCCAATAGAAGAATGACTTTAATGTCTCCAGTACAACTGGCATTCCACACACCAGGCAGCAATGTCACCTCCACTGCAGTGACATGAAGAGGCACAACCAGGACCTACTGAGCCAATGGAAGAATTAATTTAGGACTGTAAATACCCCTCATTTGTGTAAGTATAGTGACCCTTTACCAGTTGATGATATAGCATTGGCTATCCAGCCAATACAGTTATTCTTTATGCTTTCATACCCCCCCCCTACTGTGCAGCTGCAGAAAAGATAGTGCAGAACAGTGAGGCATGCCAGAGTGAATCACACTCTTCATAGATGAAAGGGGTAAGTATGCATCAGGCATGAATTTAGCCAGATAATACTTTCTAGGCCATTAGTCCATATCATCTTAAGCAGGCATACCCAAACTTTTCCATCAGGCATACATGCCTTCTCCATTAAGTTTTGGTGATTACATTAGGCAATGGTTACACCATCTTAGTTGTGTGTGGGTTCAATTCCCAGAAGTAGAAACTAGGTCTTATTACAGCATAATATTTCTAAAACATTAACTGCAATACTGAATGACATTAACAATTTGATGTTGTTAACTTTAATTATTAACTTGGAAAGAATATAGCTGACATGGAATAGATAAATACATGTTTTCATGACTTCTATAATAGCACTGAGATGGATTTATTTTTGAAAACATCAATGCCTTCACATCATACCTGAATGCATCAGAGGTGGACATAATTAATTATCATATTTGTTTATGTACTGAAATAATAAAATACTGTGACATAACATTGATCCTATCTACTGTGTTTTGTCTCCCTCAACTGTATCTCTCTCTTTTTTGTGGGGTGTATACACTGCTGCTGAAACCAAGCTCACCCATCAGGACAGAGAGCTAGACCAACCATTGCAGTTTGGTATGTCATGCCTCCACAGGTGGCTGCATTAGCACCACCACAGGCACCACAGATACCCATCACATTTGGGTCACAACCTGTCAGCATTGTCTCCAAAACTCCTGCCCTACATGTTCCATGCCCGGGAGCAGTACTATTGGAGGTGGTGATTTTGTCATCCATCAAGAGCTGACAGGACTGGTGGTGGGCATATCAAAGAGGTGTCTCAGTCCAGAATCAGCAGAGTTTTAAAGGTGCTTCATTGGATTGACAAAACAATGCTATATCCAGCATTGACCCAGGAAACTGACACAAAACACAGTGATGACAGTTCTGAGACTGAGGACTAGAGTCTCATTGTGCCAAGCTAGATATGATTGTACCTGCAATGTCTCCTGCCTATCTCCAGTCATGATGTTCTCAACCTTTTGTGTTCTTCACCATACCTCTCTATCTTGTATGTTTGTACCTGCTATCTAACCTACCCTACCTACCTGACTCTCTTATTCCTAAGCAACTTCCAAACAGTCCTGTCTCTCCACCACAAAAAAAAAAAAAATGGACATGTCTCACAAAAAATATGCCCCATGCATAGCTCTCCACTTTGCCTATGTGTCATTTTCACACAATTGATTTGACTCTACAACACTATTTTGTTTTTGTTACCCATCCTTGGTGTGGTTACTCTTCAAATTCATCAAATTTCCTGTATGATTTACATATAGATTGTGAAGAAGTGGATAGCTACGGTGGTCTCCACCACTAGCCTACAAATTCCTATATTATTTTCTATGTGCTCCCCCTTCTGCTTACCCTTTTTTCACAACTGTGCTATCAAACCATTTTTTTCATTTAATCTGGTCAAAAAATAGAAACACACACAACACACATGGACGGAAATGATCCATCAAAAAGGCTTCACTTTTTGTCCTCGGCATTTGTGTGGATCTTGGCATCACACACCAGTGCTGAATTACAGTTAAAGCTATTTCCCATTCTATGAATAAAGCAGGTGAATTTTTGCCATCATCTGCACTAGTGTGGTTATCTTTGTGCAAAAGTACTTAAACCCACTGTGCTATAAAAATACAGAGTAAAAGCAGTACTTTGACCCAGTTATTCAAACAGTTATTAGGTTCCTGTACATAATGAACTATGAGTTCCTGTGTGGAGTGATGAGATAATTTGCGTGCCTGTAGACTGATATTTTTGCATAGTGTTAATGATTCAGTTAGAGATGTCAAAATATTATTTCATGTCATTTTATTTTCCTATCATATACTTAACTAAGAATTTCTGAATTTCTCTCCAGTTGCACATTTCATGAACTTTGCAGAATATGAAAAACATAGCATAGCATTTGAATAGTGGAGAAATAAAGCATTTGCAAAAACATTCCATCCCCAACAGGGAGGCTTATTCACCCCACTTATCCTGCTTATGTCATAATCCTTTTTCTTGCTCCATATAGTAAACACTTTACTGTACAGATAATAATGAGGAAACCCCTAAGAGCAACACACCATAAAGATGGTTCTCAATGTCTGATAAACAATGCTCTTGGTATTTCTCTTTCCATATCTCTCTCTCTCTCTCTCTTTCTCTCTCTCTCTTCAACATTTATGCATCATCGCTTTTTACTTTTGCATATCTGTTAGGCTCATGGATTTAATGTTCATCTTATGAAATTTTTAATTTTGGCATTACTGTGTTGAAGCCTAATACTTACATCTTCCCTTGCTTCAAAAAGGTGCCACTGACTGTACCTTCAATTGTGTGATTTTAACTTTGTGAATTAGTAGTTCATATGTGGTGTGCTGAGATGATGCTCAAATCTGTAGGCTGATTTTTGCATTGATTCAAGGCTTTTAATCCAGAACTAAGTCAAACTATTATTGACTCTTTTTTTAAGACCATTTTATGTGCAGCTGTTCCCTACATATTGTATTGAAAAAAATGTATCCTGTTTTTGTCATAATCTACAAAATTCCTGCCCCCCTTTTCCCCTCGCTATGTCTCTACCCACTTCTGTGTTATCCATCTGTCTCCTCAGCCCAGGTTTCGATACATTTTTGTTATGCTTAACGGAGCATGTGTTATCTAAAAATGTCTTTTTCTTCAATACCAAATGTTTTTCGCAATTAAGGGGTACAGCGATGGGTGCGTTTGAACCAATCTATGCTGACCTCTTTATTGGGTATTTGGAACAGATAATAATATATGATATACATCACAACATTTTTCTTGGTGAGACTGAAATCTGGCGTAGATTTTTGAATGACTGCTGGATGGTGCAGAAGTCAGATGCTGTATATTTACTGACTGGCTAAGACATTAATTTATGCTGCTTTTTGTCTTTAAGATAGGATTTTGATGCTTTTAATGGTTAAGTATATGTATATATTAATTTTATTTTATGCATGGTCACTTTAAACATGGTATATAGTTTTAATTGTCAGGTTTCTGATTGGTTGATTTGAATTAATTAATGTATTTAAAGATTTTTCTGTTGGATATTGTTGTCCGATGAAGCACCGTAGTTGGTGAAAGTGCTCACATTAAGGTTTTCTGTTTTTTTTACAGCTTTGATTCATTGCTTTCTGTGTTTCTGTACAGTCTTTCATTTTTTATCTTGTTGGGTATCTTGTGACTGTGCAGTTTATCACTGAGTTTTCCTACTGTTGGACTATTTACAGGAATTCGTTCAATATTTGAATGAAAACAAGTGGGGCATCAGGTTTACAGTAAATTATGATGCTACATCTATTTCTTTTTTAGATGTTAAAGTGTCTAAAGAATCTGATGGAACTTTGTCTAGTACATTATATAGAAAACCCCACTATTCCAACACTTTACTCCACGCATCCAGTTGTCATCCTAAGCACATTACAGCAAACATACCTAAATCACAGTTTATGAGAATACATGGAATATGTTCCAATACTGAAGAATATATACATTTTGATAATGGCCTTGTAGATCATTTTGTTGAATGAGGCTATTCATTGGCACAGGTTAGGCAGACTAGTAGGGGAGTACAATCATATTCAAGAAGACAGCCTTTGAAATACAAAGATTGTGGCCCTTGCTCTAGCAACAAAATTGGATTCACCACCACCTATGGTAGGAACACTCATAGATTTTTAGATATGATACAACAACATTGGGACATTTTATTAACAGATGACAGGTTGTGTGAGTTGTTAGGTCAGAGATGCTCTTTTACTTTTCGGAAAGGGAAAACTTTAGTTACTTTAGCCACTATAAACATTTTTTACCCTGTATAAATTCTGTACAAACTACTATAGATGGTACACAAGTGGTGGGCTGTTACCCCTGTGGTCATTGCTTTTTTTGTAAATTCATATATTCAACTAAGGAATTTTCAAGTAAGAACACATCCAGGGTTTTTTCTATCAGAATGTTTGGCAATTGTAATAGTGACTGGGCTATATATTTAGCTATTTTCTCTTGCACAGATTTTATGTAGGTCAAACGTCCAGACCATTAAAATTTTGAATTTCAGAACATCTAAGTAGCATTAGAAATAAGTATCTGGCTAAATGCCTTATATAAACATACTATTATACATAAGACAGCAATGTTTAAATTCATTATTATTGATATAGATCAATAAAAAGTGGTTGGCACAATGTTTTGAACAAAAAAGAAAAGTCTTGGATAGTAAAATTGGGGGGATTGTTTCCACCTGGTCTTAATGAACATTTCTAATAATTGTTTAATGGGATATAATTATTCTATTATGTTATGATATATAAGATGGGGAATGTACTGGTCTGTTTTATATTGAAAAAGGCCTGTGGGCCGAAACCGGTCTGTTTTTGTACATTAAATCTCAGCTGCAGGGGACCTATTAGTTTTATTAATCTTCCTGCTGTACTAGCTGCTGTTCGCATTTTTCCCAGTGAGTACACCCGACTAATCCTGCTTATCTGGATCTCTCACCCCTTTGCAGCCTCCTCGTGGCAAGAAATACAAGCATTCATTTCACCTGCAAGGGACCTATTAGATTCATTAATCTTCCTGCTGTACTAGGCAAGTTTCTATAGTGAAACACTTTAGTGCTTATTTGTCAAGTGGCACTCTCACTCACTCAATCAAATAGTGTTGGACTCCCCTACCGTTTCCCCTGAACATTACCCCTCCATTCCTCTCTCTTTTTAGAAACTGCTAATATCAAGAGCTGCAAACTATACAGAGCTAATAAGGCAGCATGTGTTAGGTTGCTATGACATGCATACGTTTATTACCTCTAGGAATTGCTGCTCTTAACTGCTCCACTGTCTTGAGGCTCTCTTTAACTGATTGTTTCTACTGTGGTCTGGCAAGCTGTCTCAAGGTTTCCAGGGATCATTTTTGTTCACTCAACTTCTCTTTCCCCTTTCCTTTACAGCCTGTGTCCCATTGCTGCTGTATTTTGACTACATTTCCCTTCATCCTTTGCCTCCTATTTAGACTGCACCCCCCCCCCCCCGCCGTGATTAAATTCCTCTCTGAAGTTACTTTGTCACTCTCAAAAACTGGAGCCATTTTCAAACAGCCTTTTCATCCTTATGAAGGGAATTTCCTCTGCTCCCCGAGTAAGTGTGCATACCACTTAAGTGTTATATGTAAAGCTGTTATTGTTAGATCATTCTGTACTTTTTATTTTCTCTGGGTGCTAACACTGTGCCATGTTGTCTGCCTCTTTCAGTTGCAGTTGTGAGATTCTTTAACATCCAACTGTATCCATAGGGTTTTTGTAACTTGAGTTCCAATTTTCACAGCCACTGTTTAAAGCATTACCTGTATGTTTTTCTGGGCACTACTGTAACCAATACACTGCTTTTATATGCAAGTATTTCTGGCTCTGGTCTCTATCTACTTTGTTAGTTACAGCAAATGTACTGAAGAGATGTTAACTGAAGAGAATAGTGCAGTGGCTATAGAGTGCATTTTGTATACAGTGTTCTACTTATTGCCTCATGTCTACTTAAGTTGCCTTGCTTGTAGGGCTAATTTTTCTCAAGTTAAGTGATATGTACTGTGCTGGTGTTGCTTTTTTTTTGTTTTCATGTATACACTCCCTTAAGGGCTTACAGTAACCAATCTCTATTGATTGCATTTTGTAATATGATTTACTGAATATATTGCGTTCTACTTCTGCCTCATTTCTGACACCTCTGCTGTACTAATCTATGTCCCTTCTTTTAGGGCCTCCTTCTTTCCTTTCTCCCCATCTTTGTTGTTGCTTCACTCTCTCTAGCCCTTTTATTAACAACCCTGTCTGCTATCCTCCATGTCTAGTTCTGCTATTTCTGTGCTGAGACACTTCCTAAGTTATCATATATCTTCTGTCCTACATCCCTCCTTATACCCCTGGCCTAACATTTATTTATTTATTTTTCCTCTTACAGCTGCTTCTTGCATTTTTCCCAGTGAGTACACCCAACTAACCTTGCTTAACTGGATCTCTCACCCCTTTGCAGCTTCCTCATGGCAAGAAATACAAGTGTTCATCTCAACTGCAGGGGACATATTGGTTTCATTAATCTTCCTGCTGTACTAGGCAAGTTTCTATAGTGAAACCCTTTAGTGCTTATTTGTGAAGTGGCACACTCACTCAATCAATCAAATAGTGTTGGACTCCCCTACTGTTTCCCCTGAACTTTATCCCTCCATTCTTCTCTCTTTTTACAACTGCTAATATCAAGAGCAGCAAAACTTAACAGACCTAATAAGCAGCATGTGTTAGGCTGCTATTACATGTGTAAGTTTCTTATCTCTAGGAATTGCTACTCTTAACTGATCCACTGTCTTGAGACACACTTTAACTGATTGTTTCTACTGTGGTCTGGTAAGCTGCCTCAAGGTTTCCAGGGATAATTTTTGTTCACTCAACCTCTCTTTCCCCTTTTCTTCACAGCCTGTGTCCCCCATTGCTAGTGTACTGTAACCCAGCAATTTAAAGCTAAAAACACTGGTCATTTTTCATACATTTATCTGCCTAAGCCTTTACTATAATTGACAAGTTTTGCCAAGAAAGACAGCTGCATAGCCTTCCTTAATTGTTTTTTTTTTCATTTCCATGTATACTATCCATCCCTCTACTCAAAGTAAAAGGTATTTTATTTAAAAGGCAAAGAATTATGGTTTACTGAAGTGAGTCTAGCAATATGGGGTTACCTTACAGACTTTCCACTAGTGCTGAGTTGTATAAGCCTATTGATTGGTTCCAGCTGATATGTACAACAAATAGTGTTTCTGCCACTACACTCGCTTCGCTCCCCTCCCTGCCCCCATATCCCACCTGCCCCCAGCACACCTACACTTATTCTAGCCAAACATCCCTCCCATTACAATCACAACCAACTACACCTGCAGCGCCAACTCTTACCACACCTCCAGCCTACCATCAGCCTCCCACATTGAGAACCATGATCCTACACACTCTACCTATACTCTTTACATGCACCCTTCTTGCACACATTACATCTTACCAAAACACCATTATACCCCCACCAAACACCTTCCTCTGCACAACTACAGTCACCACCACTCATGTCACACCATCACACTACTCATACACCTCTCACAACAAATACACCCCAATGCACAACCCACTTAAGCTATCACATCCACCACACAAACAAAAAGCATCCCTAATGCCTTACAAACTATCCCTCAACCTACTTTATCTATCACTCACTTCATCCAAACAAAAACCTACCCCAAAACTTAAACAAATTTTCTCATTACTAAAACTAATGTCTTCAGCCATAACAATACTTGCCCTCAGTGGGGACATCCACCCAAACCCTGGAACCCACAACTCCTCCACTGATAGTCAGCCTAACAACCTCACCCACCCTGAAAAACCTAAATATCAGAAGTATAACCAATAAAATCCATGAACTCCACACTACCATAGACTTATACTCCCCTGATATTATCATTCTAACATAAACCTGGCTCAAACCTTGCATCACCAATGAGCAAATTCTCCCTTCAGGCTACAATATCCTAAGACAAGATCGGCTGCACAAAAAAGGGGGTGGTGCAGCTGTAATGTATAAACAGAATCTTAATATTCAAATCCTAAACCTATCGCATCCCCCAACTGACAAAGAAGAAATAATTAATACCAACCAAAAAGTAAACCAAGACAAGACCATTAACATAATAGGATGCTACAATATCCCTCCACTAGAAAACCTCCTCAGCTGGGTAAATAATCACCTTCCACTAGAAACCATAATATTAGGTGATTTTAATATAGACTGGCTATCCTGTTCCAACCACCATCCAACCCACCATCTAAATCTTCATGTTTTTTTCCAACTTATCCAAACACCCACCAGAATAAGTGAGAATTCCAACAAGCATTCTACTCTTGACTGGATACTAGTCAGCAAGAGCCCCCAATCATACACAGCTGGCTGCCTACTGGATAGCTTCAGTGATCATACCCCAACTTTCTTACTCAAAAAACACATATATCAGGCTAAACCCAGTACCTATCAGCAAATATGTAATAAAGTAAACTTTAACCCTGCCAACTTCATCTCAGCCCTAAAAAACTGCAGCTGGACTCCACTAAAATACCTCAACCTTGATAACGCTGTCCAATTTTTCAATACCAACATCCTTAAAGTCCTAAACACCCATGCACCCACAAGATTTACTAGAGTTAAATCCCAGTCCTCCCCATGGCTGCAAAAAGCCGCTAGATCAGAAATGAAAAACCGAGATAGAGCCTAGAATCACTGGCGCAAGACAAAAAACCCTCTGATTGACAGAAATTCTGTGAATTATGTAACAAAGTCAAAAAATTAATAAAACAGGACAGAATCCTATATTACCAGTCTGCCCTGAACTCCACCCAAAACAACCCTAAGCAATTCTGGTCAACCATCAACTCCATCCTCCACTCAGGAAAAGTAGGAGCCCCTCCACCAAATAAAACAAACTCCTCTGAAAACATTGCCACCTCTTTCAACACTCACTTCACACAAACTGTTCTATCACTAGCAAAACAACACAACCCCAGTCCACTAACCCCTTCATATACACCTAGTAAACTGCCCACTGCATTCACTTTCTCTACTATCCCTATCCCCAACATAAAAAAACTCTTCTCGAAACTAAAGCCCAAGAAACTAGCAGCTGACAACCTCCCAGCTGAGTACCTTAAAACTGCAGCTGAAGCCCTAGCCTACCCAGTTGCAATCCAGATTAACCAATCTTTATCTGAAAGCTATGTCCCTTCACAATGGAAAATATTTCACATTATCCCTCTCCACAAAAGTGGGCCCTCCACAGAATTCGCCAACTACCGGCCCATAGCAATTCTGTCTCCTCTATCAAAAATGCTTGAGAGGTGCATTCACTCTCAAGTTCTAAACTACCTCCTTACTAACAACCTCCTATCTAACACACGACATGGTTTCCGACCATACCACAGCACAACCACTGCCTTACTTGCTTTCACTAATACAATCCTTCAACATAAAAACAATGGTTATTTCACCTCTGCAACTTTCCTAGACCTATGTAAAGCATTCAACATGGTCTCTCATAAGCAACTCATCACAGTCCTCAATAGTCTATCCTTCTCTCAGTCTGCCACAAACTGGTTCCAGAGCTACCTGACTGACCACCATTGATCCATTTTCTGGCATAATGATATATCCCCCCAACTCCCTGTCTCAATAGGTGTTCCCCAAGGATCCATCCTTGGACCCTTACTCTTCTCCATATTCACTAATAATCTAGCCTCTGCTACCAAACAGGCCACTCTCATGCAGTACACAGATGATTCCACCACCATCTGCTCAGCCCACTCCCTACCTGAACTTCAAAAGACAACAGAAAGCCTTTTCCTCAGTTGAAACTTGGCTTTCAGATGCACAGTTAATACGTAACCCAAACAAAGCAAACCTCCTCATCTTAGAACCCACCAATTTAATATTAAAGTAAATGACAACACCATTACCCCCCAACAGACCACACCAAACTACTTGGAGTTGAAATTGACAATAACCTCAAGTTTGACATCCACAACTCGTTAACTGTAAAAAAAAGTACACAAAAAACTAGGAGCTTTATACAGAAATAAGCAATTCCTCACCAAAACAGCCAAGATTTCAGTTGCAAATAGCCACCTTATCTCCACCCTACTCTATACCTCTCCAATATTTACCAACCTAAGTCAAAGTGAGTTAGGTAAACGTAAAGCTTGCTACAACAAAATAGCAAGGTTTGCCACTGGCGCAAACTACCATAGCCATCACTGCACCTCACTTACTGAACTAGGCTGGCTAAAACTCCCTCACCTCTTTCAATGGTACCAACTCTCACTCACCCACAAACTACTAAATCATCCTCTAAAAGTCCCTTCCCTCCAAATTCTACTCCAACCCTATTATACCACCAGACCACTATGCTCCAGCAACAAAAATCAATTACAGGTAACTAGAACCAGGAACTCTGCTGGAGAAGCTCTCTTCTCCTTCTCCATAGCAAAAATATGGAATACCCTTTCTCACACTATAACTTCTGTGTTATCCCGCACTAACTTCAAAGCTGCTCTAAAATCTCATCTAAAAGAGCACTGGGCATGCCCTTGTAACAAACCTCTCTAACATCTGTATCCCAACCTCTCTAATCCCTTTCTTCCACCCCTCTAACTACCTCGGATTGCAGCCAAATACATTGCTTGTAAACCTATATCTCAGCTGTAATCTTAGCCACTGTTATTCGAGGGTAATAGCTGCTAGCTCAGCTATTAAAATACTTGCTAGTCTTTATGGCACCAATGATATAAGTGTTGTACCGTTTAACTAAATACTTAATTTTATTTTGAAAATAATTGATTACTGCTATTGTTAAACAAAACCTACCTACACTTCTTGTAACTTGTAATTAATTGTTGTTTTTAATTATTGTTTTTATTGTGGAGATTTCTCCCCGGGCCACCACTGAAAAAGGACCTGTGTCCAGTCAGATTTTGCCAGTCAACAAATGTAAATAAATAATAAATAAAACTAGATATTTGCTCTAGTTGAGAGCTAGCTGTTTTGTTTTTTGATATTATTTATATTAGTATTATGTATGCAAGTATTGTTTACATATCTTACTAACCTACCATTACCCTGCGTATGTTTTCATCAAGTTTCTACTTTCATACCTTGCTTACTCCCTACTGGAAACATTTGATTGTACTTAGCATGACAGATTACTTATTAGGGAAAACATAACAATAACACAAAATGGCCCAGAAAAGAAAAATCTTTGTCTCTGTTCTTGTCTCCATCTTTTTATCAATCTCCTTCTGCATCATCACTCTGTGCTGTTGCATATTTATTATGCTACTGGATGTAATGTACATGTTACTGGATTTCACAATTATCGTGAGTGTAATGTAGACTAATACATGCATTCGCCTTTGCTTCAGTCTATTGTCAGATGGGAATGTTGTGAAGTAGTATGTCCTATGTGATGTAGTTAGATAATGCTCCAGTATGTAGATTTGTTTTCTAATAGTGCCAAGGTACAAATCTCAATGTATATCAAAGTGTTATTGAATATTTTGTATGTCTCCTTTGTGAGCTACGGCTTTTATTAACAGACCATTAACCTACTGCTGCTTTCATCTGCTTTTGGGTTAACAGTCTTGTACAGATCTGCCTGAATAATGATGATAACACACCAAACCGTAACACAACACAGTGATGAGCAGAAATGGATTATAAGCAAATCTCTTCCTATGTTTCTATCTCCCAATATCTCTTCTCCATATGATGTTGTCAACTTTTGCATAGAGCTTGGCATTGTGCACCAATGGTGAGTGATGGTAAATGTCATTTCATGTCTTATGCAAAAGCTGAAGATTTTAGTTTCAGCTGCACTAACAGTATTCACATTGCGCAAATGTATTTAAGCATTCTGCTCTATACAAATACAGATTGATAGGACTATTGAGACACAGTTTGTCTAATATATGTGTTAGGCTGATCAATGTTATATACAGCTTATGGGATGTTATACCTGCCGTTACTGTGATGAAGATTGCTCCTACATTTTCCCTTGCTCCAATCTGTTCTTGGTGTCCCTTCAAATTTGTTAGTTAAACTTAAGAATGTAAGAGTTATATGTTGAGCTACAATAATCCTCCTGTCTGGACACACTCATTTTATACCTTCAAGGGTTCAAATCCAGATATATGCCATACATTTATTTCATGTTTTTACATACAAATATCATGTGTGTAATTGTATGCTCCATATATTGTTTACTCAAAAGTATCCACCCTATGCCCTCATTATGTTTACATTCTCCTTTCTTCATGCATATTGGAAACATTTTATTGTTCACAACAATACATCCGAAGTGTACAGAGTTTCAAAAGATGTGCACATTTCTGCATCTTAAATGTTTGTTGCTGTCTTCCCTACCCTTGAGAAATTCTTAACAATGACTGACAATTGGTGGCATTAGGAAAAGACATAGATTTGATTTTGTAAATTTATATAAGTAAGGAAATGTAGAATAACACAGCACAGATATGTCAGAAAGGAATAACAGATCAATCTCTGTGTATGTTTATATGTGTATCACTGTCTTCAAATCTCACCCTCTTCCCACCCCTTCTACCTCATCAAATTATCCTCCTCCCTTCAAGACTGTTTCCGTAACCCATTTTTCTACCAGCAATAACATACTTGGTCCCTCATGTGTTTCATATTCATTCACAAGATGCTCATATCTTCCCCAAAATAACTGCAACACATGAAGTACATTCAAAGTTTTTTTATGGTTTAAACAATAATGCACAATTGACATATGGACCATATTGATGATTTACACTGAAGGTGATAGGATTCATGAGGTTGGATTTGCATCCTTGGTTGGCGGTAAAATCATTATGGCACATACCTGTCTATTATGGATGTATTGACTGTAAAACTCAGTTTTGTCATATAACTACATACAATTATGCAATAACAATTGCAAGGTGCCACAAATACATGAACATTCACTGTATCTGAGGACTATGTCACTATACACCTGTATCATACATATAAGAAGAGAAGAGCTGCAAATATCATGACAAATGAGTTCATCATGACACTTGAAAAATAGCCATAACACATTTGGGTTCTGTATTCCATCAGATTCAGCATGGTTGCAACTCTATACTGCTTATTTGCACAAATGTTTCCACAGCACACCAAAGACTACTGTTAACTCCAGTTCTAAATTCAACACATCAAGACATGATTATTCATGCACTAATAATTTTGTTTTTATCTGTGCAAATTATATTGTCTACTGTCCCCCTCAGGGAGAGAATAAAAAAATACTACAACAAAAAATTATGTGAGTGGGTTGAAAAGCTTCTGTATGTGTTAATGGAATTTTGTAACTAAGGTATCTAGATTTCACAGTGATGTTGACTCAATTATTTCAGTCTGTTAAGATGTGTCTGCACTCTAACATGTGCACCTGCAACTTTGGTACAATGGCGTGCAACCTTTTCACACATAATCCATCAGTGTTTTCAGCAGTGCACTCTCATATTTGGGAAATGTCTGTATTGCCAATGCACATTGTCCAAGAATGTGCCAATACAACTGACAGTAACACAAGAAATGTTTAATTATTTACACACAATCATCCTTGGATGAACTTTTATTGATGCTTGTTTGACAATCCACAGTATTACAATTGTTATTGTCATTGAAACACCATACTGTAAAACAGGTACGTTAGTCACTGTAAAGAACTAACCACAGTATACAGATGTCATCAGTGCAGCATTCAATTACATTGGACAGGCACATTGCTGTTATGTTGGCCTGTCCAGATACATGCATTTTTTCAACAAATCCTGTGATACACACAATCTGCTTTTCAAAACACTGATGTATTAATACTTACAATTGTGCATTTTCACAACTTTACATTCAAACTTCTACAGTGGCACCTGCAATTCATACTGTGTACTCTAGATTGTAGAAACAGGTAGGTGGTTCAAATCTGACAGTGATGAAGTTGTATATATCTTTGGTTCTACTGTCAGGTAGGTCAAGCTTCAACAACAGATGGGATGTGTCCACTTCCACTCAGGAGAAAAATTTAAATTTAGAGATAGCTCCTTCGGCCCTTTATCACACTTTTACAACAAACATCTTGTCTGCAACAAACTCTCTCTCTCTCTCGCTCCTTAAAAGTCAAAGTTCTACTGTGGCACTTGTGATTCCAACTGTTTTCTATAGATAGTGTAACTAGATAGATAGGAGGTTCAAATCCAACAGTGCCAATCTTGTGTGTTAGTGTGTGTGTGTGTGTGTGTGTGTGTGTGTGTGTATATGTCAGAAGTGTCAGTGACATAGAACTTCACTGACAGAAATACTGAATCTGCTTCCACTCAGTTGAAACATTTCCACTGGGAGAGGACTGTCCCCTCACCTAATGCCTCTTTTACCAAAAACATATTCTTTGCAACACATTAATGAGGTTACCCTGTCAAAAGTATGCTCTCTACCCTTAGAAGTCAGACATCTCTCCTGGTGCCTGCATTTGATACTATTTCTAGATTGTGCAGTCTAGAGAGATACATGGTCCAAGTCCATTACTGCATAAATGCTATGAGTTTGTGTCTGTACTGTCATGTCAAATTTGCTGCATCAGAACATCTATTGTATAGGCTTCTTTTACAAGACATACTTATGCTCTAAAACTACGCCCTATTCAATGTGTTGCAATTTTTTTTCAAAGCAATCTGTGCAACTCCATGATGTCTTTCTTTTAAATGTACACTTTCTAATTATTGAACTCCAGCTTGTGTAGGACTTCCTGTTGATACTGTTTTCTCCAGATTACATGACTAGATAGATAGGTGGTTTCAAATACATCAGTGAGTGAGTACTGCATGATTTTTCTCTCTCATAATGTGTAGAAATGGTTTCAACTTCAGATAAGATGTGTAGCTGTAGTGTTACTAGGTTCTCCCAACACTTCCATTCCCTTTTAACAGAGGCACGACCCTATTAAAACCATGTTGATGTCATCCATTCAAATGCGCAATATCACAGTTGTAAAACAACACATTGTGTATATATATATATATATATATATATATATGTTGTTGTATCTTTCGGCTTTTCCCGGTTAGGGGTCACCACAGCGAAACTCCGGTCCGCTAATGATTGGCAGTTGATTTTTACATGCTGAGTTGCTGGCCCTAATGCACATCCTTCAATGAAGGTACGCCCATTCACACATGTCTCCACAGTAGATGCTCTAGCTGAGAATCGAACGGGAGAACATCTTGCTGTGAGGCGACAACGCTACCGCAGCACCACCACCGCAGTTGTATATATATATATATATATATATATATATATATATATATATATCTATATATATATATATATATATATATATATATATATATATATATATATATATATATATATATATATATATATATATATATATATATATATATGTATATATATATATATATATATATATATATATAAATATATATATATATATATATATATATATATATATATATATATAAAATCTATGTATATATATATATATATATATATATATATATATATATATATATATATAAAATGTAAGAGTTATATATAACTCTTTACATTCTTAAATTTAACTAACAAATTTGAAGGGACACCAAGAACTGATTAATGCAATATTCTCTAGCTTGTGATATTTGCCAGGTATTCTGTTCAAAACCACACATTACTCCTTAAACTCAGTTGTGTCATTTTGAGTGTGAATGCACATGTAGGGTAAAAATGTTGTCAACCAAATATCTGATGTGTATATGTATAGCTGATTATTTTTCTTTCAACAGATTCTGTGCATTTTAGTACAGAATAGTCATCTGTTGAGCACCGCTGATGCAATTTGTTAAAATGTGCCTTCGCTAAACCTCAGATTAAGCCTTCTCCTTTGTTGTGAAGAAATGATACAATGCTCTGTAGCTTCTTGCCTTTGTAAGACATGAGTTCAAATCTGTGGTCATCTTCATATTGGGCATGATTCTGCTTCTGCCATCACAGTAGTAAATGCATTATGCAATGCATTTGTTTGGGTATACTTAGCATAAAGTGATATTTTGTGACAAGATTCTTCTATATGTGATAGACGATTCTTCTGCTGTGTACACTACTGGACCCCCCCCCCTTTTTCCTCCCATTTACTGTAACAAATATACAACATTTTCCATAGCTTTACATTTATTTTATATTCTTATATTTTATTTATCTTGTATATTACATTTCTTTTATATTCTTATATTTTATTCTCCTGTTTATTGTAACAAATATATACAGTTTTCCCAAAGCTTTACATTTATTTTATATTCTACTTCCCTGATGCTCTACTAAATTTGCTTTTGAATTCATACAGATAGACAGACACCTTTAGGTAGTGACCTGGGCTAGCTGGTTGATAAATTACTCTGCGTTCTGTGAAATTAAGGTGGTAATAGACTCAATTTCATATTACTGAACAGGGTGACTTTCTTATCAATTATCACTGCTTGTTCCGTAACTTATTTATTTGATTAAGTACTGCTTAGCTGAGCTACTTAAATTGTGGTATTTCCTTCCCTGTCTGTTATTTCAACTTATTTACTTCATCTACCCCCTTTTCTGGCTTCATGATAACATAACTCTCTCTCTCTCCCCCTCTCTCTCTCCTTACAGTCCCTTAAACACATTCAAAGGTCCCAGAAAAAAAAAAAAAAAAAAAATAAAAAACCTGAAGCAACTGCCTGCACTGCATACAAGAACACAAAGAGCGGAACCCCGTAGAAACCAGTGAAAGCCACTCCAAGTTCTACTTTTATCAACAGACTGTTAGCAGTATAGGTCTATTATAATCTTCGCTCTGTGACACTCCTACTGATACTTCTGTTGTGCACACTACTGGAACCCCCCCCCCCACCTTTTCCTCCCATTTACTGTAACAAATATATACATTTTTCTTATATTTTATTTATCTTGTATATTACATTTCTTTTATATTCTTATGTTTTATTCTCCTGTTTGTTGTAACAAATATATACAGTTTCTCAAAGCTTTACATTTATTTTATATTCTACTTCCCTGATGCTCTACTAAATTTGCTTTTGAATTCACACAGATAAACAGACACCTTTAGGTACTGACCTGGGCTAGCTGGTTGATTGTTTTTCTCTTCTCACAGCTTTCACCAAGTCCTGGTCCATAGCCCCCCTCCCCCCCCCCACACACACACACACATTTTCTTGTTCTGCTAACATAATTCTACTGTACGTTTCCTAGCCCTATCAAACCTGTTTTCTGACAGCTTTCCCCAAACCCTGGCTGTTAGCCCCCCCTTCTCACGGTCTCCTAACATAATTATTATTGCAAGCTTCCCAGCCCTGTCAATCCTGTCTATTCCCTCCCTCTGCCTCTTGAGAGTTTGCTTATTCCGCCCCTGAGCTGTGGCACCATCTTTAAATATGAAAAACCTCTCCCTGACTACACTCTGTTTCTGTCTGTCCCATGGGTATCCCTCAGTAGTGTGCACAACTGTAAGTACCATTTGTACTTATGATTGTACTTGCATATTGAATCAAAAAACCTGATGTTGAAAGGCACCATCTTTTGACTTAGCTTTTCTGCCCTTGCTTCACAGGAATCCCCAGGAGTGTACTCACTTATACCATATTCCATTCTTTAATTTTAATTTGTACTCTGAGTCATAATTTACTGCATGCCCCTTATTACATTATTTTCCTACTTCTCAGTGAACTGCAGCTCCCCATTGGTGCATAAATAATAAAAATAAACAGAAAGGTAACATTCAAACCAAAATGATAGGCTGCCCTATTTCTGTAGTTGCTAACCTTCTCACTGATTGTTTTCTGTTTGGTGAATGCTGGTCCTCCTGGAAGGTGTAACCCTCTCTATTCGCTCTTCAGGCTCACTCTGCTCCCCTACCCTGCCCCCAAATCGCACCAACCCCCAGTAACTGTACTTTTATACAACCCCTGACTCCTCCCCACCCAACACCTCTCCAATTACAATACACCTAAGCCAAACTCCACCCACCTGTAGACCTACATCAACGCAAACATCCACCCCTACTAACATGCTTTACATAACATATCTCCCTATAACCCCATTTGCATACTAATCTCTCTCTCTCTCTCTCTCTCTCTCTCTCTCTCTATTCTTACCTATCTCACACTTTTTCCCAACCCTTGTCATAACTCTCACACACACACTCCACTGCATCTTACCATCAACCTCACTTCCCATCCTACTCATCCATCTCACATGAACTCTTTACCTCTAACCCAATCTATTTTTTCAAACCAAAAACTGCTCCCAACCCAACAGCCCCTGTACTCCCCTCTTAAATGTGGTACCAGAAAATCACTACTATCACACAGCCCAAGCTACCCTTGCCCAACACACTGCCTCAGTCTTCTACTCCAACACATCTCTCTCTCTCACTAGCCAGTGACATGCACTCCAACCCCGGACCTATCCCTAACATCATTCTCACCAAACCCTCCACTCAACCCACAAACTCAAAGTCCATTCGCCTTACAACACTTAATGCACAAAACCTAAAAATCAAACTCCCTAACCTCCATGCCTGTTTCTGCCATAACCACTCCGACATTACCGCCGTTTCTAAAACCTGGCTGAAAAC
Organism: Protopterus annectens; assembly: GCF_019279795.1. NCBI lineage: Eukaryota > Metazoa > Chordata > Ceratodontiformes > Protopteridae > Protopterus > Protopterus annectens. The sequence goes on from NC_056735.1 coordinate 1,950,745,955, forward strand.
CTATATAAAGGATAGGAAAATCCTTCCACCAGGTTTCCAAATCATTCTCAATGAAAGAGCCCACAAAAAAGAAGATGGATTAGCAATAATCTACCCCACCTCCCATACCATAACTCCCTACTCCAATAAAATACCAAACTTTGTTAATGCTGAAATTATAATAGGTTTACTAAAAAAAAACAACCATAAGTCCATATGTATCATTGCCCTCTATATTCACCCTGGTGATAATATCAAAACTCTTGAAAACATCCTGTCCTGGTTCTCCTCCAATATAAAAAATGAAACCGATATACTCGATGATACCAACATCAGCTGGAATACTATTAACTCTGAAGCCCCACACAATCAACCTGTACAACTTCTCCCAACTAATACCAGACCAAATAAAGATGTACCTCTGGTACCATCATTGACTGAATCCTAACAACTCACCCAAACCTTATCACCAAAGCAGGAACATTACCTGATCCTCTCAGCGATCGCCTACCAGCCTTTGCTGATGGTCTCCCATCTCCACTGCATAAATACCACCACTACATGCAAACCCGCAACCTTTCCTCTTTCAACCCTCTAACTTTCTCCGAATGCTAAAAGCATACTGACAAGTCCCCTCTAAAAACCCTTCCTCTAGATTATGCCGTTTCCTACTTTAACCACTCATTCCTAACCCTTCTCAATCAGCAAGCCCCCCCCCCCTTGAACCAAACACATCAAAACCAATCCCTGCCCATGGCTGTCAAAAGATACTAAACTAGCCTTGCACCAAAGGGGCAAAAAAATGAAAACAATATCAAAAACATAAAAACCCTAACACCCTCCTAGAGTATAACTAACTATGAAACTCTGCAAAAAAACTAATAATTAAAGTCAGCAAAGCCCATTACTCCAAACTCCAGTCCTTGCACTCAAAAAATCCCAAAAAATTCTGAGACTCCATCTCATCCATGCTCCATCTTGGCAACAAAGAAAATCCATGCCCATACACCAACATCTCCAACCTTGAAATAGCCAGCCAGTTCAACTCATTGTTCATAGACTGCATAGCTAAAGTATCAGCCTCCTTCCCACCACCACCCCCTCCTGCCCCAACCACCACCCCAATTATAAACCTTCCTCCACATCCTTCTGCCTCAAGCCCATCCCCACAAGCACTATAAAAAGACTTCTCCTCAAACTCATACCCTGTCACAATGCACCCGACAATCTTCCACTCACCTTCCTCAAACAATCTGTAGACAGCATTGCCTATCCCAACTCTATTCTTATAAATAGACCTATACAAGAATCAAACATCCCTTCTATCTGGTGCCATGCTTATCCCCCTCCACAAAGGTGGCAAAAATACTGATACCACCAGCTTCAGGCCTATTGCCATCCTTTCCCCTCTTCCTAAAATACTAGAGAAAACAATACAAGCACAACTCATGGCACACCTAACAATAAACAATCTTTTCTCCCCTACCCAACATGGTTTCCACCCTGGCCACAGCACCATGACTACACTTCCTTCCTTTCTTGAAATCATAAACCTTGAATGCAACTCAGGCAAGTCTGTATCCACATTATTCCTAGATCTGTCAAAGGCCTTTGACACCATCTCACACACCCTAATTATATCCCAACTCTCCAGCCTACATCTCTCTCCCACCACCATCGCCTGGTTTTCCAGCTACTTGTCCAACCACCAACAAGCTGTCCAACACAGGTGTCCCACAAGGTTCTGTTCTTGGCCCTCTTCTCTTCAACCTTTTCATTAACAACTTTCACCAATCCATCCAAGACTCATCTATCATCCAATATGCAGATGACTCTCAACAATCATCTGCTTAGCCTTCTCTCCCTCCAAGCTCCTAGCAAAAACCCAACCAGCCTTCTCCAAAACCGAAACCTGGATGCAGTCTAACCATCTGGTACTAAATGCAAATACAAACAAACTAATATTTGTTTCCCCTACCAAAAACTCCAATGACAAATCCACATTCACCATACGGAGCCAAAATAACACCCTCCTTGAAATTGTTCCCAACACCAAGCTTCTTGGTATCATTATTGATGAAGAACTAAAATTTGACACCCACATCCACTCGACAATCAAGAAAACCCACCAAAATGTATGTCTCCTCTACAGGCACAACCACTTCCTAAGCCTCTCTACCCATCAAGCTCTTGCATCCACCTTCCTACTCCCTTCCATTATGTATGGTGCCCCTCTTTTCACCAATCTCCATCGTAGCCTTCAGTCCAGACTTGAATCCCGCTACCACAAGATCTCCAAATTTGCAACCAATTCAAAAAACTCATCCCACCACTGCCACTCCTTCCTCACCCTCAACTGGCTTGAACTACCCAACTGCCTCAGTTACCTACAACTCACCATTGCCCACAAGCTCATCTTTAAACCTGCCAACTGCCCAGCTCTTGCTACTTCCTTAAAACCTTACATTCCCAACCACTCACTCAGATCCAAAATCTCCTTCAGGTCTACAAACCCGCACAACCTCCTGGCCATTTATTGCTGTCCCACTCTTTGCTAAATGGTGGAACTCTCTCCCCACACACCTACGCAACCTACCTAACCATACAAATTTCAAATTAGCTACTCTTGTCATCTTTCTTCCAAATGGTAATGCCCTCGCCAAGCTCCAACTTAACCCCCCCCCCCATTCCACCTTGCACTGTCTCATCCAACTATCTCTACTATTACTTCATCCCACCCAAAACAATCCCTCCCCTACCAAAAACTAATTTTCTCTAATATCTATTGTACTATACTCTCCAATCTCAGTTATACTAGTACCCTCTCCGTGCATAATATTTTCCTAACCTATTAATTGCTAGCAGCTGTATATTTTGAAATGTTAAACCTACAATTGAGTTTATAACAAAAATATTCACTTTATGTTAATGTTGAAATTTCTGTATTGAATTAAGTGTTTTCATTTTTCTAACATTGTGACAAACCAATTGCAAATATCATGGAGCTTACATGTAAATGTTTAATTAGCTGTATGAACTATGTCCTTTTGTAACATGAAATGTAACTTGCAATTATTGTGGACCTTTTCTCCCCAGGCCTCCACTGAAAATGGGCTCTTCTTGAGCCAGTAGACTTTCAAGGTCATCAAACTTAAATAAAATAAAATGAAAAAAATAAGACAATAGACCTCACCATTCTTTTAGCCAAAGTACAGACATGTATTCCTTGCAGCAATAAGATGATGCAATGCCTTCAAATACACAGTATCCCACAATCTGAGTAAGACTTATTCTGTGGTGCATTCAATCTACACAATATCTTAGAACGTATATGGTCACATAGTTAGGTGTTCAAATTCCACAGTGACTGAACAGTATCACTGTGGGTCAGTATAGTGCTACACATAAATGACATCCAAAACAGTTGTCATGTATACAATTACAGTAGAAGAGGTGTCATTCATCATTGTAACCTCAACTTTTTCACAACACAGTGATATGCTGTCATGACTTTAAATTGGTTGTGAATCACAGTTGTGTTAAACCTTAACCTGTGGTCCATGTAGTACATATACCTTTCGTTAGCTTGTGGACATACATAGGCAGCTGTTCAATTCCAGCAAAGTGTATTATTATGTCAGTGTACTTATGTGCCACATACAAAATTGCATTAACTTGTTTCTATGCATTTTCATGGTAGGCAAATGCCTTTCAACATATAAGGGATTTCTTGTCAGTCATATAGGTGTTCTGTGATTCATGTGCTGAGAATGCTCCTTTGGCACATGCAGTTTTTTGAATCTGGAACTGTATGTGTAGAAAACAATATTGACAGAAATCATTAACTTGGCCAACTGACATTGATAGTGGACTGTTCACAGCTGTGTACAAATTAATATAGCCACCTCTTTTATGTCACTGAAACAAATTTGCATTGGACAACTTTCCTCAAATGGCCTTTCTTACTTCCTACCTTGATTTGTGTTATTTGAAACAACCATCATTACTATCTTCTGCAGCGGACACAGTTAAAATACAGCTCTGTAGAATGTGTATCATGATTGGTAGGGGGTTGAAACTATTAAAACTTGTCTGTCAGAAACTTGGGACAGAAAGTAGTGGTTTAGGCTAGAAATGCAGATATGGCACAGTTAAAGGGTCACATATTTTTAGGCCTAACAATCCATGTAAGAGGAGCTATACTAATTGTAATAGGAGAGTGATATAAGCCATTCAGGTGTGTTTTCCATGGCATGAGTGGTATGCCTATTTCTGTGATGTCAGTGGTTGATACACAGCTCTATGCTTAGTTTGTTTTTGCTTTTTTGTATTATGCATTGCTTCATTGCCTCTTACGGTTTTATATATTTTGATTTATTTTCTTTACACTGCATTTTACTTGCATTCTGCTTTTAAATGCATATTTAAACTAGGAAGGATACCACAGCTATGTTTCTTCTGAGTCACACAGAAATTAGAACAGCTTAATTAAAGTTAATTACCTGTGAACTAAGGATGTAGTTAGGAACTAAACCTTCTATTTAAGGGGTAAAAGGAATCATTTCAAGGCCTTACTGGAAAAGCTCAATCGGACTCTTCCACAGACTGCTATGAGAGAAAGGATAATGCGCTTTTGCTTTCTTGTATTTTGCATTGCTTCATCACCTTCTTCTATTTAATATGTTTTGGTTCATTTTCTTAACACTGTGTTTTACTTGTATTCTGATTTTAATTGCCTATATAAACCAGGAAAGAGACCACAGCTGTGTCTCTTATGAGTCACACAGAAATTACATTTTCCCCTACCCTCCCAATTTGTCCCTGCTGTGTTTTTAAATTCAACTGTCTTTCTGGTTGCCTGCCCCTAATGTTAATTTGACCAAATATTTCCTTCCAGCTACTCTTTCATTGGCTATTGTGAGTAAGCACAAAAGTATCATTTTGTGAAATCACTTCTCGTCAGCTATTTTAAATTTATTGACTATCCCACTGTCTTCCATTGAGTCAAAATACAAAGTGACCACCCTCTGCCTGTCTATCTTGCTCTTTTAAAATTAAAGGCTCCTCATTTAGACAGATAAAGCTGAAGTTGCCCCCTCTTTCATATCTAACTGCTTACTGCACAATGTAGCTCTTAGGATATTCATTGTTTCCATCTTACATTTAAAATCTGCAGCATCAAGTCCAAGACCACCAATTATTGTAGAGTCCACATTCTGCCTGTCAATAGTTATATTGGGATTAGTGCTTCTCTTTTGCTCCTAGTGAGATAAGGAGTACAGGGACATTATTTCTTAGAGACTGTTGATCACAGAGACACTTAATAACTGCTTCATATGTTCCTTATTTTGCTCCTTGTGAGAGATGGAGCAGAGTGCATTGATTCTTGACTGTTTCTTATTGAGTAGTGAGTATCTGCGTTGGACCTTCCTGTTTGGTCTAGTTGCTATTCAAGGCATCTACCAGGAAAACACTGCAACAAGCCTACAGACCCTTGCATCATCTGGGACAAGACTATTGATCAACAAAGAGTTATCTGCTTCTCATCATGGGATTGGTGCTACTGTTTTGCTTCTGGTGAGAGAAGAAGCAAAGGAGCATTATTTCCCAGCAGCTATATTTGATGACATTTCATGAGGGAATGTTAATGGGGAGAGAGGGGTAAAACTGGAGCAGACTTTGTCAGCCAGAAGGCTTGCTATATCTTGTGGGTCAGCATAAGTGTCTCCACTAACAATGAGCTCTGCACACAATTGTGTATTGCCTTTGAAGTTGCAGACATAGCTAAAGAATGCCTTGGTTGCCCTTGCCCTTGCCCTGGAGTCTAAATTAACCCCAAATTTGGCTTTGATAGACTTAATTTGTCCTCTCAGTTGTTAGTTTAGTTTTATAAGAGTGCTTTTATCCTGCTGGGTGCTACCCCTCCTCATTTCTGCCATGACTTTCTTCCTTCTGTTATACACCCTGTTGATGTTGTGATTCCACCGGGGTATCTTGTTTTGTTTTTGAGTTAAAGTAATATTAACACCTTCAAATACTGTGGTAAGGACAACAGTAGTAGCAGCCAGATAGTAGACATTCAAGTGAATCTCCTCTTTTCATCTTTCTTGATAAAGCCATTTCTTTCTTTTCAGTAAGTACTGCTTGATTTACTGCTGTCTAACCCAAGTTCAGAATATCATTCTAAACATCATGAAATCATTGGGATCTACTTATCAGTTCACCTCAAGTGTTTGGCAGTACCCTGTAGACACACATACCTTGAGCTAACACTTTTCCTGTAATTTCATCAATATCTAGGGACACAAGGCAACTAGTTTGCAGTGATACTGCCTCCAGAATTGCAAACTAGATACACTTGACATTACTTTATATTCTCACTCCGACCATCTAATCAATAAAAAAGAGCCTGTTGCCATGGATGTGAACTTTCCCACTATCTCCATTACCAGCTTGGCTGATATTGTCATACTAAGGTAATGTAGACATCGCCTCATGTTTACTGACAACCAGTTCTCAAACAGATGTGGTATGTGAGAGCTGTATTTACACAATGTCACTGGAGGCAAAGCTTTCACATCAAAGTACTCATAATGTTAATCAGGTTGTCAGTAGCATGCACTCTGCACAGATCACACACAGTTCAAAGCAGACACATAGACTTACATATGGTGAGGCACTTAAGACACATAGACTCACATATGGTGAGGCAATTAAATGTAACCTTTCTAAACCCCAAGGATCTCCTAGATGAAGTACACACAAAAAATACCCTCAGGAGCCCTAAATGCACTCTTTTAGAAAAACACCCCATGATCAAATGCAGCTACATCTCATGGACCCTTTACATCTAAGCCCATAAGGGAAGCTACCACACAATAAAACATTCTGATAATTGGAAACTCCATTGTGAGCTGCCACATACATTCATAGATTCATCGACTGCTGCTATAATAATGACCTAGGGGTCTTTCAAAGCCTAGCCAAGTTTTTTTCAAAGGAATAATGATATCCTGCATCCAAATGGGACATTGAGGGCCAGGCATTTATAATTGACCTCTGTCCATAAGGGACATGGGTTGCAGAGTAGCTGTAATTTTCCTATTCCCCATCTACTTGTCTAGGTTGTGCTTAAACTGGTAGTAGACAAACTCAGCTCTACATGGATGGGAAGCCTGTTCCATAGGAGGGGCAGTCTCTGGGACACAAATCTGTCTCTCCAGCATGTTCTGTTTGCATCACAGACAAAATTCACATTCCTAGACCTTGTATGTCTGGTACTGTTTGACTTACAAATAGGTAGAGATTCAAAAGTGTGGAGTTTGTGGATGCCTTGTAAGCCAGGCATAGATAACCCCTCAGCAATCTATAGGAGACTGAATAGAGGGAAGGGGCTTTAAGGAGCTCTGCATAAGACAGGTTTGTTATACCTTGCATTCATTTTGTAAGGAACCTCTGAGGTTGCTTTAGCTGCCGCATATGAACCTTTGAGGTTGCATTAGTTGCTGCATATGCCTGGTCAGGTACATACCAAAAGGAGCATTGTATTCTATGATTGGACTGATAAGGGTGGAGTACAGTTGGATAATTACCTCCTTGGACTTAGATGCCATGCCCTTACTCATAATTTGTGCAACATAAAAGTATTTCCTCACTACTGTGGCAATGTGGTAGGCGATTATACACACACTCTGGTCATTGGACTATAAGTACCAATATGACACAGTCATAGTCCATGTGGGTGTAAATGGCCTGAGATGCACCTACCTAGACTATACAAAAAGAGACATCAAGGAGCTCTCAGAATATGTGTCCAAGGTTGGTATGTGCCTAGCATTGAGCAGAATTTTATCTTATTCAAGGATGATGCCACAATATAATCAGAAGATGACTGACTTTAATAATTGGCTTTGCTTCTGGTGTCATTCTAAGGGGGTGCAATATTTGTCACCATGAAAGAAGATGGTCAACAGAGCATGTTGCTTTGCCAGGGATGGTCTGTAACTCTCCCCTCCAGGCATTTGAATATTAGCTAAAACATTTCACTCCCCCATAGTCCCATTTTTAAGCAATGCTAAACTAAAAGTACTTCCAACATAGCAAATAAAAACCAAGAAAATCTAAAGGTGTTACTACTCAATGCTAGGAGTCTAAACAGAAGCTCCACTCCCTACACACTCTCCTTACCCTGGAGAATGCTGATGTCTGTGCAGTCACTGAGACATTTAAAATCAAGGACATCATACAGGCAGTGCAATGCTATAATGCCTTCCAAACATTTACACCAGCTACTACACAGACAGGGACTAAAGGTGGAGGTTTCTCAATTTACATAAAAAAAAAAAATATATATATATATATATATATATATATATATATATATATATATATATATATATATATATATATATATATATATATATATTCAAGGCCGGTCAAACAAGACAATGAACTTTAGCTTCTCCATATTCAAACCACCACAGGCAAAATCCCATATCACTTCCCATAAGCTGTAGCTCCCTTTCTTTGACCCAAGAAACCCATAACATGTGTGACTTTTATTACCCCACTATTAACTGGAAACTGTATATGACTCTATACTCACCAAGAAACCTGGAATTTGTAAACACAAATTCCCTGGAACATGTTGTCAATACATTGACCAGAGGTGCAGACGTACTGGATCTGGTCCTCACTAATATGGGACAGGGCTGCATACCCCGTAGTGCAATGACTTCTCTCCTAAGGTCAGACAACAAAATGGAAACCTTTAAAGTAAAAATAAAACTGGAACCCCAGCTAATCCCTGGAATATTCTGGAAATACTCTAAGGCTAACTTCCCATTATTAAGAGATAACCTGGCAAAATTTCAATCCACCATAAACCTTGAGAACACTGTTGCTTATGTGGAACTGTTCAAAGAAACCTTACATAAGCATGTTAATAGATGCAGAGAGCCAGCTAAGTCCACCAGGAAGATGTACAGAACTAACTCAAAAAAAACAAGATACCCCGGTGGAATCACAACATCAACAGGGTGTATAACAGAAGGAAGAAAGTCATGGCAGAGATGAGGAGGGGTAGCACCCAGCAGGATAAAAGCACTCTTATAAAACTAAACTAACAACTGAGAGGACAAATTAAGTCTATCAAAGCCAAATTTGGGGTTAATTTAGACTCCAGGGCAAGGGCAAGGGCAACCAAGGCATTCTTTAGCTATGTCTGCAACTTCAAAGGCAATACACAATTGTGTGCAGAGCTCATTGTTAGTGGAGACACTTATGCTGACCCACAAGATATAGCAAGCCTTCTGGCTGACAAAGTCCGCTCCAGTTTTACCCCTCTCTCCCCATTAACATTCCCTCATGAAATGCCATCAAATATAACTCCACCTACTATCACTAGGGAACAGGTCCTTAATGCTCTCACTGAAGCCAAGAACACTGCATCAGTGGGCCCAGTCAATATCCCAGAATGCCTTCTAAATAACATGACCTATCTGGCATTCTGGAATTGCTATTTAACTGTAGCTTTCAAAAGCTTCATGCCTCATGAATGGAGAACAGCAACAGTAATTGAGCTGCACAAAGGTGGGCCATCTACAGACCCTGGAGTCTACAGAATCATCAGTCTCACTAGTGTAATATGGAAAGCCATGGAGATAAGTATCATGGAAATGACCAATAAGGACATAGGAAACTTCCAGACACTGGACCCAACCAAGTTTGGTTTCATCAAAGGGCAGGTCATGACTATTCAACCTGGGGGACTTGTTTGAGAAGGTCACCAAAGCAATAGATGAAGGCAAATGGTTCACACTGCCTACTTTGACCTGGCCAAGCATTTGACACAATACCTCACTTAGGCATTGTTGACAAACTCAGTAGCTTAGGTATAAACCATTATGTCTCCTTGTGGATAGCCAGCTGGCTGAAAGACAGGATCCTGGAAGTTAGAACAGGGGTATCTTTCTATACAAAGGGGCTAGTCACAAGTGGAGTCCCTCATGGATCAGTCCTGGGCCTGCTCCTTTTTGTCCTTTACTTCTCTGAAATCATGGACAATGACAGTGGCCTCTGACTATCTAAATTTGCAGATGGTTGCAAATTAGTAGCAGTCATAGAATCTCTCACTTACTCAAATATTCTTCAAGAAGGGCTATCACAGACAAACAACTGGTGTCAGAGCCATGGACTTAAACTTAATGCCAAGAAATGCATAATTGTATCTGTTTGGAAGTCATCCATCCCTGTTAACTATCACATTGACAGCATACTTCCAAGAGTTGACTGAGTAGTCAGGGACTTGAGGACACTCATAGATGGTAATCTAGACTTTGACCACCATGTATCTTTAATCGTGAGAAAATCATTCGATGTTGTGCAACTTATAAGCAAAGGTATGGCATCCAGGTCCAAGGAAGTCATTGTTCCACTGTATCCAGCATTCATCAGACCTATCATTGAGTATAATGCGTGCTTTGGTATGCCCTTAACCAGGCACGTCGAACAATTACAATTACTGATCCGGTCATTAAGACCTACGGACTCTGCATATTTGCCACAAATGCTGAATCGCCACCATAACTGAGCTCTGAGTCCCAAACCAAAGCCAATCCCATGGGAAATCCATTCTGTATCTAGGAAGCCTGTACCACCTACAATTTAGCCTTGCTACTACCAGGGAATGAATTGCCACCATAACTGAGTTCTTTTCATCTCATGGTCACAACACTGAGTCCCAAACCAAAGTAAATCTCAGGGGAAATCCACACTGTATCTGTGCAAGCCTGTATCACCTACGACTGAGCCTTGCCACTACCACGAAATGAATTGCCACTGTAACTGAGCTTTCCTCACCTCACAGTCATGACACTGAGTCCCAAACCAAAGCCAATCTCAGGTGAAATCCATTATCTATCTGTGGAAGCCTGTACTACCAAGGAATGTATGTGTATAAATATTGGTCATATTAATTTTTTTGTCTGTCCCTTGGTCTCTGACCGCTCAATTCCCATCGTACATCACCCCTCAACTTCCCCAGACACTGTCTACTCCACACTGCTCTCCTATCCCTTGTTCTTAAGCCTAGCACCTTCTTCTGCTTAGTTGGTATCCTCTGTAAGCTCTTCTTATACTGTCGTTCACTCTACTATCCTCCTAACTCTATATTTGGTAAAACTTTCACTTAAAGGTTCCCTTCCTACCCCTTTTTACTCCTTTCTATTGGCTCAGCTACCTGATGCTCTACCCAAAGGCAACTCTTTCTCTAGCAAATATCCATGCTCTCTTCCCCTTCCCTTTCCTTAGCAAATATTTCTAACTAACCTCTTCCATACTCTCTTCCCCACTATTCAGTATCCACTCATGCTGTTACTTACCTTACTGATTGTTTTTTTGCACAGAGCTGCTCAAGGGGCTAGGGCCTGCTATCACAGTAAACCTTCCCTCTCCCACTATTGTAAATTTGAGTTGTAGACAGATTTTCTTATCACAGTCCTAAAAAAACTCTATAATCATTTTCTATTTGCTTTCTGTTGCTCAACTTACAGATTTTTTTTGCCGTCACTTACCTGCACTGCTTGGTGCAACCCAGCTAACACTCACTCACTTTGCTCCCCTACCCTGACCTCATTCTCCACCCACCCCCACTGCTCGCAGATTTATCCGTACTCCATATCACTTGACCCTAGTACCACACCTACCATCCTATCCAATCACTCACAAAATAAACCCACTCCCTATGGAACACTCTAGACCATACCACACCATCTTTAGGTAACCAATCCCTCTTCCTCTACCCACTCTTATCATAAGCACCTCCTACTGGTCCCATAACATACTCCAGCTCACATTCTGTTCTACCCATGCCCTCAGACACAAACCTCCCTTCTTTAAACTAAAACACTACCACTATGTCACATACTCCCCACTCCCAATATCACAATAATCCCTTACTACTAATCTCCTTACGCATCTGTCTCTACATAGCCTCTCTCAGTGCCTCCTATCACTACTCACTCACCAAATACAATGACCTCAAATCCCCTACCCTACCCCTTACCACTACTAACCCCTCTAGACATATAGTCACATCCCCAGCCATCTATAACCAGCCCCCTCATCCAACTCACCTCACCTCCATATTATGTATCACAATCCAAAAAAACAACCAAGTTTCAGATTCCACTCCCTAATAATACTATACATTAAAGGTATTACTAACATAGCAGCTTAGTTACTACTAGGAGGTGATATTCACCCCAACCACAGCCCAGCAACAATCTCTAATAACACATGGAACTCCAACCTTCCATTTATGCATAGACCCAATGACTTATTAATACTCAGTTTGAATATTTGCAGTATTATGAACAAAATAAAAGAACTGCATTCCACTATCTTTTTATATAACCCTGACATAATGCTTATTACAGAGACATGGCTTAAGCCTCATATCATGGATAATGCCATAATCCCACCTGAATATAGCATTAAAAGGGTGGAGAGAGTACAAAAAAGAGGTGGTGGCATTGCCCTGCTTTACAAAACTAACTTAAAACTCCAGTTCCTACAAAAAGAATCCCCAAACTTCAAAAAGCAGAAACTATATTTACAAAACTCCTCTTAAACCAGCACAAGCATCTAAACTTACTCAGGACTTATATACACCCAGATGACAACCTGAACATCATAGAGTCATTAGCTCATTGAGTCTCCCACTCCCTTCCCTAAGAAACTATATTGCTATGCGATGTCAACATCAACTGGAACTCTATCCACTCTCCAACACCCACCAACAATATTAACCTATATAACTTCACCCAACTCATGCAATCACCCACATGTATTGATAGGTCAGCAAAAAGGGAATCCATATTAGATTGAATCCTCACAAATCAGCCCAAAACTGCCTATCAGTGTGGAATATTGGCCAACTGTCTCAGTGACCAATCCCACTTTTATCTTTAGACACAAACTTAAATCTAATAACTCCCTCTCCCTGTTCAAACCCATTCCAAGAAAAATTTCCAACAGATCAATTCTTGGAAACCTAAAAATCCTGAAACTGTTCTCCCATCAAAATCATCCCTCTACACAAGGCAGTTGAATACTTTAACTCCCCATTTCTAAACCTCCTCAACCACTTTGCCCCAATCAGAACAATTAGGATACATAGTAACCCTTCCCCTTGGCTACAGAAAACCACAAGGGCCTTACTTAAAGACAGGGATAAAGCTTGGAAATCCTGGCGCCAATATAAAACACCCACAACTAGGCAAGCCTTTTTCAAACTTTCGAATAAGGCCAAAAAACAAATTAAGATTTACAAACAAAATCACTATATTCCCTACAAAGGAAACACAGTACCAACCCACAAAAATTCTGGGCAGCAGTGAACAATATCCCCCAGCTCGGAAAAACAATGACACTCCCACCCACTATTTAAGGTACAAACTCAGACATAGCCTCCAGTTTCAACAACTATTTTACCTTCTCTGTACTTAAACTCATAAACAATACAAGTCCCACCAACCTCCCACAATCCCCTAAGCCCCCCCCAAAAAAAACACTCCTACTCAGTCAAGCAAGTACCATTATCAACTATCCAAAAACTCCTAGCTAAACTCAAATCAACCACCCTCCCCACTGACAATCTTCCTGCCCAATACCTTCAATTCACATCCAGGGCCATAGCTTACCCCATTTCATTACTAATAATTAGATCCATTACTGAACACACCATTCCATCCTTGTGGAAAACCTCATTCATCATTCCACTTAACAAGGGTGGCCCTCTATTGACCTATCTAATTACCAACCCATTGCGATCCTGTCACCTCTATCAAATATTCTAGAAAGTTGCATTCATCACCAAATCCTCACCCACCTTCTCTCCAACAACCTACTATCCAAAACCCAACATGGCTTCCTCCCACCCCATAGCACCACCACTGCCCTAAAAAACTTTATTAACACTATAAACTCATACAGGAACCAAGGCAAACTAGTCTCTGCTACCTTTCTAGACTTATCCAAAGTGTTTGATATAGTTTCCCACAATAAACTCTTAACCTGCCTCTCTGAACTCAAAATTGACACCCCCACTCTGCTCTGGTTCAGTAGTTACCTAGACAACTGCCAACTGTTTGTCAAATGGCTTAACTCCCTATCCTCCCAACTCCCTTTCACACTAGATATACCACAAGGTTCGATTCTCGGCCCCATTCTTTTTAAGATCTTTACAAACCAACTTCAGTTAGCAACCACTAAAGCTGAAATAGTCCTATATGCTGATGATGCAACCCTGATCTGTTCTGCATCCAGTATCCAACTTTTCCAACAAAAAGGCCAAGAATCCTTCACAGAGATAGAACATTGGCTAAATAAATCACAATTGATACTAAACCCAAAGAAAACACAACTTCTGCTGTTCCACCCAACAAAGACTAACAACCTCACCTTCTCCATATTCTCATCCAACAAGACCCTCATCACCTCAGTCCCAGAGGCCAAATTATTAGGACTTGCACTTGACCAGCAACTAAAATACAACAAACATATATCCCTAACTATTTCCAAAGTCCACGTAAAGCTAGGAGCCCTCTAGTGCTGCAAAACATACCTAACTTGTGAGTCTAGAAATGCTATAGCAAGAACCCATCTTTTATCAACATTACTTTATGCATCCCCAATACTAATAAACATAAATAAAACTGACCTTAACAAACTCTCCACGTGCTAAAACAAAATCACCAGGTTCACAATCAATGCCAAATTGTGCTCCCACCATTGCCAATCCCTACATTCATTACACTGGCTAGAAATTCCCAATCTATTACCATAGCACCATCTCAACCTAGCACACCAAATACTATACTATCCTGAGAAAACCGCTTCCTTGACTGGCCTCTAAACATTTACAATTAAACTAGACAACTATGATCCAGTAACAAAGCTCTGATTGAAAATATCCCATGTAGAAACAGCCCTGGGGAATCTCTTTTCCCTCATGAAGTTGCTAAAACATGGAACACCCTGCCTCCTGACCTCAGATTACAAAATCGTACCTCCATTTTCAAAAACCTCCTAAAATCATACTTTTGCACCAACCCTTTATGTAACTGCAATGGACTTTCCTGAAGCCTCACCCTACTGAGGGTTATTTCCTTATGCTTCTGGGGAATACTAATATTGTCCTCTATTGATGCTCATTGTTTATATTGTAACTAGTGTGCATATCTTCTTACTATGAAAATGCCTTGCACATATATTGTACCTATGATTACTCCATGATAGTGCTATACTCACATATTTGTACTTAAACTATGTACTTCTCATTTTTAAACTTTTCTATAGCACATTTCTAACTATTGTTATCTTTTGTACTTTGTAACCAAAAAATGTTACCATGAATTAGTCTTTATTCTGTAACTGTATGGAGCTTTTCTCCCCAGGACTCTGCTGAAAAATGACTCTAAATGTCCAGTCAGGCTATCCTGGTAAACAAATGTTAAATAAAGAAATAAAGAAGGAAATAATTGGAACATCCACAGAGGTTACTCACTAATAGAATACCGGGCATAAGTAATATGTCCTATGCAGACCACCTCAAAGTCCTATCCCTGTATTCTGTCTCCTACAGGTTGTTGAAGGGAGATATATGCCATTGTCAGACCTCACCCTGATGGATCTTCTGCTTATCTCAAAACAAACAGCACCATAATTACTCATGCTAAAGACTTAAACCTTGCCTGTGATAAAATTAGGACCTGCTGGAAAGACAGGTATGTATCCAAGAGACTATCCCTTCTCTTGAAGAGGCTCGTCTATGTGAAGCAGATTTCATCCCTAAGCCACTTCAAGTGTAACTTGGACAATTGAATGAGGAAGAGGAATTTCATCCCTGGTTTGGCACCTATGTCTCTAATGGACACAGACAGCTTGTAAATGGTTCATCTCCCAGGCCCCTGCTTGTAAACATTTTAATCTCCCAGGCCCTTGCTTACACTTATCAAAGGTACAACAAGTTGTCAGAGATTTGGGATGCATGGCTAGGCCCTCATGGCTGTAAACACCTATGAGCCTGCCCTGGCATGTGTTTGAGTCTGGCAAGATACTAGTGTTGAGTATGTCTGTAATTGCTCACAGCCACCACTTATTTTTGAAATAATAATGTCCTGCATTGCATGTCTTCATCCAAACATTTTTGTATTACTGTAATTCACCTGTTCCCATTGTAGAGGTTAATGGGATATGAGGGTTTATATATTTTATTGTACTGTATGGCATGCTGCAAGACCATCAGAAAGTGTGAGTGGGAATTTGTTATGAATTTGTTGTGTGTTTGTGTTCTTTTCTTACTGTTATGGTACTATTTGCTGTAATTCATAGGTTCATAGAAGGTTACTAGCCTAACTGCCCTAGAGCCCTTATATGTCTAGCCATATTTATCCAAGTTGCCCATATTGTCAGTGGTTAGGCAAGTGAAGTTCATAGAGGCAATAGTCTATGGTAGTTAACACTGACTTCCTCTGTCCAGGAGGGACACGGGTGCCACCCTAGGAGTGGAATTTCTGGTCACCCATCCGTTGATCTAGGTTTGTTTGAAGAAGACCAGGGAAAAGATCTGTTTCACATGAACTGGAAGCTTGTTCAGAGAAGTGGCAGTCTCTGGGATATGTATCTATCTCTTCAGCATGACCTGCTCATGTCAGAGGCTAAGTTAAGATCCTTGGAGTAAGGGACCTTCGTGCAGTTTGATTTACGAATGTGTAGTATTTCCATCTGGGCCAGGTGAGTGACTACCCTTTAAGCAAGGCACAGGTCACACTTAGCAACCTGTAGGAGGCAGAATACAATGACAAGGCTTTCAGTCCTTCTGCATAAGACTTGTTTTGTGTACCGTGTAATTTCTTGGCGAGAAACCTCTGTGGTCTCTCCAGCTGGCACAGGTGTCTGGTGAGGTACATGTAAAAGAAAGCATTGTACTTAGTTATTGGTCTGATGAGGGCTGAGTATAATGGAGCTATAACATCCTTAAATATTGATGTGATGGCTTTACTTATAAGATGCACCACATAGAAGGATTTTCTTACTACTGTGGATACATGATGGTCAAAGTTCAGATTGCTATCAACCTGAGTACCCAGATCATGTATCACTGGGTCTAAACTTGGGGTTGCTGTCTATAATATAATAAGCAGGGATGTCAGCTTCCCCAAAGGTAATAATAATGCATTTTTTTATATTTATCTTTAACCTGTAGATTTATCACCAATCATTTGTCGGAGTTAACCTTGCCTACAGTATATTAACATTGTTGGGGGACTCAATGGTTGCTCCCAGTTTGTAATTGTCAGTGAACTTAGTCAGCCACAAGCTGTCCAAGTTTGCCTGGACTTCTGAGAAATAACTTCAGAACAGTAAGGCCTTCAGCACAGAACCCTGTGGTATGCCACATAGCCAGTCCACAGGCTGTGGATAAACAGAGATCCAAGTGGGTCTGCTAGGCCATGTTTTAAGTTGTTTAAAAGGCAACCTGGGATGCTGTCTGGTCCCATTGATGCTGTGTTTGTAGCCTCGGAGAGCACCAAGATGACCTGCTGTCTTGAGATAATACGCTGAGGAATGGTGACAGGTATGCTTTGGGGGATGACTGGAGGGGGCAGGAGGGTGAAGTTTGCTCCAAATCTGTCAGCTAAGAGGTTGGCTATTGCATCTGGTTGAGTATGCGTGGTGCCATCCACAGCCAGTTCAGCATGTAGCTGGGTGTTTCCTTTTAGATTTCAGATGTAGTTAAAAAAAGCCTTCTGGTTATCCTTAGCTAGGGAGGCTATTTTTACTTTGTAATTAGCTGTGGAGGACTAGAAAAGATCTCTGATTTGTTTGTTTAAGCTAGAGAGGGATTTCTTCCTCTGCTGAGCCATTTCCCTCTTGTTCTTGGTCCTCGATATCATGCCCAGGATAATGATGTAGTAAATGTCTACTGTTTAGCAAAGAGACCTTTCAGCAATGGATGTCATGAAATATGTGTTGTCATTTGTCATTCTTTCTCAAGAGGTAATTGAATTAGCTTCTGGATGTTGGCTTTGTCAACATTCATGCAAAAGAGTTTGTGACTTCCAGGCAGAGGATAACAACATTACTCACAGGGTAGTGTACATTTGCTGTATGAGTAATTAGATCTACTACAGCTGAAATACTAATGCACTATGATGCTTCACCTAGGTGTACTGTATATTAAGGTAGTGTCATAAATGTATTGCTATTGTTTTGAAAAATGATCTCTTTAGGGCTAGATATACATTGCACTTATACTTGATCAAGTCAGCAGGTTAGGAGTGGCACTTACACCAGGTATGACACGTCATGTCACAGATTACAGTAACAAAAATGCATCAGAGCGACAAATAACTGCAGCCTGACATTTTCTACATTTGCCCTTTAACTGATGTACTAATAGCATAATGATTGCATGTACTTTTATTTTACCCATATCACGTGTGGGCTGCCTATCCATTTGTGAAAACACAGAACAGCCCATATAAATTGATATACATCACAACATTCAAAACACAACCCTTTTGTCAGTGGAATGATTATACTTGACTTATATGAGGTATGTATATGTTCATGTATGCCACCTTAGCATGACTCAATCTGCATATATGTATGTATGCATGTCACATCTACTATAGTTACAGCAATGATACTATCTATATCAGGTCATTACTTTGTTTATATTCTAGGTAATGCGATGCATCTGCGCTATGTGTCAAGTCCTTCTGTATTTTGCTGCATATATACATGGTGTGCATGTACAGGTACTAACTTTCTAACATTCACAACATACCAGCTGCTTAATAAAGGCTTTTTTATCACTTATTTACATTATTATTATGATTGCACATTTGAGTGCAATCCTCCTCAATAGCTCTGCAATGTCACATGCATGTACACTGCTCTAAAACCATAGGTATTGTTTTCTTCATGCACATATAGCAGTGACAGCCATACTATTCTTTAACATATATTTGTGTTTTAATATGAGTCTTGTGGATGTAATTCATTTTACTCTTGATCTGTCCTTCATTATATATTTCAATGGCAGAGTACTTCAGTACACCTGACACACTTTTAGATAGGCATTCTTGTACAATCATGTGAGTAACATAAATATTCCTTAGTGTGCCAGTGAACACATGCTTGGTTCATACATGTTAAAAGGTAAAAATACTCCTTTCTATGATTGCAAATGACAACAAAAGGCAAAGACATGTCCCATTCTGATTTGCATAACACAACAGCTTTAGGGTTCATTTATTAATGTCTATATATGATGAAGTGGAGAATACAACAGTACTGTTAGTTAAAACAAGTAATTTCCTGTAAACATATATTTTTATGCAGTAACAGTAATATATGCAAACATCATTTAATGTATCTACTGTTCTTGCTAAATGTTAACACAGCTCCATATTTTATTAACAATCATATCATATTTATTCCCTTTTACATTGTTGCTTAGTGTCCCACTCACATCCTTTTTCAGGATGTCCATTTTTACTTATATGCATGAGTAAATAAAGTTGACAGGATTAATTATTATTAAATTAATATTATTTATGTTAAAAATGCTCATGTGGAGTCTGCATGTCCTCCCTGCGGTTGGGTGGATGTTTGAAAGACATGCGTAAATGGGCGTGCCTTCGTTGAAGGATGAACGTCGAGCTGGCACCTCGGCGTTAGTGAAAATCTACTGCCAATCATTAGCAGACCGGATTTCCGCTGTGGCAACCCCTAACCAGGAAAAGCCGAAAGACAAACAAACATGTTAAAAATGCTCATTGTGAAATAATTATCTGAGTTACAATTTCTTCATTTACTCTACCATGCTTCCTATTTTTGCAATTACCCCATTCAGTGAGTATAGTTTCCACTAATAACTTCCCCTGCTTCCCATTTCTGGAGCAATCTCGTACAGTTTCTAAGAATAACTTCACCTGCAACTTTGCTTTGTATTAGCTATCCAAACATGCTTGCTCACTAGGTTTGCCTGCAGGCGGCAACGTTTGTTTACATTGTGTGTTCAAGCTTCTGTGCATCTTTTTATGTATGCTAACACTTGTGCTAGCCATGAAGAGGCGACATAAATGTGTAGGCTTCTTTTGTTGCATGCATATTCAGTGTGCACTGTGACTCATGGTGCTAACTCATGTAGGCTTAGCGCAGACTGTACACAGACAAATTACCATCCCCGGGAACATCACACAAAACATTCACATCTCCCATTTTTTCCAGTCCAATAATCCCAAAGCCAAGGACAGAAGAAAACATAGAAGTTGCTATTCAGTC
The DNA here is from genome assembly GCF_019279795.1 of Protopterus annectens. Classification (NCBI taxonomy): domain Eukaryota; kingdom Metazoa; phylum Chordata; order Ceratodontiformes; family Protopteridae; genus Protopterus; species Protopterus annectens. The sequence goes on from NC_056735.1 coordinate 1,950,766,292, forward strand.
TAGCCATGATGGCATTTTGAACACATGTTATGGTTATAATATGTATAATATTTTTAACTACAGTGATAACGTATTGACCTCAACACATTTTTCTTTGTTTTCTCAAGATTTTACATTTATACCATACTCCTTCCTTTATTAGGTTGACACTTTAAGAAAGCTTAGATTATTTATTAGAAAATTAAATTAGAGTATTTTGCTTAATCATTCCTTATCTGATTGTTGTATTAATGTGTTTGAAAAAAGTGTTATGATCCCTGCCTGCATCCTTTGGTTTCAGTATTGGAAAAGGCTTGTCAAGCTGATGTATGTATGTATGTATGTATACATATATACATACATACATATATACATATATATATATATACATATATATATATATATATATATATATACATATATATATATATATATATATATATATATATATATATATATATATATATATATATATATATATATATATACATATATACATATATACATATATATATATATATATATATATATATATATATATATATATATATATATATATATATATATACATACACACATATATATATATATATATACATATATATATATATATATACACATATATATATATATATATATATATATATATATATATATATATGTGTGTATATATATATATATATATATATATATACATACACATATATATATATATATATATATATATATATATATATATATATATATATATATATATAGATACACACATATATATATATATATATATATATATATATATATATATATATATATATATATATATATATATATATACATACATATATATATATATATATATATATATATATATATATATATATATATATATATATATATATACATACACACACATACATATATATATATATATATATATATATATATATATATATATATATATTTATATGGGTCCACTTTTAAATGTCAAGATTCTGAAATCTCGACTTTTAAAAAAAGTACCCAAAACATTGAGATTTCAGAATCTCAACATTTAAAAGTGGGTTAAAAAAAAAATAAAATAAACTGTTTGCAGGGGTTCAAGCCCCCCTGCACGCCCTCACCCCCTTATTTAAATATATCAACTCTGAAATCACACTACAGTGAAGAGAATGGTAAGTGCAAAAGGAGCATTACCGTTCTCTTCACTGTAGCGCAATCTCGGAGTTGGTATATTTAAGTAAGGGGGTGTGGGGAGTGCAGGGTGGCTTTATTATAGCAATAACCCATGGGTGTGGGTAATGTGGGATGTACCCACGGTTGGCGTGGTTTGGTCCCGAGGGTGAAGCCCGAGGGACCAAACAAAGACAACCGTGGGTAATCCGATTACCCACACCAGAAGTGGGTTATTGCTATTATACTATGACATTATTTAAGAAAAGAAATAACTTTTCTTAAATAATGGCATTGTATAATGCCTCTTTGCTGCCCTTCCACAGTTGTCTGGTATCGCGGAAGTTCTGATGTACTGCGCATGCCTACGCAGTACATCAGTGCTGTGGCCAAAAGCAACGGAGAAAGCAAGATCTCCATTGCTTTTTACTGTTTCGCTATGTTAAATGGGTTTAACATAGCGAGACAGCTTTAAAATAAGCAACGGAGATGTCCGTTGCTTATTTTAAAGCTGTCTCACTATGTTAAACCCATTTAACATAGCGAGACAGGTTTAAAAAAAGCAACGGAGAAAGCAAGATCTCCGTTGCTTTTTACACACTGTGTCACTATGTTAAAGGTGTTTAACATAGCGACACAACTTTAAAAAAAGCAACAGAGATCTCCGTTGCTTGTTTTAAACCTGTGTCGCTATGTTAAACTCTTTTAACACAGCGAGACAGTGTTTTAAAAGAGACTTATGCTAATGGAAAAAGTCCGGGCGACCAGACCTTTTTCCATTAGTATAAGTCGATTTACAACGTGCACGCTGGCCAATCAGCGTGCACACATATATATATATATATATATATATATATTTATATATGTATATATTTATATATTTATCATGATTTGCCTGCCTCTGAAAGGGACTTACTTCATTGACTTATTAGCAATTTGTCATTACTTATTATGAATCATGTTGTATGACAGCATTACGTATTCTTCTAGCATGTTTACTTTATTGCAGAACATGTCCACATATTTACCAGTTTCGAGAAATTAAATTCATATTGCCTACCAGAAAATGTATTTATTTTTGGAAGACTGTTTTGCAGCAAATGATTGGTGAAGATATTTTTGATTTTTTACGTAATCCTTACTCTCAAATATCGAGCATCTTCAGTATTCCTAATGTACATAAATATATTTTTCATGCACCTTTAGGTTGGTTGTATTTCCCAATATTCCAAGACACATTCCTTGACTGTGTTTGTTGATAAACTTTTAAAACTTATCTATAATGATATGGGATTTTTTAAGTAGGTTACACAATGATCTTTGTGATTAGTATTTAATATTTTTAACTGTTGACATTGTGGATTCCTTTAGTTCTTTAGTTCTATATCCCAAAAAGAGAGGTTAAAATATTTTCATGCAGCCACACCCCCCCTCAATGTGGGGGGCTTCATCCCCCACCCCATAACTATGTATGTACCAACTCCAAGATCGCACTACAGTGGGGTGAAAGGGAATATACATGCTGGGCAACCTTTAACTTACCCAGAGAGATTCAGGACGTTCATGATTCTCAGCTTTCGACATTCTCGTCTTGAGAATGAGAAAGACAATACTATGGGCTTCAGAACTACAAAGGTGACCCATACTTTTTAACGAGCAATGAAATTCGTCTTGTGAAAGATTTTATGACACTAGTTTTGGAAAATTATTTTGTATTTTTTGACTTGGAAGTTTTTCGACAGACTAAAGGTGTGGTAATGGGGGCAGCTAATTTAGTTATGAATACTTGAGAAGACAATGTATTTTCTTGTAGTTTATTTTCCTTCAGAACTATATTTTTGTTTTTGAATGACATTTTCACATACTCTGCATGTTTTGCATATTCAGTTAATTATACAGCTATTCATTATCTTAATGCTTTGATTACTAAAGACGACTGTTTTTTCTCATCTAGAATTTATAGTAAACCAGCCTTCAATAATCCATATCTACATTTCAAAAGTGACTAACCTTCACATCAGAAACTTAGCTTGGTGAAAGGACGATCTATAAGACTTTCTCTTATGATATCCAATAATTCAGCCTTTTTTGAAGGTGTTAACCATCTTAGAGATATGCTTTTAATGAGATACTATCCTATAACATTTCAATATGTTACTTGATCACTGCTAAGTGAGGTACTTTCCTCTTCTTAGGAAGTCTAGTGATTTTTAGCAGTCATGCTTATAAATTAGAAAAATACTAATAATTTATAAATGCTAGTGTGTTGGCACATGGACATGATATTAATAAAATTAAGGACAATATTAACCATAATTGGAACATTTTTAGCACAGATTAAAAAAAAAAGTAAGGGTCAGACCACATATTATAGAAAAGATCTGCAGTAATTTTAAAAACGGTTTGAGCATTCCCATGATTATAATGGTCCAAATTCTAACAAAAGAGGGACTTGTAAATGTAGTGCATGTGGACAATATGTTTATATTATTGATTCTGAAATATGCATTTTAGATAATTATGATAATACTAAGGTTTATTTCCAAAATGGTAATTGTTCCTCTAAAGGTTTAGTTTACCTTGCCAAATGCAGAACTTCTCCTGCCCTTTATGTAGGGAGAACTGTGTATCTCCTGAAAAAGAGAATATATGAGTATTTATACTATATTTGAAACGCTAAGCCCAACACTGCACTATACAGACACTGTTTACTTTGTCATAACTTTAAAAAAAATTGTATTTGGTATATTGGAAATTCTGGCATGAGATTCTAGAGGACATGCTTGGGCAAACTCCTTAGAATACAAGGAAATCCTTTGGCAATCCTGTTTAAATGCTCATAATAATCCTAGTATTAATAGGTGCATTTATATTGTCCCAATGGAAAAAATAAGGGCCGTAAAATTTTGAAAGGTTTTATAAAATAATTATTTTTTACTTGTGGTATAAATATGTTATTGTATCATCTTTTTTTATCATTTTTTTTTTATTCTTAGAGAAGTGTTTTTGATGTAATTCGATTTTTTAAATTATTTAATTATGTTAACTACTTCCTGTTTGTTATGATTATTGGCTTATCTTTATGTGGCCTTGGTTCAATCTAGTGTTGCCTTGGTTCAATCAATTTTGAGGAAGTTCTATTATTATGCATGAAAGCATTTAACTTATTTTCTGTAGTAAAGCTTAAGCGCCTGCTAGTTTGTCAGCCTGTTTTTTAAACTGCTACTACATTTGGCTTGCTACAATTCATGAATATTCCAATCTCTTTATCTAATTCACAGACTGGTGCAGGCTTTTTCAATCTACTTTTTATTTGATATATTTTCCTCCTTACAGAATGTTATCCATGAATACTGTATAAAGTGGGTCTCAAATTCTTCTCACATAATGCTTTGTCCATTTAGAACCGTAAGTATGTATCTTTTTCCTATAGATACAAATAAATACATTATATATATATATATATATATATATATATATATATATATATATATATATATATATATATATTCTTCAACAGTTTCTTAGATAGCCACTGCCAAACATGAATATTTCTGTTGGAAAGATACCTACTATCAGGTAAGTTCTAATTCTGCATTTAAGCAAGACCCTAAGTTGGGCAGTTAGTGCAAAGGACACAAGCAATGAGCTGTTAATGAGTTACTTTCTGTGCCCACGTTATGTGGTTTGCTTTCTCCCACCTTCATTTGCCTGCTGTTTGACTCTTAGTAAGTCACTTAACCAAGCAGTGCTCCCATGTGACACAATTTGCCCAGTGAGCTCGCCAGATCAACAAATAAGTGAAATAAACCAAGTAAATAAAATAATAGATGACTTCTGGCATATTTTTCTATACTCATTTGTGATTTTCTCCTGTCTTTCCTTTGGGACATATTACCACTGTATAGCAAGGCATAAAGATGATGCATAAGACAGACTATAAATTATATGACAAATTGTCACAAAATTCCTCAGTTATTATTGAAACAAGTTCTAATATGAGACGTTGTAGTCAACCTTTGCATTAGATGTTCACTTCCTCCATGATAAGTAGACAATTCATGAGATAATCATTCATACAGAAAAAATGCATATGCATAATGGATTGTCAAGTAACTTCCATGGGTGTAACAAGAGTTTAGGTGATGATTTGTTTTATTTTTTTTTTCTTTGCTAATCCTTGCTAGGCCACCATACACATGTTTTGGCCAAACATTTCATTCTAGATATTCTGAATCATAGCTTTAGAGAGGTATTTAGCTTGTTTTTAAGGGTTAGTGAAAAAAATAACTTCAGTTCTATTTGCATTCAAAATGAGCTTGCTGCTGCAGAATCGCATAAGTAACTTTACTCACTTCTAAACACCTCCCTTTTACACTCTCATAGTTCCCCCTACATCCAATTACTTTTCAGTACCCTCCACCCAACTATTCATTTATGCCTAAAACATACCATGCCTTCTCAAACCCTATTCATCCCTTCCCTCTGCCTACTACTTCTAATTCCTATATACCATGCTACCCCTTATTCCTCTTATGAACTACCCCCTTCTTTCCTACCCCTCTTCACCCTACCATCACCCTCAACACTCATCACTCTACCATATATCACTTTCACACTATATCTCCCTCCCTAGTTCAACTAAACCCACTTCTCTGCTTCAAACTAAAACCTCTACCCTCCTTAATGAAACGTCATATTCCTAAAGCATTATTATACATCCCACAAAACACTAGGAGTAAACCCAAACTCCTGCTCTCATTCCCCTTTAACTGCCTATGCCTAGCAGGTGACATGCTTCCCAACCCAGGACCTAGTACCAGCAACAATCCAACTCCCCCTATTACCACCCATATTACCAAACCTAAATATCCCAAATTCTTGACCATCAATGCCTATACCATACCCTACCTGATATAGTAGCTGTCTCCGAGACATGGCTAAAACCCAATATTTCTGACTTTGAAATCCTACCCCCTGGGTTTCAAGCTCTTAGACATGACTGCCTAAAAAAGAAGGGAGGAGGAGTGGCCTTAATCTACTCTAACCTACTCTCCATCACTCCCTACAAAATCCTATTCCTCAGTTCAACAATGCTGAACTAGTCATAGGAATTCTCCAACTAAATAACAATACATGCATCTGTGTCATAGCCCTCTATATTCCCCCTGGAAACCATACAAATATACTTGAGGAAATCCTTCTATGGGCCTCAACCAATATTAAGTTTGAGACTTACATCCTAGGAGATGTAAACATTTACCGGAACAAAACTGATAACAATAATCCCACCATGTCAATTAACCTGTATAATTTCAGTCAACTTACAAATACCATTACCGGACCTAATAAAAACCAACCCCCTAGGTTCCATACTTGACTGGATCCTACTCTCTCATCCTAATAAAATCTCCCATAAGGGCACCTTACCAGACTCCATTAGTGACAACTTGCCAGCCTTTGTCCATAGAACAACTCCCGAAACCTCACTAACTTTAACCCCACAACTTTCTCCAATTCTCTCAAACTAATAAACTGGGACAATCTAAAAACTCTTCCTCTAGACCAGGCCATTAAACATTTCAACTCAACCTTCTTAGCTACCCTTAACTCTCATGCCACCCCTAGAACAAACGTATAAATACCAACTCAGTCCCTTGGCTTACTAAAGACACCAAAATACTTATGAAACAAAGGGACAAAACCTGGAAACTTTACCATCACAATAAGAACCCAGACACCCTTCTTAAATATAAACAACTCCGTAAGCTAGCCAAAAAACATATTATACAGGATAAAAAAATCATACTTTACCAAACTTCAGTCTAATCATTCCAAAAATCCAAAAAAATTCTGGAAGTCAATCAACTCTCTTCTCAACCCTGGTACCAAAAACAATCCTTGCCCTGACACTAGCAAGTCTGACCCAGATATAGCCACACTATTAAACTCCTTCTTTATTAACTCCATAGCAGAACTCACCAAGACCTTCCCAAACAACAACTCCTCCTCCTCCTCAAACCCTCTCCTCCACCATCCATTCCTATCTCATCTTCCATCTTTCACCTCAAACCCATTTCCACCTCATATATAACTAAACTCCTCTCTAAGCTTAAGCCAGGCTCCAATGCCCCCTGACAACATCCCCTCACTCTTTCTAAAACTCGCAGCAGATGGCATCGCCATCCCCATTAGCATTCTCATTAACAGATCCATAAAGGAATCTTATGTTCCTAAACTGTGGCATGTAGCCTTAATCCTACCCCTCCACAAAGGAAGCAAAAATAATAGTATCTCCAACTTCTGGCCCATAGCCACTCTCTCACCTATTTCAAAACTGCTTGAGAAATGCATTCACCTCCAACTAATGCCATTCCTTACAAATAACCCACTCCTCACCCCTACTCAACACAGATTTTATCCGAGCCGTAGCACAATAACTGCTCTCCTCTCTTTCCTAGACATAGTAAACCACGCCCATGACTCTGGAGAACTTGTAGCCACAGTCCTCTTTGACCTCTCCAAGGCTTTTGATACTGTCTCTCACTCCCATCTCATAAACCACCTTTCTAATCCTAATCTCTCACATAACACCCTTGCCTGGGTCAGCAGCTACCTCTCTGATCGATCTCAGGCCGTAAAATGAAAAAAACTCGCAACTCAACCTTCCTCCCAACCCCAACCGGTGTCCCCAAGGATTTATACTCAGCCCAGTGCTTTTAATATCTTTATTAATGACTTCCACACAGCTATTCCTAACACCAAGATAGTCCAATATGCAGATGACTCAACTCTAGTCTGCTCTGCTTCTAACCTCCAAGTACCCCAAACAAAAACCCAAACTGCTTTTCCACAACTGAAAACTGGATGCTTCAAAATCACCTCTCTCTAAATGCCAACAAATCTAAAATTCTACTATTCTCTCCCTCTAAATCTCACCCTCTTGACAAAACCTCCTTCAACATTATCAGCCATGCCAACTCCACTATTGAAGTTGGTCCTTTTGCTAAACATCTTGGGGTAACTATTGATGAACATCTCAAATTCGACACCCATATTCAGCTAAACATTAAGAAAACACATCAGAAACTTGGCATGCTGTACAGGAACTCCCATTTTCTATCCCCTTCCACAAGACAGACCCTCACCACTACCTACTTACTACCATCTCTGATGTATGGTGCCCCTCTACTAATCAACCTATCTTCCTCTATCTCCTCTAAACTGGAATCCTGTTACAACAAAATCTCAAAGTTTGCCACCGAGTCCAAGTACTCTACCCACCACTGCATACCTCTCCACCTACTGCAATGGCTAGAACTTCCCAACTGCCTGGATTACCTCCAAATCACTACAGCCCACAAACTCATTTTTAAACCCACTAAGTGCCCTGCACTAACTAATATCTTACCACTATATACCCCTCACAGAACTCTAAGATCTGTTCACCAAAATCTCATTTCTGTATAAAAACCAAACCGTTCCTCAGGTCAGCTTCTACTATCCTTTTCCTTAGCCAAAAAATGGAACTCTCTTCCTCCCTCTCTAAGAATTTCTCAAAACTTTGATCACTTCAAAACCCAGCTCCATTCCTACCTATCCAATAACAGGAAATGCACTTGCACTCTACCTACCTAATCCTGCCTGATACATGAATAATACATATGCATAAACTACCTTCCACCTTACCCAATAGGAGTTCAATCATATTTACTGTTTTCTTACAAATGTTTCTTTAATAGCATTCTCGGAAGATTTAAAACCTCAGTATAATGGTGACTCTGTATTATCAACCTCTAATTGTATTTACATGTAAATATGCACTGTATATCATACCATGTTGATATTCTATTGTGCTTATGTTTTACTATATCATTTTTACTAATTGTTTAATTGTTACTATGTCTGCTATGTTTTGTGGAGCATTTCTCTCCTGGCCTCCACTGAAAACGGGCTCCTTGAGACCAGTGGACGTCCCCAGTCATCAAACTGAAAATAAATAAATAAATAAGTTGGTGAAGCTTGGCTACAATTTTATTGACAAAGACCCCTGGATTTTGTTTGACTTGATCAGGAGGCTATCACTGGCATAAATTACCAACATGAAATTAGGCAGGTCTAAAGTAATGTTACTTTATGTACAATATGTCTGCAGAGCACCTTGGTAGTGAAGCCCTGGGTATATATCATTCAGTAGCTCTTACTCTAAAGGCCATTCAACTTCTTTCATATATATTTTCCCTAGTTTGTTTTGTAGATCATCCCTGAGATTCAGAAACATTGGTTGAATTGAGGCAGGCCATTGTTAAAAACAAGCAGCCATGCTCATCATGGATGAGATTCACAGGTTCATAGTTTCACAAGTGATTATTAGGCTAATGATCTCAGTGGACCTTTTTAAGACTTTCCATTCCCTCCAAATGTACCTGACAAGTTTGGAAATACTATGGTTAGTTTAACATGTATATGTAGGCTTGCACATGGGTGGTCAAGCATTTATAGGCTACCTCTGTCTACTAGAGATAGAGGTGCCAGACCACAGATACATTTCTGATTCAAGTTACTCTGAATTGGGTTTAGAAAGAATTCTGCTTCCAACGGACATGAATCCTGTTCATAAAAAGGGGAGTTTTCTAAGAAACATACATGTCCTTCCAACATGTCCTATTTATGTTGCATATAACATTTAGTTACCTAGAGTGGGTTAATTGGATGCTGTTTGTTTTGTGAAAGTGCAGCAGGTCTGTCAGGGTCTAATCAGAGGATGCTTTATAGGCCAGAAAAAGATTGCCTCTCTCCAATATGTGGGAGACTGAGAGCAGGGATAGGGCTTTGAGGCGGTCCACATAGGCTATATTGTTTAGGCAGTGCATTATTTTTGTGAGCAACCTCTATGGATGTTCCAGTTGTTGAATATATCTGGTCATGTACATACAAAAAGGAATAATTGTGTTCAGTGATAGGTCTGATAAGGGCTACATACAGTAGTACCATGACATCTGTTGTTATAGATGCAAGTATTGGGGGCTGCTTATATAAAATGCTCTATAAGTAGATGGTAATGATCAGCAATATTAAAATATGGTGCTCTGTGTGTGCGTAGGAGGAAAACAAGATAGCAGACCAATTCAAAAGTGTATCAAGAGAGTGATGTGATTTGCTTACATAAAAAAAATCCCATTCATGCAGGGGAAATGTAGAAATACACAAGGGTCTGTTGCAATGTTTGTGAATGTGTATATGTAAATGGCTATTATTGTTGCTATGGGTCATGCATATTATTACCCTTGTAGTTGCTTTATCTGCCTGTACTTACCTTTTCATAGCATTGACAAAGCCAACAAAGTAGACCATTTCTGTAGAGGTATGGATGCCATACAGGAAGTGGTAGAAGCATGTTAACCTTACTTGCAAGCCCATGGGAGCAGCGGAGTACCCAAATCATCAGCTACAAAGGTATACACATACATATATATATATATATATATATATATATATATATATATATATATGTTTTACATTAAAAAGGTTTGTGGTCTGTACTGTTGTGGCAGGACAGGTAGCTTACATCCTTCTAAGCTGGGAATTGCTGATAAGCTCAGTGTCTGCTAGTATTAGTTCTGGTTTAAGCACTTGGGCTTCAGGCCAGTTATTCTACATTAAGAAGGTTTGTGGTCTGCACTCTTGTGGGAGGAAAGGCTGGATTCTGCCTTTCTGAGCTGAGAATTTCTGGTCACAGGCTTATTGTGCCTGTTTATTCGAACTGCTTCTTTCTGAAATTGGTGCACCTTGTTGCTGTAGCATAGAACCAGATTCAGGCCTGCTGAATCTAGCTTTGTTTGCATAACTTGAGCACTGATCCAGGCCATCTTTTTCTGAGAAGGTTCCCCTTCACCATAGTAGCGGGAATGTGCAGTTAGAACTTGTCTGATTCAAGACTGCTGGAACAGGGCTCAGTTTTGAGTTTTTTCTGGTTAATTGGGTAACTTGTTTAAATCAGATTGTTCGTTTTCTATTGTTTTACATATATATATATATATATATATATATAAATATACATATATATATATATATAAATATACATATCTATCTATCTATATCTATATATATATATATATATATATATATATATATATATATATATAAAAATTTACACTTTATTCATCTGCTTTTACTGTATTTGTTTCATCTTACTTTATTTCTAGGGGCATTGACTACAACTCTGAACTGAGATATATAACAATAAGCATCTTTTTATTTGCATTTAAAGTATTTTTTTTTATTGTATCTGCTTTATTTTCTGAAAATATATACTTGTTTCCTGCCTTTCTAAGCTAGTATAGTCCAGTTTTCAGGTTAGTGCTGAATTCAGGGCTGTGTTACAAATCTCTGTGTTTGCCCATACCTTACTTGGATAGAAGGAAGTTTCTTTTTTCACCTGAGAGAGGGGGAGCTTTGAGCAGCATATCTGTCCCTAAAGGAGTGGTTTCAGCCCAGAAAGTAGTAGTTTGTTGGCCATTTTGGGCTAATTTCTATTTCTTTCATTTCCCTGCTATAAAAACTGCATTTGCCCGGTTTTGCGCGCCGGGCAGCGCTGGTTAGCTAGGGTATAACTATTCCCGGCTCCACAGTCTCCTCTTCAATTTTTCCCTTTGAACTAGACAAACTTTCAACTTAAGCACTCAAGCCATTCATTTCTCAGCCCGGCACTTGCTCAAAACTCATAGCAAGCAATTATTAACCCTAGCACTACAGAAAGACAAGGCTCTCATTTCGACCTTACCAGCCATTCAGTAAAACAGTTTACTGTACCTATCCAGGCATGTCCAAAGGGCAGTTTCAGGTGTACTCTCCAGTCCAACTGGTGAATCTGGGCATTTTGAGGCAATATTACAACTGCCTCATGTACACAGAAAACCCTCTCCTCCTACCACCAAACACTAAAACATACGAGAGATGCAATTATACAGCCAAACTGGAGGCTAAGCTCTCTCAACCCAAGACTGGATCAGACAGTCAAGAGGAGAAGGGAAATACTGGCATCACACCACCAGTCTCACATAGACCCATTAAATCAGCACCGGCAAAAAACACATGTAAATACAAGAAAACATACTCGGAGGCTCTAAATAAAAATCTGCAAAAGCAACAGAGCCCTCCAAAGCAGACATCCAAGCAACCTCCACCCCCAACACAAACCATGAAACACATACTTCACAAGATCAGTGTGCCACACAATCACAGCCCTCAAGGCAAAATAACATACCCAACATACTAGTAATAGGTGACTCATTAGTCAGGCACACTGACGTCCCACTCACTAGGCTGAATAAGGCAAAGGTTACTGTTAGTTGCCTGTAGGGTGCCAGGATCCACCACACAACACAAGCACTCAGGTCACTCCAGAACAAGTACAAATATGACTCTGTTATTGTCCATGTTGGTGTGAATGACCTGAGCCGTACCTCCCTGGACTCATCCATCCATGATGGGTACCATCTGTAAAGGTAGAGTTGGGAGCTCAGTGGCCCATGCTTGTGATGTGGCAAGTGAGTTTGGAAGAAGCTGTCTTGCATCAGTATGGGATCAATTCTTTCAATAAATGTCACACATATGAATCATGCACTCCAGGAGGATATCCTGCACATGTTGCATTATCCACATCCACTTTGCAAAGGCTGTGAGGGTACTGGTTTGTACCTCTGTTATGGCCCTGCATACTCATTGAGTCACACCCATCAATGCAGCTAATTTGGGCTAAGAATATAACTTGTGTCTTTGACATGCACCAATACACACATGTATGTGATCCTTTATGTCACTCCTTTGGTTGTGTAAGTAGTACACATAGAAGGTATACTTTATAATCTTCAAACCTAAAAGTCACACAACAGTAAAATTCAACAATAAAAATATTTAGATATGATTCAACACACACACAGATGCTATGACATGCTGGTGACCAGTCTGTCAATAGCTCACCTCACTTCATATGGTACTTTCTTCTGTACAATCTGCCACATGCACTTCCATAGAAACATCATAGTGTAATATCTGCTGTGGTCACCTTCAGCCCATGCACAGTCACACACATACAAGTAACCATGCAGAATGCTGTTGCTGCTGTAGTATAAGGTGAAGGTGACAGTCTCATGCTGCTTTTTTAAATAACAGCATGTATCCTAAAAATAGGGGGAATTCAATAAAGCTTACACAGTCATTTTTTTCCATATGTGCATTGTGGCGCAATGTGAACAGGGCTGCAATGATTTTTACATTCAGTAAAGTCTGTGTAGGGGTGCACACCCAATTACGGAAACTTTTGTGGAGTGCAAATTTCAGCATAAGTAGCTGAATTTATGCAAATGAAGCAAAACAACACAGTGAAGCAACAACCTTTAATAGACTCTGTACCCATGTTGGTAGTGTACATGGAAATATTCTGCATAAAAGAGTTTACACTGAATCAAGGGCTTGTAAAACTCCAGATATATGGAGTTAATGGCCATGAATAGGTTACAGTGAGTATATAATGGACAATGTATACACTGTGGATGTCCAAAAGCATCAGGGGGGGTGTCAAAATAGTATACATTTAAAGTACTTTTTAAACATGTTTGTCATTGCTGTGCATGTCACATATGGCTTTAAACATGAATAATGGAAACATCACTGGAAAAAGAGGTATCATGTAGTGGCACGATGGTACAGTAATACCCTGCTCTGTCTCTAAAATAGTGCTCCCATGCTGTTGCCCAACATACCCAGCAACTGACTGTGTAGTTTACAGCCATTTGGCATCAATATTATGCAAATGAGTGCAAAAACCAGTGGATTTGTTGAATCCCAAGAAGCGGGAACTGTGTAGGGCTGTTCACTTTGTGTAAGCTACTACACAGTGTTTATGTTTCCCATGGATGTCGATGACATCAGGGGGGTGTATCAAGTAACTTTCCTGTTTTTTTGGATGTATTGTGCATGTTTTCACAGTGTGCCATTTCACACAATTATGGTGATGCATACGTTGTTTGGGTTAGCAGACCACCCATGTATCAGACATGAGCTAGACATCCAAAAATAGAAACTAGATGCATTCAGTCAATATTGTTGACATCTGCTGTGCATCATGCAAGCCTGGTAGCAGGACTGTGCTTTGCTCATTCCCTCCAGTTTTGGGAATATACATACCTAGTCCTGTGGCACCATGTCTTAGGTATTGCACTGGAGTGCAGATGGTCCTGTGGTCAAGTACAGAGTATGGAAACTTTTTTCATACTCTTCTGACATTGCAGCTTATACAAATGAAGTTTAAGTAGCATTAATTTCCATGTTCTGCAGGTTTTCATTACAACAGAAATGAAAATAAAAACTTTTACATGCCTTACCTTAGTTATGCACAGCTGTGCTCTGCTGCGAGCTGGTGTGTATAGCACACTACAATATAATGATGCAGGACCTTTAAATCATGTTAATTATATCCCAAGCAGATTAATTCCATCTTAATTAACCAATTCCACATCGTGGACTTACCCAAGAAATGTATAAATTATGCATACAGCCCGCATTCTAATTTTCCCTTAATACTTAAACACCATTGGACTAGAGACCTGGAAATTTTAACTGAGAGAATTCTAAAGGCTGTTGTAGCTATTCTACATCTGCATGTGCTATCACTTTTTCTGCTCCACAGGTAGTCATACTGGTGCCAACATTGTTCCCCAGTATAGGAGATATCAATCACACTGGTAAGGGGCCTGCTCAAACTATCACAGGTTTCTGATTTGTACTGAAAGTCAGTGTTCTCCCCTGTAACAGCTAGAGACTATGGTCCTTAGCTAGGAGTCCAGTAAAGACCTTGGACTGCTGGACACCCCAGCACTGTGCCCTAAAATGCACTCCCTCACCAACACCTGCCATTGCTGCACAAGGAAGATTTCAACCTGTCTATAACACAACTCTCGCCTATTTACCATTAAATAGCATGTTTTCCTGCCAATTTTGCTTAATAAGAGTGTACAATGTATACATTTTGATACATTCAAAAAATGTGTGTGCCACTTAACATCATGCAAACACGGCAAGACAAGTGCATTGGTTTACATGCTACTAAGTGGCATGCTCCTTTTTCAAATGTATCCATAAATAATTTACAACCAATTCTATTTCAGCTTTGTTTCAATCCATTACCAAGTTTACATAGCCTTGCCTGGAACCCAGGACCATTTTTACTGCAGTCGAACACACTACACATGTTGCCACAAGATGTATTACATGTAGTCATGTATCTTAGTATTCATTGTTAAGTGGATGGTATGCACATTGCACATCCCTGCTTATGGGGTTTCCACAATGCCCAGCTGTGCCCACCTAGAGCAATTGAAAGCATCCAGTTTCTATTTTTGGATTTCTGGGTCATGTCTGATACATGGGTGGCCCCACTGCACAAACTTAAGCCTTGTCTAATGCTGCTCCATGCCATGCAAACATGGTATTACACAAAATGAAAAAGAAGAAATGAAGTGGAAAACTCAACTCTCTCTCTCTCTCTATATATATATATATATATATATATATATATATATATATATATATATATTTATATCTGGTTCTGAGAGTCTTTCAATAGTTTTGGCTGTTATTATGTATTCCTCATAAAATCTGTGGTTTTGAAATAATCATTTGCGATGGGGGGGAATGAATAAAGATGGACGGTGTTGTGTAGGACTAGGAGGTTAGGAAGTATGGAGGCAGGACACTGTTATTCATATGGGCAAGGATTCATTACCCATGTTGTTCTATGAGGTTTCTCAGCCAACACTACTGCGACAGACAGCAAAACCTCACTTAGGCATTCCATACATCATTAACATACATTGCTTGTTACTGAGAGCAGTTCATAGACGTGTGCATATTTACTCTGTGTAGGCTCTACCCAGAGCCTACACAAAGTATACTGAATCCTGGGGTAGTCTATGCACACAAATAGCTGTGTCCCATATCATAACAAGCCAGTGCTGGCCTTCCACCATTAAGAGAGACATGGGTGTGTTTCCAATTAACCTTGATAGCCCTTGTGTACACCATTTTTGGTGTTCACTGACTAGGTTTCCTTTGTTAAAACACTTACATGCTTTGGGAAAATATGTAGATGATTTTATTTCTACTGAAAAAGCAGTCATTTAAATCTGCAAACAAGTTCACTCAGAGAAATATTGCACATACCTTCAATAAGTAGAAAATCCACTTTTCATATATTACTGATTACCCTCAACAGGTTAAACTAGTTGCGGTTCTGGAAGTGTGGCATGCATCTGCTGTGGTTTATATCATTCTAATTTGGACCTCTAAGCATGATGATTATATGAATGAGGGCTCAACTCATGAATGTCTCTCACTTGGTCATTCTATGCATCTCTTCTAGAAGCATAAAATTGCGTACAGGTCTATTTCACCACCTGCACATGCCTGTGTATCTTGAGGTACAGTGCACATGCATGACCCTAGTATTGAGATAGTGGTTAATTAAATTACCTGCTCTTACATGCTCATATTGGACTTAGCAGAGAGCACTATCTCTTTAATGGTTGCAGTCCATGCTGTATAGTACAAGTATGACTGTCCTATTTCAAACCTACAATTCCAATCTGTCAATTATACAGAATGGCACATGTATTGACGAACCTTACACAGGCTCTGTCAAGGAGCTACTTGATGTAACATCCATGGTAGTCCACTGAACACAGAAGGTGTTATAAGAGATCTTGGGACACAGGTTGACAGCAACCTCTCTTTTGACCACTACATTGCCACTGTGGTTAGAAAGTCCTTCTATGTGGCACATTTCATTACTAAGTTTTTTGCATCCAGGAAGGAAGGAAGAGGTCATTGTCTCCCTCTACTCTTCCCTCATTAGGCCAATCATTGAGTACAATGCCCCATTTGGCATGTGCCTCACCAGACACCTGCAACAACTGGAGAGGCCACAAAAGTACCTCAAAAAGAGGATCCTAGGCCTTAAACTCTTGTCCTATATGGACAGACCCAAAGGACTCCAACTATTCTCTGTCTCATATCACCTACTTAGAGGCGATCTCTGCTTGACTTACTCTGTCTCATATCACCTACTTAGAGGCGATCTCTGCTTGACTTACAAAGCCATGTCTAACCCAGCTCTGTTAGAAATGCTACATCTAAAGAAATCCCAATCCCTCCACACTACACGCTCCAGTGACCTCAACTTCATTACCACATTCAACAGGACAAGCTGAAGGGACAGGTTTATAACCCAGATGCTGCCCATGCTATGGAATAGACTTCCCATTCATGTCAAGCAGAGCACCTTACTGGCCCTCTTCAAGAGATATCTTGATGAGTGGATGGGAAATAGAAAATTCACCCCGGGGATCACTCCAGTGATTTTACTTGACAGAGGCACTGGAAACTAAGGTCGGATGGCACAATGCCAGGGTAATCCTATGTGCTAGGCTTGTAAAGGCTCCAGGGCCATTTGCCTAGTACCCAGGTTTTCACTGTGGTTGCAGGAAAAGTGTTAGCAGCAGAGTTCCTCAGTGGTGCATTCCATCTAGACCACTGTGGTCATTTACAGGGGAAAAGTTATGATGGCCCTGATATAATGATGAATGCACTTCCCTGTCAAGGATTTTACTGGTACCACTGGTATTCAACAAATTGAGGATCAGTGCAGGTACCAATATAATGACCTCAAAAGGCTTCATCCAGACTACTTTACCCAATGACAGCCTGAGGTCAAAGATCGAGCTCCTGATATGTTCATAGGTACATAGGTGGGTACTAGGCTATTGGCCTTAGGGCCTATATAAGCCTAGCCAAAAGGTACCCTGGCTTTTGCCACCCAAGAAAATTATTTTCCTGTGCCCCTGTCAAGCAGAGCCACAGAAGTGATCCCTGGGGTGAATTTCCTATCGCCCATCCAGTCATCCAAATTTTTCTTGAAGAGTGCTAATGAGGTGCTTTGCTTGATATAGATAGGTAGTTTGTTCCAGAGTATGGGAAGTCTCTGGGACAGGAATTTCTCTCTCTACCATGTTCTGTTTATTGTGGTGACAAGGTTTAGGTCCCTAGAGTGTGTAGCTTGGCGGGATTGGGATTTCTTTAAGTGGAGCATGTCCAACAGCTCTGGGTTTGACATAGCTTTGTATGTTAGGCAGAGATCGCCTCTGAGTATACGATATGCGACAGAGTAAAGCTGGAGTTTTTTAGATGGTCTGCGTAGGGCATCTGAGGCCGGTAATCCTCTTTGTGAGGAACATCTTTGGCCTTTCCAGTTGTTGTAGATGTCTTGTGAGGTACATACCAAAAGGGGCATTGTACTCTATAATGGGTCTAATGAGTGATGAGTAGAGGGGAACAATGACCTCTTTTTTCCTGGATGAGAAACCTTTTGTGATGAGGTGTGCCACATAGAAGGATTTCCTGACTACTGTGGTGATGTGATTATAAAAGGAGAGACTACTGTCCACCTGTGTCCCAAGGTCTCCTATTACACTTTCGGTGTTAAGTAGACTACCACATATGTGGTAGTTCATGGGTACAGAGTTTTTAACCAAAAGGGATGACAATGCACTTTTTGGCATTGAGCTTGAGGCCATGGCTTTGACACCAGGCATCTGTCTCAGTGAAGCCCTTTTGTAGGATGTCCACGTCGTTAGGGGTTTTGATTATGGCTCCTAGTTTGCAGTCATCTGCAAACTTTGTTAGCCAAAGACCTTCTGTGTTAGCCTGTACTTCAGAGAAGTAGATACTAAACAGGAGATGAACTAGGACTGAACCCTGTGGTACTCCACTTGTCACTGGTCTGAAGTTGGATTTAGTCTGCTATTTCCACAGTATGGGTTGTGTCAGTGAGCCAGTTGGCAACCCATCTTGTGACATAGGGATTTATACCTAGTTTAGTGAGTTTGTCTATAATTCCAGAGTGGGTGATGGTGTCAAAAGCCTTGGCAATATCTAGATAGGCTGTGTGAACCACCTTACCCTCATCTACGGCTTTGTTGACTGCTTCAAAGAAGTCTATTAGGTTTAGGAGACATGATCTGTCTTTTACAAATCCGAACTGGGTAGGGTCCAGAGTTTGGAGATTACCAATGTCATTGTTTATAAGTTCCATGATGATATGCTCCATAGCCTTGCAGACCTGGCTATATACTGCAAGTATAACATTTTTCCTCCTGTCAAAACAATGAGTGCCATGTAGTGCTTATGTATCTGTCTGTTTGATCCAGACAATGCCCAGCTGTACAATAAAAGACTGGGGCAACTTTTCATATGCAATGGTGAGCATGCTGTTTTCTTCCATTACAGGTCTAGATATTCTTACACCTATCATATGTCCATAATGGTACAGAACATCACTGATTTCTCATTATATCTTGGTCCTACTCCTCATAACATTTTTGAATTTCTGGTAAACCACTGAGACTTATAGTAACTAATATGCAAATTAAGAAACAGCAACTAAGCTGTACATATAAATATTCTGTAAACATTGTACATGAATTTGGGGCTTTGACCACCCATATTACATATCCCTTTGTACAGAATTCAGTAGCACATATGTTAAGGTGTATGGAGATATTTAGCCATTCCTCAGAACAACCATTGTTAAAGCACCCATTATACATACAGACATCTTAGTGTGGTTCATGGAGGGATACATTTATTTACTTTTTCTTTAGTGTGCATAGCTTTTCAGCTGTTAAACTCACTTAGGCACTGCTCTACTTAGTTTGTATATGTGCTCGATCTGTGCAGAGTGTTTGACTGCAGTACTGCTGTTATCATGGCTGAATAGGTAAGACACTTGTTTTTCATGTTGGATGTGCAGGTGTGTGTATGTGAGTCCAGTTCCACCATAACTTCTGTGACCCTTCCCAAGTTTGGGGCTTACAGTTCAGTATGTAGGGAGGGAATTATTTTTAGTGTGCTGTCTCTGAGATCCACTGTAATCTGAGGCTATTACACATTCATGTGGTTCCATATATAGAGATGACACATATAAGCTTATAATTGTCTAACATATGTAGTACACACCTGATAGTCTCTCTGGTGTTTTCTCATCCGTGTATTGCAGATGATATCAGTGCATTTGCTTGTACACTTGTAGTGGTGCAGTATTTCATTGTAGCTTTGCATTTTCACCCCCAACTTCCTTTTCCTTATCCTTTCTGGTAAATAAATTGCTTGAGTTGTTATAGCGCCACTCTCCACTATTTTTCCTTTTATATACAGCAGTTTCCAGACCAGTGTCTGCTGCTGCACTGTGGACCACCAGAGCCCCATGTCTTCTAACTCATCCATGCATCTCCATCTCAGCCTCATAGAATCACAACCCCAGAATTAGTGCCAACAGAATCTGATAGACTCTCTAGCCTATACCAGGTGGGCTTCACCAGCCACAGGAGCAGTTGTTCTCCCTAGTGCATCTGCCAGTAGAGACAGACAATATGTAACCTAGAGGGGGTCTATATTACATGTTCGAAGTTTGAAAACTTCGAATGTTAAATAATCGAAGTTAAATGTTCGAAGTTTCAAACATCAAACATACAATAAAAAAAAAAAAAAAACAGAACTTATCTGACTAGTGTAGGCAGGGAGGCAAGCCCCCTTGCACCCCCCATGATCTTTAAATATACCAACTACGAGACCACACTATAGTATGGTACAGGGAAGATTTCTCTTACTGCACTGTAGTGCAGTCTCGGAGTTGGTATATTTAAAGAGCGGGGGGTGTGGGGGGGTGAAGGGGAGCTTGACCCCTTCCCTACACCTGTTAGTTTTGGGTTTGGAGGGGTGTTTTTTATATATGTTTGAAGTTTTATAACTTTGAACATTTAAATTCAATATTTTAACATTTGAAGTTATAAAATTTCGAACATATGATATAGACCCATCTAGAGGCAACTGGATGAGGTGGTGGGAAGGTACTCAGTTAGCATCTTGATGCCCAAATTGTACACTTAGATCATCTCTTCCTGTTGCTCACAGTATCATGTCCCTGGCCTCCACTGCTCACTCCATTAAAGCCATGGCCTAGTGATGAGTGCTACATAGCCTCTCAGTGGGTCACACATGGGCAGAGTGGTACACTGGTATCCCTCATTTTTCCCTTATTCCAGTGTTCCATCCATGTTATGCTATTTTCTTCCATTTTTTTGTCCAATACTCCCCATCACCATTGTCTTCTCTTTGCCTGATGTCTCCTAATCCAGTGTGCACTTACCTTGTTTTATCAGCACTTTCTCAGTCCGGCTTGTCTGTCTTCTTTGGTTGTGTGTGTGACCCTGGTAACTACCCTAACTCTGTTAGCATTCTTTCAATTTTACTTACTTCTTCCCCCATCTAACCTTCTTATCATATACAAAATAGGTAGGTACCTGTCCCACAACAAACAATTTACCCTTCTTTTCCCTCCCACACATTCCTCACAATTGTCCAGATTTTGATGGATGTATCTATTTTGTTCACAAACTTTTAATCCATATCACAAAAACGGTAAATTATTTTGTGAATTTATAACTAAATGAAATCATTTAAAACTGACCAGACCGTAGGTCTTTTTTTCCCTCATTTTTTTCTTTGCTTTGTGCATAACTCTGTTGGAAACAGTTGAGAGTTATGCTCCCCATCCTATTCATTTTGTTAAGTTTTCTTTATGCATTTTTTTCTCTGCCTAATGTCCCCTTTCTCCATATTGTCATATGCTCCCATTTATACAGTTTAATCCGGAGAAACATTGATTTAAAAAGTGAAGTTTTCCCTTTAAAAGTATTAAATTAATTTCTCACCTAGCTGCTTTTGTGTACACATGAATAGACTGAGTCATGTCTGTTCACATACACAAGCCATGTTCCAGAGATTTTGCTGTTGCTATCCTCGGCAACCTCCCTGGAATATATTCCCTCAATGCTGGTCCTGTTTGAGGCATGAACAACTTTCTAAATTAGCTGCTGTTTTCACCTAGCTTTTCCCATTTGTTAATCACTAATGAGCTTAGAGCTTTATCAGTAATGGGAGGTAAACAGCAGTTGGCTCCAGATTATGGCCTCCAGGGTTATTTGTAATACAGACGTGTCTTTCCTTTCTGCATGTCTCATATGTGAATTTTATAGACCAGGTATCATGATCTGATTTTGTCATGTAGAATGT
Organism: Protopterus annectens; assembly: GCF_019279795.1. Taxonomy (NCBI): domain Eukaryota; kingdom Metazoa; phylum Chordata; order Ceratodontiformes; family Protopteridae; genus Protopterus; species Protopterus annectens. Next base: position 1,950,788,627 of record NC_056735.1, read on the forward strand.
CAGCAGACAGTGATGTACTTGATTTTTTTCTTTTAAATTTGAACATTTACAACATTAGTACTGAATGAATTATAGCTCCCTTTATTATAAATAAAATAAATTAATTAATGTAATCTACCTACACATCATAATAAAATGGATAATTTACATTAAAATATAATACAAAGCACATAGTTAGGATTTATCTACAAGTGATGAAAGACGCTTGTTTGACTCATCAGTTAAAAAAAAAATGAATATCAAAACATTTGAATCAAAAATGCCTTTTCTTTTGCAGGGTGGATTGAGGAGAGCTTTCCACACCCTCATGTGCAGGCACCCCCCCCCCCCCAAATCAGATATTATAACTCCATGATTTTTCCACAATGCAGAAAAGGGAAAAACTCCACAAAAAACAGCTCTACTGGCTCACACAATGCAACACATTGTTGTGAATATTGAAGCTCGAGTCAAAAATACTTTAAACACAAATATGTATTTTTTTGCATTGAGATCCTATACATCCCAATGTGTGGGCACCCTCCATCCGCACTCCCATAAATTTTATATTGCAACTCCATGGTCATACCATTGTAGAGAAAATGGGGAAAAGTATCAAAAATGACCTTTAAATATGTCTATAATTGGTAGATATAGACTAAAATATATAATTCAAACTAAAAAAAATCCCGGTATTCAAGTATAATAAAGCATTTAGGAGGATGCATGGTACAGACATTACAACTTGTCCAGGGACTGTAAGGAATTTAGCCTTACAGCATCCCTGGACATGCTTAAATATTTGGACCATGCACAACCACCTCATGCCTTATTGCATACCTACAACACAGAAACCAACAGTAACCAATTATCCACATGTCTAATGATTTTATTTATTATTTGTTTTATTGAGAACAGTCTGGTTCTACTATGAATCAGACTTCTATAAAGCCAACAATCTAAAATATGAAAACAATACTGCCTGGAACATATAAGGGCAAAGCATTTAACTATAAGCCCCCTGTACCTCTTAATCTTATATATTCCAACTCCATAGTCATACCAACCTGAAGAAAGGAGAAAACTCCCAACAGTGAATTATTGCCAGTGTACATTTAGAAATTGCACTAGCAAAATATTCCTTTGCAGAACAGCATTCAACATTCTGCCTCTCAATTACTTTTCCTGCTGGCAACAGAAGCTCAGTAAATTTCTTCTCTATCAATTGTAGGGGAGCCAACAGTGCACCTGTGTGCATTAACAGATTACTTTTTTTAATGACTTGTTCTCATTAATACTTCTTATACTTAAAGTAATTTTTAAACAAATATAAAAAAGTCAGAAGTCATATCCTTAGTTATTTTAGTCAGCAAAGAAAGTAATGCAACAAAAAAGAAGTAAATTTGAAAGACATTTAAAACTGCAATTAAAATAAAGTGGTCCAGCCACTGGGGATGCACAAGCCAGTGCATTTCTTTGTGCCGGTCCCAAGCCCAGATAAATGGGGAGGGTTGCGTCAGGAAGGGCATCCGGCATAAAACTTCACCAAATAAGTAATGCAGACACCAGTAAATATTTCCGTACCAGATCGGTCGAGGCCCGGGTTAACAACGACCACCACCAGTACTGTTAGCCAACAGGGTGCTGGCGGAAATGGGGCTACTGTTGGCCGAAGGAGGAGAAGAGGCAGAAGGCATCGCAGAATTCAGGAAGTGAAGAGAAAAGCTTGGACTGTGGTAGTGAGGGTCGGAACTTTGAATGTTGGCAGTATGACTGGTATAGGGAGAGAGCCAGCTGATATGATGGACAGAAGGAAGGTTGGTATATTGTGTATGCAAGAAACCAGATGGAAGGGGAGTAAGGCTAGGTGTATTGGAGGTGGGTTCAAATTGTTTTATCATGGTGTGGATGGGAGGAGAAATGGTGTAGGAGTTATCCTGAAGGAACAGTATGCCAAGAGTCTTTTGGAGGTGAAAAGAGTATCGGATAGAGTGATGTTTATGAAGATGGAAATTGATGGTGTAATGATGAATGTTGTTAGTGCATATGCTTCACAAGTTGGGTGTGCGATGGATGAAAAAGAAAAATTTTGGAGTGAGTTGGATGAAGTGGTGATGACTGTACCGAAGGGTGAGAGAGTGGTGATTGGAGCAGATTTCAATGGGGATGTTGGTGAAGGGAACAGAGGGGATGAGGAAATGATGGGTAAGTATGGTGTTAAACAAAGGAATGAAGAAGGTCAGATGGTAGTGGATTTTGCAAAAAGGATGGACATGGCTGTGGTGAATACGTATTTTAACAAAAGGGAAGACCATAGGGTGACATACAAGAGTGGAGGAAGATGCACACAGGTGGATTATATCTTATGTAGGAGGGCCAGTTTGAAGGAGATTGGAGACTGTAAAGTGGTGACCTGGGAAAGTGTAGTTAAGCAGCATAGGATGATGGTTTGTAGGATGATGTTGGTGATCAAGAAGAGGAGGAGGAGTATGAGGGCAGCACCAAGGATCAAATGGTGGAAAATGAAAAAGGGTAATTGTGAGGTGGGGTTCAGGGATGAGTTAATGGTGAGTGTGGAATAGAAGTGAAGAAGAGAGTGCAGACAGGATGGAGTGGGTGGAGAAGAGTGTCATGAGTGATTTGTGACAGACAAGTGCCAGTAAGAGTGAAAGGGAAGGTCTACAAGAGGGTAGTGAGACCAGCTATGTTATACGGGTTGGAGACTGTAGCATTGACAAAAAGGCAGGAGTGTGAGATAGATGTGGCAGAGTTAAAGATGTTAAGATTTGCACTGGGTGTGACAAGGGTGGACAGGTTTAGGAATAATTATATTAAAGGGTCAGCCCAGGTTGGAAGGTTTGGAGATAAAGCCAGAGAGGCAAGATTACATTGGTTTGGACATGTGCTGAGGAGGGATGCTGAGTATATTGGGCAAAAGATGCTAAGGATGAAGCTACCAGGTAACAGGAAAAGAGGAAGGTCTGACATAAGGTTTATGGGTGTTGTGAGAGAGGACATGCAGGTGGTTGGTTTGACAGAGCAAGATGCAGAGGACAGGAAGGCATGGAAACAGATGCTCCACTGTGGTGACCCCTAATGGGAACAGCTGAAAGAAGATGATGGTTCTTGTTTTAATTTCATTACCACTGATACAGAATTTGTTAGTAGCACAGGAGAAGAAATTTCAACAGTACTTCAATAAGTTATTCAAAACATTTTACTTTACTTTTTTTTGGATTTAGAGTTTGTACTGTTAATTGTTGCTTAGATCTCTGTTGATACTGTTTTCCCCACCCCCCTATTTTTTGCTGTGTCTTCAGTTTGTTATAACTGTTTTTTATAGCTTGTGTGTTATCTAACTCAAGGATCACTTGCATAAAATTAGACCTGTTAGTAACAGCCTGCATTTAATTGCTGGAACCTGTGTTCTGCTGAGTATATTTGTTTTGGTTTTAGAGTTTAATTTTTGCTTAGATCTCTGTTGAAACTGTTTTCCCCACCCCCTATTTTTTGCCTTGTCTTCAGTTGGTATAACTGTTTTTTCAGCTTGTGTGTTATCTAACTCAAGGATCACTTTCATAAAATTAGACCTGTTAGTAACAGCCTACATTTAATTGCTGGAACCTGTGTTCTGAGAGACTGCTTTCCAATCTATCTACAAATATACAAAGCTGAGTATATTTGTTTGGTTTTAGAGATTGTACTGTTAGTTGTTGCTTAGATCTATGTTGAAACTGCCCCCCCCCCCCCCCATATTTTCTGCTGTGTCTTCAGTTGATATAACTGTTTTTTTTATGGCTTGTGTGTTATCCCCTCCTATTTTCTGCTGTGTCTTTAGTTGATATAAATGTTTTTTTGCAGCTTATGTGTTATCTAACTAAAGGATCACTTGCATAAAATTAGACCAGTTAGTTGTTGCTTAGATCGCTGTTGTTTTGTCCCATCCACCCTCCCTATTTTTGGCTTGTGGTTTATATTTGGTGGCTTTTGCAGTTGCTCGCCCCACTGTAGATTTGATCTGGGACACTCCCCCAGTCCCATCTGTTTACCGCATTCTACCTAATAAACTCTTTCTGCACCTGCTTTTAGTCCTTTGTAATTTAATTGCATTTTTTAAACTGTGTTTGGTCTAATATTGCTACATACTCAAGTGTGCAAGCTTGCACTGCATGTGAATTGCTTTTACTACTGTTTTTGCTACTTTTCTAAAAAAAAATAATTAAATAAATACATAAAAACTGTAAGCCTGTTTCCTACCTTTCCTGTAACTAGTGTTCCAGATACAGATTTGCTGTATCCAGGACTGTATGTAAGCTTCTGAGCCCCCAAAGCCTTTTTGTGTTGGAGGGAAGCCTTTCAGCTTATCAGTGGGAGTGGTAAGTACTAGGTAACCTGTCCACCACAAAAGGAGTGGTTCTGGCCCAGAAATTGTAGTTATTGGCCATTTGGGCAATCTCTTCCACCTCTCTCAACTTTCTGATTTGAAAGCCTGAATTTGCACTTGTTTCTGTTCTGTAACTCATCTAGTGCAGATACAGATTCTTAGTTTTAGCACTTAAATTTGCTTATTCATGTTCAGCACTTGTTCAGAACTTGTAAGCACTAAATAAGCTACTAATTACTATAGCAGTCAACCTTCCTCATTACCTAGAGGAAAACAGTTTTTGTACTTACTTTTCTCACTTGCTTAGAGAAAAACAGCCCTTGTACTCACTTTCCTCACTTATCTAAAAGAAAATAGTTTTTTATTCAGGCATGTCCAAGGGTCAGCTCCCAGAGTTCTCTACTGTCTACCTGATGAATCTGGGCATCTTGAGGCAATGTAGAAATTGCATCATGTACACAGACAACCCTCTCCTCCTACCACCCAACACTACAACCTGTGAGAGATGCACTTATCTAGCCAAACTGGAGATAAAGCTCTCTCCAACCAAGACTGAACTTGACAGTCATGAGGAGAAAGTAAGCATTTGCACCACACCACACTCATCACATAGTCCCACTAAACCTACACCAACAAAACACACACATAGAAACACAAAAACATTTGCAGAGGCTCTCAATAATAATCTGTATAAGCAACAGAGACCTCCAAAGCAGAAATGCAAGCAACCTCTATTCCCCAACACAACCCAAATGATACATAGCCCACAGACTCAGTGTGCCACTCAACCAAAGCCAGTAAGGCAAAACAACGTACCCAACACACTAGTCATAGGTGACTCTATAGTCAGGCACACTGATGTCCCACTCACCAGGCTAAACAAGGAGAAGGTTACTGTCAGCTGCCTGTCAGGTGCCAGGATCCGCCACATAACCCACACACTCAGGTCACTCCACAACAAGTACAAATATGACTCTGTCATTGTCCATGTTGGTGTGAATGACCTGAGATGTACCTCCCTGGACTACATGAAAAGAGACATGGAAGAGCTCTCCGATCTTGTAGCCCAGGCAGGTATGACCCTAGACTTGAGTAGCATTCTGTCATCACCCAGAATGATACCGCAGCACAAGGACAAAATGACTGACTTCAACAATTGGCTAAGCTTCTGGTGTCATTCTAAGGGAATCCAGTATCTGTCTGCTTGGGATGACATGGTCGACATACCGCAATGCTTTGCCACAGATGGCCTGCACCTGTCTCCATTGCAATTTTGGATACTAGCTAAGGCTCTTGCTGCCCCTATAGTGTCTTTTTTAGGCAAGGTTCAAATAACAAATTCACCACCATAACAGGAACAGGCAAGCAAAAACTGATGGTAATGCTACTCAATGCTAGAAGTCTAAATCTCAAAATGCACTCACTCGAGGCACTCCTTAAAATGGAGAACATTGATATCTGTGCAGTGGCTGAGACCTGGTTCAAGGCTCCAGAGAGCATCCCTGCACTACCAGGCTATAACTCATACCACACTTTTCGGCCATGTAACCTAGACCAAAACACCAAAGGCAGAGGTGTGTCCATATTCATTAAGGATATCCACATCTCCAGGCAACTTGCTCAGCATAATGCATCAGAGGTTATCCAAGTGCAACTAACTCTGGGCAAAACTGCAATCCAAATTGTAGCTTGCTACAGATCCCCCATCATGCCCCAGCATTCCCACTCTTCTTTTTTTGATGTACTGGAAAATATTGGGGTTCAACCAAACACCCTAATAATGGGTGTCTTCAACTACCCCACCATTAACTGGGAAAACTCCTCGTGTACCAACTCCTTAGTTCAACGCTTTCTGGAATTCATAAACTCCAATGCCCTGGATCAACTTATCCACACCCTCACAAGGGGCAACAATATCCTAGACTTAGTCATTACCAACATGAGTGACCGGTGTGCCACATCTGAAGTCAGCTCCTCTTTGATCTGATCTGACCATAAGCTAATCACCCTCGATATCCACATCCCGTCCCCACCCCCCATTAAGGAAACCATGGTAAAAAATTTCTCCAAAGCCAACTTCATGCTTCTTAAGACAGAAGTGGTGAACTTCATGACACCCATGCAAATGGACAATAGAGTTACAACTGCTGAATCCTACACAAATGCACTCTATAAGCACTTACATGAGTGCATGGATCATGCTATCCCAAACAGAACAAATACTCTATCCTCCAAAAAAAAGGGAGCAAATCTGGTGGTCACCTGCCGTAAACAAACTGTACAACAGAAGGAAGAAACTGTTGCCAAAGAGAGTAAATTCCCATGAGTGGAGGAGCTCCCTGGTTAGCCTCAGTAAGAAGCTGAGATCCCTTATAAGATCCTCCAAAGCTAGCTACTAAAACAAAACTGCCATTAATTCTAAAACAACCACAAAGCATTCTATAGCTATGTCAGGAATCTCAATGGCAACACCCAAATAGGCTCTGAGTTACAGCACAACCGCATGAAAATTACAGAACCAACTGATACTGCCAACATCCTGGCAGATAGGTTCAGTGCTAATTTTACCCCCACACCCACTAAAGGGCCCATATCTATACAGGAAGAATGCAGAGTCCCTGTAATGACAACTACGCAGGTAAAAGCTGCAATCTCTAAAGCCAAAAACACAGCATCCATGGGACCTGACAACATCCCAGGCTGCGTTTTATGTGAACTTCAGAACAAACTGGATCCCCACTTAAGCACCATGTTCAGTAATAGCCTCACATCAGGCTTTGTGCCCACTGAATGGTGCACAGCAACAGTTATCCCACTCCACAAAGGGGGAGCCACCACTGATCCCGGGAACTATCGACCTATTAGCCTGACAAGCCTGGTCTGCAAGGCCATGGAACACATATCATGGAACTCATAAACAATGACATTGGTAACCTCCAAACCCTGGATCCCACCCAGTTTGGGTTTGTGAAAGGCAGATCATGCCTCCTGAACCTGATCAACTTCTTTGAGGCAGTCACCAAAGCCGTAGATGAGGGTAAAGTGGTTCACACAGCCTATCTGACCTCGCCAAGGCTTTTGACACCATCTCCCATTCTGGAATTATAGCTAAACTCACTAAACTAGGTATAAGTCCCTATGTCACAAGATGGGTTGCCAACTGGCTTACTGACAGAACCCACACTGTAAAAGTTGCAGACAAGAAATCTGACCTCAAAGCAGTGACAAGTGGAGTACCACAGGGTTCCATCCTGGGACTTCTCCTGTTTGCTATCTGCTTCTCTGAAGTGCAGGCTAACACAGAAGGCCTCTGACTAATGAAGTTCGCAGATGACTGCAAACTAGTAGCCATAGTCAAGTCCCAAAATGATGTGGACATCCTACAGAAGGGCCTCACTGAGACAGATGCCTGGTGTCAGAGCCATGGCCTCAAGCTCATTGCCAAAAAGTGCATTGTCATCCTCTTTGGTAAAAACTCTGTACCCATGAACTACCACATAGGCAGTAGTCTACTTAACACCAAATGTGTGATAAGAGACCTTGGGACCCAGGTGGACAGTAGTCTCTCCTTTGATAGTCACATCACCACAGTAGTCAAGAAGAGCTTCTATGTGGCACACCTCATCATAAAAGGGTTCTCATTCAGGAAAAAAGAGGTCATTGTTCCCCTCTACTTGACACTCAATAGACCCATTATAGAGTACAATGCCCCTTTTGGAATGTACCTCACAAGACATCTGCAGCAGCTGGAAAGGCCACAGAAGTACCTCACAAAGAAGGTTACTGGCCTCAAACAAATGTCGTATACTGACCGCCTCAAAAAACTCCAGCTTTACTCTGTAGCACATCACCTACTCCGAGATTATCTCTGTCTAACATATAAAGCTATGTTAAACCCAGATCTGTTGGACATGCTACACCTAAAGAAATCCCAATTCCTCCAAGCTACATGCTCTAGGGACCTAAACCTTGTCACCACAATAAACAGGACATGCTGGACGGATAGATTCCTGTCCCAGAGACTTTCCATACTCTGGAACAGGCTACCCATCTATGTCAAGCAAAGTTCTTCATTAGCACTCTTCAAGAAAAATATTGATGAGTGGATGGGAAATAGGAAATACACCCCGGGGATCACTTCTGTGTCTCTGCTCAACAGTGGCACAGGAAAGTAACTTTCTTGGGTGGCGTAAGCCAGGGAACCTTGTTGGCTAGGCTAATGTAGGCCCTTGGGCCAATAGCCTAGTACCTACCTATGAACCTGGCTACAATGTGTATGCAAAAATACTGTATCATAATTCTAAACCTGCTTTAAATAATGTGTGGTACACATCAGTTCATGCATATATAGACAAATTGGGGTTAAAAAAATTTTATTATGGACATATTATCTAGCATTTTATTAGACAACTAGAGAACATATCGTTTATGCATAGAGGTCTAGTATTCTTACATAGTTCTTCATTATTAGTTGGGAACCATCCCCTTAGTGTTATATAGAGTAATTTCAACAAGAGTTTCAAATTTGAAGAGATTTCCTCTGAATCTGACAAAGTAGTCACTCCAGCTTTCAAGGAAATTATTAGAGCCCTAAAATACCCTAACAGTAACATGCAGTTGCATATGCCAGTTTCACTTCAAGTGGAAACATTGTGTTCCATAAAAAAGAGAGACAGTGAGAGAAAATTAGAATCAAAATGGAAATAAATAGGGAAAATACATGCTTACAATTCCTAAAAGTTAACTGGTGGTGGGTCTTTTACCTTTCTTTTATTGTTTTTCTTCCAATAGTTGCATCATTCTTCTTCATATCATGTCAAATGGTTGTTTCACTGACTTTATAAATTAATATTGTAATATTACAGATATTTCTAAAAAAACTAATATTATTTGACATTTAGCCTGAATTGATGAGAGCAGGTAATAAGTCATCAATGTATGATATCACAAGGGCACAGATTTATGAACTCTTACACTTTGAACTAAACATGTGAGCGATGCAAAAAGGTTAGCTTGTTAACTGGTATTTATTAAATAGCTTTGCACATCACACATTGGTGAGTGGCATACTATGCTAAAAAAAGCATAAGTAGTTGAAATACATGCTAATTAAGTAATTCAACATGATGGAGCAATTCAGGAATGTATAGAATATACACACAGAACTTACTTTTGGCATCAGTTCTAGTGCTCTTTGGAATACGGTCATGAACATACTTAGAAGAAAAGTTAGAGGTTGATGCCGCTATCCTTAACCTGTATGTGCAGCAGACTTTAATACATTGTTCTGCCTCTGCTAGGCCTTAACCTAGAAGGAGAAGAGTGTTCAGACCATGCTTGACATATCATGGACTTCAGGATACTAAAATATTAGACTGGATAGGGATACCTTAGAGGAAATATCCAGCTTTTGTCACCCTCACCTGAGGCCCCAGGTAAATCTGTAGAAAACTCATTCTAGTATGCTTATGATTACATAGTCTATCTATAGGCATTTTCGTAGACCCACTGGGGCTATACTGGGGTGTCACAGGCCTCAAACTCAAGAAAATTGCACCAATTTCTAAACATAATGCTGCAACATCTAAGGGATCATATATAGTTTCCATGTACCCCAAGGGAAAGAGTTACCACTATACAACATTTGAATGCCATAGTTCACTTCCCTGAGATTCTGGGGACCACAGAAAGCACACATGTTGAAATAAAAGCCCCACCTAATGAACAGAAAATGAGGTATATTAACAGGAAAGGATATCACTCTACCAACTGGCAGGTGATCAATGCTCAAGGGATCATCTACAATGTTTGTGCAGGCTACCCTGGCAGTTTTCATGACTTACTCATATGGTACACCTTTGACCTATACGTAAAGTTTTCTAGGGGAGAATTTCTATGACAAAATCTAGTCAGAGATGCAGGTTATGCACTGCAATCATTGGCTCAGGATTTCTTGAGAAACCTGCTGAGAAATGTTACAATGATGTACACTCTCAAACTAGAAATATAATAGAGCGTGTATTTGGATTGCTGAAATCAAGGTTCAGATGTCTAAATGGACCTGGTAGTGCTCTGCAGAACAACCTATCACCTTGGCCAAAAAAATAAAATCACAGACCATGCCACATTGCAGAATATAATTGTGAGTAAACATCTGCTTAAAGGGCAACAAGGTCAAGGACCACCATTCCGGGTACCACAGGCAGGGCCAGCCAGCCCTGCAGAGGAAGAATCAACAGCTGTGGATGATCCTGGCAGATGAGGCATGCACAATACGCTATGGCCTTGGCTAAGAGGTAGAAGACTGTGTACACACTCACCTACATTAAAACTTAAGAAGCTAAGCACATTCAAATAGTAACAGTGATGCATTCAAAATTATCATTCTTTACTTTCCCATGTAATGCTTGAGTTCTGTCAGCATCAGACAGAGTCATCCCAAGAAGGGGCAACATTTATCAGCATCATTAACTGCAGTAAGAGATGTACCTGCAAATAGACCAAAATGATTGCCTTCACATGAGAGTACTGTATGTCAGTAAGATAATACATGGCTCGACTGTACATGTATGTCAATTGTAACTCATGAGAGATATATGCAACGTAGATATTAATCTGACCAGGTCTAGCCATCATGCATTAAATTTGCCCAGTGTAGACACCCCAACAGTGATTGTTACCTAGTAAAATGCAATGAGGATCAAAAACTACATAACAATCATTTGACCTTGAGCAGGAAAAAAAGCAGTACAATGTTTTTGATTAGAGCGAGCATCTAAAAAAGCAAGCATTAGATATCCACTGTGTGCATCAGACATAGGCAACCCTAGTCACAAAGAAATTTGCAAAGGGCAGAGTGTAAACACAGTGAGCATCACATATGGCCATGTCTCACTGCTGTTTTTCACACTTCCAGTGTATTTTGAAGGAAACTTACCCAATTTCTCTTCCAGGCCATTTGTGTGCTTTCAATTGCACAAGTACAGCTGGCAAAGCTGGCTATCTGTGCACAGGCTATTACATGGAAGATCTGAATTGGGTACCAATTCACAGTGCTATTTATGGGTGTCCTTTAGAATTCATGGCAGGTGAAGGTGAGGTGATGCTCCATTTAGAGACCAAAAGTGGCGTCAAGAGGAGTCCAGGATTTTTATGGCACTCCTTGTAAAGAGCTTTAACCATACATTTCTTTATGAGAACTATACCCGTTTCAGTACAAGGCCAAGGCTGTCAGCAATGCAACTTACATTCCACACACTGGTGAATAATGTCATTACCATTATAGTGACATGATGAGGCACACATATGACCTCCTTAGCCAATGGAAGGCAACATTTAGAACTGCTAAAACCCCTATGGTATGTACCTCACAAGACATCTACAACAACTGGAAAGGCCACAGAAATACCTCACAAAGGATTACTGGCCTCAAACAGATGCCCTACCCAGACCGACTCAAAAAACTCCAGCTTTACTCTGTCTCATATCGCCTACTCAGAGGCGTTCTCTGCCAAACATACAAAGCTATGTCAAATCCAAAGCTGTTGGACATGCTCCACTTAAAGAAATCCCAATCCCTCCGAGCTACATGGTCTAGGGACCTAAACCTTTTCAACACAATAAACAGAACATGCTGGAGGGATAGATTCCTGTCCCAGAGACTTCCCGTACTCTGGAACAGACTACCTATCTATGTCAAACAGAGCTCCTCATTAGCACTCTTCAAGAAAAATCTTGATGATTGGATGGGTAATAGGAAATTCACCCCGGGGATCACTTCTGTGGTTCTGCTTGACAGGGGCACAGGAAAATAATTTTCTTGGGTTGCAAAAGCCAGGGTACCTTTTTGGCTGGGCTTGTATAGGCCCTAGGGCCAATAGCCTAGTAACTACCTATGAACCTATGTTGTGTAAGTATAGTGAACCATCACCAGGTAGTACAATACCATGGACTGGTGACACAATACACTTATTTATTATATTTCTCATTCTTCTGTTTTTTTGTGTGTGTTCAGCTGCCAAGGACATTGCTAGAAATGAGGAGGAGCATAATTAACCACTGGCATACCTCAAAGTGGCATGGTGCAAGTATGGCTCAGGTATGAATGCAAGCAAGATCATAATACACATGCTATGTAGTTAATTCTACCAAATTCCAGGGCATCAGTCCATCTAAACTTGAGAAACAGAAATGAGTAGGCAAACCTCAACTAGGTATCAAGCATACATGCCTGCTCCAGTAAATTTTTATCATTGCATTAGGCAATGATTAAATCTGATTAGCTGTATGTGCATTCAATTCCCAGCAGAAATTAACTTTTTACAGGACAATATCTAAAAATTATTTACTGTAATATTAAATAGCATTAAACATTTGATTTTTGTAAATGGATTTATTTACTTGGAATGTGTATATCAGACACATCATAGCCACCTAAATGTTTCCATATTATTTATAATAGCATTGAGATTTATAAGTTTTATGACACACTATGCCTTCACTCTATATTTGAATGTGGTAAAGGTTAACATAGTTATGTGTTACATTTACTAATATTTTTAAATACTAATTTGGCATAGCACCAATGTTGTATGTTTTCTTTCCCCCAACCTATGTGTCTCTGTATCTCTAGTCTCTTTTTCTGTCTGGAAATATTGCTGCTCTAACACAGATAAAAATTAGTATGTAGAGTTAGACTAACCACAGAGAATCAGGTGGCTGCGGAGGCACCACTTCAAGCATCACAGCCATCCAGCACAGCTGTATCCCATTATGACAGCATTGCCATCACAGCTCCTATACTACCTGCTCCAACTGCATCAGGTTGCTCTGCCCAAGCTGCTGGTACAGTAGTACCCCACAACAGTAGTACTAGTGGAGGTGTCTATTTGGTAACCCTTCAGGAGTTGACAGGGCGTGTGGAGGACTTCATGTATCGGGGCTTCAGTATCTGAATTAGCAGAGTAGAAAAAGTCTTACATCAAATTGAAAAGTCAATCTCTTGTCCACCAGTGACCCAGTCATCTGTGACAGGAGACAATGATGACAGTTCTGAGGGTGAGCTTGAGATTCTCACTGTGCTCACGATAGACATGTATGTGACTCAGATATCCCCTATGTATTCCCAGTCATGGTGCCCCCCAACCTTTTTTGTCCATCACCATCCCTTTCTGCTTGTATGTCCTGCATGTATGCAGCTGTTACCTAATCTACCCTACCTACCTTTCCCTTGCGTTCCTAACCACCTTCCCAAATGGTCCTCTCTCTGCAAAAATTATAAAAAAAGAATGAGCACCATAAACAAAACATGTTAAAATGTCTGTCTGTCTCTCTCTCTCTCTCTCTCTCTCTCTTCTCTGTTCTGCCTCTTCATTTTTTATTCTCGGTAAACATGCAATGCCTGACACGAAGTAACAACTACAACTCATGGTAAATGGCAATTCATGGCTTATGGGAAAACTAGTAAGTTGCTGCCTTCAGCCACATTTGTCTGCTGCTTCTGTGCTTAACCTTACTGCTCTGTGGAAAGGCAGATTAACAGGAATGTGAGGATACAAGGAAACTATTATATGTTGAACAGGCTACAGAGTGAGTTGAATGTTCATCATTTGGAATGTTTCAGCTGTAACTACTGTTATGAAGTATGTTGCGCACAGACTTCCTTGCTTCTTAGTGTTTCCATAATCCCTTCAGATTTTTCTGTTTTCTCACATGACATTTGCCTTCTTTACTTATGTGAACAGCTACTGATCACATCTATAGAGTGTCTATGTGGATTGTCAGGAATCTTAGTGCAGGTCTACAATTATTGAATGTTATGATTGCTCATTAATTGTTGACCAGTTGATTCATGCACACATCCATGATTCCACCAGCATGAACATGATTGGTCCCTTATGTGTTTCATAATCAGCCCAGAAATGCCCATACATTCCCAGGAATATGTGCAAGACATTTGGTACAATTAAGGATTTATGGGTTAATGAGTACATTATACTAGACGCATCTTAAAAATAATGCTGCTATGCACACACATACAGTGATAGAATGAATTAATTGACATTGCCATGCAGTTTCTGAAGTCTTTTAATTATGACACCTACATGCATTTTATCATGTACTGACTATAGTACTCAGTGATGTCATACAAAAGCATGCAAGTGAATAAGAAGTACAAATGCCTTAAATGCGTGATAGTCATCAGATATATGGGCTGTCTAAGTATGCACCTGTATTATCCATATAACAAGTACTTTACTGCAATTTTCATGACAAATGTATAAATCATAATGCACAGAACATTAACATAATACACATCTGTTCTGAAATGGATCAGAATCAGGGCTGCTTCGATGTCTATACTGTTTATTTGCATGAAGGTTTCCATGGAGAACCACAGACTACTGTTAATTCCATTCTAAGTTCAAAATCTCAAAATATAATTATATATTTACAATACAATTATGAATGCACTGATACTTTGCCATCATATAAGCTTGCCAGAAGTTCACTTCAAGAACTGATTTTAATGAAAAGAAAGTGATTTTTGGTGGCCTGTATCACTTGTGTATGTTGCAATGGACTGTTGCATGCAATATATGATGAGTTAACTGTTAAACTGTCTAAACACTTCATTATGTAAATGCGTGCCTACATTCCAACATTTTAAACTCAATGATGTACAATGGTGTGGAATCTTTGCACATATACTTGATGGGTGGTATTAAGTAGTGTACTTTCATATGTTTAACTTTTCTGATTGTAATTTACACTGCAAATTATTTAAGTATATGCACCTACTGAAAATGACACAGCAACTGATTACTATTTACATACAATCATCCCAATAAGTTGTAGTAGTATATAATTACTTCTGATCAACACATTTCTGTTTGTTCTTCTTGTCAAAACACATTCCTTTTCACACAAACCTGTGATGCGCACTAGTTTGTCTGCATCACACTGATGCGATGGTCCTTAAAAATGTGCAGTATCCCACACTTTGTCATCTGTCTTCTGTGACACTTACTGTTGAGACAGTGTTCTATTGATTGTGTATGTAGGTAGGCAGATGTTCAAGTACAGCAGTGACTGATAAGTATAATGATATTTATGTGTTTGTCGTGCTAGGTAGGACTGGCTTCACACATACAAATCTGATGCGGATCCTTCCACTTAGGAAAATATTTACACCTGAAGAATTTTATCCAAGCAATTTCTTCCAGTTTTCATTAAGACATCTTCTCTGCAACACAGTAATGATGTCAGCCTGCCAAATGTGTTCTATTATGCTGTCGCAATCAGATTTCTTCTGTCACTTGTAGTTCACACTGTGAAATGTAGCCTGTGTAACTATATCGGTGTGCTGTTCAAATCCAACAGTATGATTGTGCATGCCGCTAATGTTAGTTAGATATGGCTTCAAGAACAGATATGACAAGTATATCTCTACCCAGGAGAAATATTTTTACTAAAAGAGTCCTTCCCCATTACTTTCTTCCATTTTTACCCAAGACGACGTTTCCTGTACACTGATGATGTCAGCCTTTCAAATGTGTTCTGTCCCACAATCAGACTTCTGCTGTGGCACTTGCAGTTGATAATTGTGACTTATAGATTGTGTAATTAGATAGGTAGGTGGCTTAAATCCAACACTGCAAACTAAAATGAGTGTGTGTGTGTGTGTGTGTGTGTGTGTGTGTGTGTGTGTGTGTGTGGTATGTATGTATGTGCGTCTCATGTTAGCTAGATATGGCATCAGCAACAGATTTGCTGTGTGCACTTCTACTCAGCAGAAACAATTAGACTTGGAGAGTGCTCCCCATTAATTTCTTCCTCTATTAACAGATGCGATTGATCTGCTACACAATGATGATGACATACTTTCAAATGTTTCATATGTGTTCTATCTCATACTTGCACTAAGACATTTTCTATGGCCCTTGCCATTACACTGTGATCTCTAGATTGTAAAAGTAAATCAGTAGATGGTTTGAATACAGCAGTGACTGACTACTTGGAATGTGTGTGTGTGTTTGTGTGTGTGTCTCTACTGGTGGGTAGGAGTTACTTTACTTATTGAACTCATATGTAGATTTACAGTGGGTGGTGCTTCACACCACATTTTACCATTTTAGCACACAAATCACTCTAGCCAAACAATGGTGATCTCATCCTTTCCAATTTGCACTTTCCCACAATTATAATCACACTTCTCATATAGTATGGGTGATTTATGCCATGTCTTTTAGATTCAGATCTTAGTGAGGTAGCTGGTTTGAATACAGACATTAATCCATAGACTGTGTGTGTGTGTGTGTGTGTGTTTGTGTGTGTGTGTGTGTGTGTGTGTGTGTGTGTGTGTGTGTATGTATGTGTATGTGTGCATGCGCATATGTGGGTAGTAATGGTGTCATCCATAGATCTGATGTTTAGATGTATTGCCAGAGAGGCCTCTTTTACTACGTTTTGTCCATTTTAGCACAAACTACTGCTTTGTTAAATACCAGTGAGACCATGTGATGTAATATGATTTAACACAATATTGCACTACACCTTCTCCTCTGGCATCAGGAAATGAGAAAATGGTCTCTACCTTGCGGACTTATAAATGCATGAGTTGCAATCTGGCATTCCCTATGTATTTCATATGGGTGTCCTTATATAGTCACAAGAATGACCAGATTAAGCAACATATGTGGATGGGCACAGCAAGCATCAAGCAAGTTTAAGACAATTCACACCATTATGTCAATCAATTTAAAGCCACACGTGTGGTTTGCAGCACTGTTATGATATTATGCTTTCAAATATACCCAGTCTCAAGTTTGTAATACAGCTACTCCTGTGGCATGTGCAGGCTAATGCAATATGCTGCAACATGTGTCATTCAATAGGTAGGTATACAAATCTCACAAAGACTGAGTAATATGTATGTGTGTGTATGCATGACTGTAGTGCTAGGGATTAATAACATCCACCAAAGTTTTAAGAGTTTCAGTGTGTGCAATTACAGTAGAATAGGGCTTCTCCATTACTTAGCCAAAACAACTGCTTTGCACCACAATACTGATGTCATGCTTTCAGATGTATTTTGACTCTTGGCTGTGGTAAGACTTCACGTGTGATTCTATAGACTGTGACATTACATAGGTAGCTGTTCAACTCCAGCAAAGGACAACATATTGTGGGTGTAGTGACGTGACACATACAACAGTGCATCAATTTATTTTTAGCAAAGCACTTTCATCACACTAGGGACTATATGCCAGTCAGATGGGTGTTCTGTGATGCTTGGTGTTACAGTTCACAGTGGTGCATGCCATTAATACTGACTGTGTATTCAGATAAACAGTTCTATGAATGTATATGTGCAAAACAGTATAATTGGAAAAAGTGGATTGCCTGACAAACAGTAATATGGCTAAATCACACTTGCATAACCATTAACTTTGTTGCATCATTTTGATCCCTCAGAATATTTTGTATTGGACAAATGAACATCAAAAGGCTTTCTTGGTTCACACCTTGAAGTGCATTCTTTGTGATACCTGTCCATTACTCTCACCTATGACAGACTCAGTTCATGCACAGCTCTGTAGAGTATGGAACATGCTAGGCAGGGGTATGAATCTGGTAGAGTACATCTGTCAGACAAGTGTAACAGGCAGGAGTGGCTTAGCCAAGAACTGGAGTTATGGCAAAGAAAGAAGGCCACTTTTTTTAGTTCTCACACTTCATGTTAGGGGAATCGTAACTATTACAGTAGGATAGTGATGTAATCCCTTCAAGTGTGTTCTTCATGTCACATCAGATATGCTTCTTTCTTTGGCTTCAATAGTTGAGACGTCTCTCTCTGAGGTCAGACCATACACATGTGTTAGACTCTGGTAATATATAACTGCTGAATATGTCAGGGAAACCTCACAGGCATTCTAAAGTTCCATCAAAATGCTCATCTGTATTGCATGACAGAATGCAAACATTTAATGTATATGTCTGATTATTTTGATTACAATATATGACTTGGAAAAGGTGAATTATTCATTATTTATTGCTGTGTGACATACTGAAAAATCATCAAAAAGTGTGAGTGGGCCTTTATTATAATACTTTCTTGTTGTTTTGTGTCAGATAGTTGATATTATCGCAGTCCTCGATGTACTTCATTATAAGCATGCCCAGTATAACTATGGATTACATGATCACTGTTTAGCACAAAGAACATTAAGTACTTAATGCTATGAGATAGTTGTCATTTGTTTTTGGTAAAAATGAAAGAGGATTAGCCACTACAAGGTTGGCTTATCAATGTCCATGTAATGGAATTATTGACCTATGTGCAGAGGATAACATTTGTCACAGGGCAGTGCACAGCTGGTGTATATGCAATTTAAATCTTTGACAGTTTACTTACTACTAATATATGTTAATATTTTTCCTGGGTGAGATTTATCTTGCAGTACTGTCATGCAGGTATTGGTCATGTGTATAACAAGGCTCACGTCACAGTTAAATGTCAGGTACAACATTGTGCTATATTGAATTCACAGATGTACTTTGATAGATTTTTTTTATTTTAGCATATTCATGGGTTCATAGGTAAGTCCTAGGCCAGCTGCCCTTGCAGGCCATTTTAAGCCTACCCAATTTTTCTTCTTGTGCCCAAAATAAACTTTTCCAGTTTTGTTATAGATTAGTTTTACCCACCCCATGGTCAATAATTATACATTATCCCTAATAAAAATAATTGGGATTATACCATAAATAATTTGAGAGGACCCATACATGGGATTAAACATTTAGGATCTGCTTCTGCCCATTAGTAGTACAGAGAGCAATCCTGGAGTAAATATTCTGTTTCCCATCCATAGATCTGTTGCACTTGAAAATGCACAGGGAAGAACTTTGTTTTATGTGGATGGGGAGTTAGTTCTGCAACAGTGGTATCCTATGTGAAATATACCTGCCCCTCGAAACATTCTGCTGATTTTCAGAAGAGGTTTAGTTTCCAAACAGAATATTTTTGATGACATCTGGCTTGCTGATGTAAATCGATCAGTAATGGGTCAGAGAGTGGCTTGTATGCAAGACACAGGTCACACCTTAGCAGTCTGTAGGATTCTGAGTATAGTTAAAGGGCTTTGGGTTGGTCCATGTAGGACATGTTGTTTAGGCCTTGTATCCTTTTAGTAAGTTATCTCTGTGGGCATTCTAATTGTTGCATGTATCTGAACAAATACATGGCATAGGAGGCACTATATTCAATGATTGGCCTAAAGAGAGATGAGAAAAAGGGGTCAATAACATCCCTAGATCTAGACATAATCCCTTTTTTATAAACTGTGCAATATAGACACATGCTGATCAAAAATTACATCACTCTTTCCATAAGTTCCCATATCCTGACCAACTGGGCCAACTCTTAGGGTTGTATTGTCAGTGTAGTAATTCCCTGAGATAGATGACTTCCCAAAGGACACAATAATGCACTTTTTGACCTTTAATTTCAGACCATGATTTTGACAATAGTTATTTATTTGAGAAAAACCTTCCTGTAGGATGATTAAGTCATTTGGGGATTCAATGACTGCTCTTAGCTTACAGTCATCTGCAAAAGTAGCCAGCCAAAGGCTTTTGGTACTGGCATTTATTTCAGAAATGTAGATGCCAAACAGGAGATATTCCAGCACAGAACCCTGGGGGACTCCACTGGTGACGGGTCTCTTTTTTGGGGGTAAGTTCCCTTATTCTAATTATTCTACATCCAATCTATGAGCCATTTGGCAATTTGGCAGGTAAAATAGGAGTTTATTCCTGGTTTATTTCACTTTTCTACTATGTCTGAATGGAGAACTGTATAAGCTATGGCACGGACGCAAGGTAGCCTCTAGAAAACACAGTACCAAGGTTTAAATAATTTAAAAAAACACCATTTATTAAGACATAGAACATAAGTGTTTTCATCTAGTTAAAGTTAACAAGACTTCTTCAGATACTCAACAGTGTTCACCAAGGGATTTTAAAAATTCCAAAACGTCACACGATTTTTCCCTCCAAAATTTTTAAAGAAACGTCTACATGTTAAAGTTCTAATAACTACAAACAGTACCATCAACCAAATATTTTTGCAAAACAGTTAAAACAGTACAAGCTAAGAATATTGTGAGACATATTCTTAAAATCCGTACAAAAATATATAAAAAAATCAATAAAAATGTCAATAAAATAGGTGAAATCCAGCTTGAAATTATCAGCGCTGTTGGGCTTTGAGTTTAAGTAAACAGGTGATGGAGAAAACATTGTTAAAACCAGGGGAGGTGCCTGCATTATGCTATATTTGACACATAAATCCTCTTTTTTCAAGCATTAGACTCCACAGTCCTCCTCTGGATTTGTGTGGTAAATTATCCAACACTGCAAACTTAACGTTGTGTTCTGGGTGCTCTGCAACATGCTTAGAAAGTGCATTAGTGCTACTAGTCTTCCTGATTTCATATAAAAGTTCATAAATTTATCGTTTTAACATTCTTTCAGTCTTGCCTATATAAAACGTGCACATGACTGACATATTGCAATATAGACAACACCTTTTGATGTGCAATCATAACTACCCATGATCTGTACAAGTTGTCTGTTGACTTTAATATTTTCACAATATTCCTAGTTTGTACTATTTTAAGTATCTTACAAAAATATTTGGTTAATGGTACTTTTTGTATTTATTAGAACTGTAACATGTAGGAGTTGGTCCTTTAAAAAAATCATGTGACCTTTTAGAATTTTTTTTAAAATCCCTTGGTGAACATTGTTGAGTATCTGAAGAAGTTGTGTTAACTTTAACGAGATGAAAGCGTTATGTTCTACGTCTTAATAAATTTCTTTTTTTTTTAATTATTTGAACCTTAGTACTGAGTTTGCTAGAGGCTACCTTGCATCCATGCCACAGCTTATCCAGTTTGTTTGCCGTTGAATGGAAAATTATGTCAAAAGCTTTGGCCAGGTCAAGGTATGCAGTGTGTACCATTTTGCCTTCATCCATTGATATGGTGACCTTTCAAAAAAATCCACCAAGTCGTGTAAGTATGACCTGTCCTTGTCAAATCCAAACTGAGTCAGGTCCAGTGTTTGGAGGTTCTCTATGAAGTGATTGATTACTTTTTATGATAAATCTTTCCATGGCTTTGCATATGAGGCTGGTCATACTTTTGGGTCTGTAATTGCCTTGGTCTGTGAAAGGTCCTCCTTATGCAGGGGAATGGCTGTAGCTGTTCTCCATTCACTTTGTACAAAACCTGTATGGAGGCTGAGATTGAACGGTGTTGTTAGGGGTGTAGTTAAATCGTGCTTCATGCTAATTAAAATGCATCCAGGGATATTGTACTCCAGGTACACTTTTACTATCTTTCTCTCTTCTTGCACGATTATGGAATTCCCTTACCCCCCAAATTTGAACCACTAACAATCCTGCATCCTTTAAAAAACTACTTCATTCATATCTCTCTTCCCACTGGGAATGCTCCTGTTCCCTACTTACTTGACCTTCCTGTCAACCCTGACCCTTCTTATCTCTACTTTTATCTCGACTACATTACTTGATATCATTTTCTTTCTGCCTCCCTCTCACTACATATCTTGGAACTTAAATGTACTCTCTCTCTTATACGTGTTGTTACTTGCCTAACTACTATGACTCCCACAGATAATTAAATATATAATGTTCTACTGTCTCTGACTGTGATAAATGAACTATGTATAATTTTGAAGACTATTGCATTGTGATTTTAAAAACTTGATGTACTGTAACTTGTTATTAACACTGTACTTGGAGCTTTTCTCCCCGGGCCTCCATTGAAAATGGGCTCATTTTTCAGCCCAATGGACTTTCCTGATAAACAAATGGCAAATAAATACATTGTTAGACTCTGTTGATGTGGTATTTTCAACTTCTGATAGCACTTTTAGGACTTGGTCTTCTGTGATAGCTGGAGATGAGTAAGTTTCAGATATATCTTGAGGGACAGATGGAGGGGGGAGAGAAGGTTAAAGTCAGAGGGAAATTTATCAACCTGTAGGTTCATTACATCTTCAGCCTAGGTGTAGGTAACATTGTTCACAATCAGCTCAGTGCATTGCTGTATTTTAATTTTGAGATTACGAACAAAACTAAAAAATGCTGTATGATTGTCTTTGGCTTGGGTAGCTATTTTGGCCTCAAACTTGGTTTTGGTGGATTTTATTAAGATTCTGAGTTGCTTATTTCATTAACAAGAGCTTTAACATTATGAGAATAACTCTTCTTACTTTTGGTCAAAATAATTTTCCTTTTATTATAAAACTTGTTGGTATTATGGCTCCACCATGTGGGATTGTTTCTGGGCTTTGTCCTGCACTTTTTCCTATGGGGTACAGTTGCATCTATGCAGCTGTTGACATGGTGGTATAGAGTCGTGGTGTATATTTGTGCATATTCAGTGGAGTTAACTAAGTTTGTAGGGGATATAGAGTTTGCCAATGTATCACTTAGTAGTATGGAGTTTAGGTACCTTGGGTGGAAAGGATCTCTGGTTTCAGTTTTATTTTGAAGGAGACTGCTTTATGGCCAAACCTAACAAGTGATTATGATATGCAAGGGATGGTGCAAGATTCACCCATATTAGTAATGACAAGATCCAAGATGTTATCCCTCTTAATGGCTACTCCAAATTTTCCAGGGCATTTGTATTGAAAAAGTCCAGGGATCTCTGTGCTTGTGCACGAGTAGAGGTGTAGGTTCCCAGTATATAACTGGATAGTATAGATCACCTAGGAAAATGATATTACATTTAAAACTGAGTGATTCTAGTTCCTGTAGATAGGCATTGTGGCTTTCCTTTGTCATACAGGCAGTTCTATATCTAGGTAGTGTATAGGAGCTGGACTTTAGAGAACTGTTGTAGCACAATATAACAGTGCCATTTTTTCAGGACTTTTCATGTATGTGTTCTTAGTTTATAACACGTGTATATTTCATATTATTTTGCCTAGTCGTTTTTATACTGGATTTCTGAGCACTGTTGTAGCACAATACAACATTGCTATTTTTTCAAGGACATTTCATGTATGGGTGCTCAGTTTGTAATATGTGTATAATTTTATTTTATTTCATTTGATTATGATGAACTAGCCATTGTTATATACACTAGGTTGATACAATATTATTGCTTATATCTGTTCATTCCTATGTTCCTACTGATTCATGTTTTGTTTTACATTTGAGTCAATATTGGTCACATATCTTGAGGGCTTTTGTTTTGTTTGCCCAGTGTTGCACTCAGGTCTTCTTTTAGAATAATTGCTGGGTATACAGTGCTGACAATAATCATCTGTACATTTATACCTTTGATAACAATTTCATCTGAGGACTGTATTGAACAATTATTGATTTCTTAATATTGTTATCTGATTTAAATAAGGTGCATAAGTGTGTCTGGCTTAAATTCATTACATATTGTTATACTCCATATGGATTTAGCCACCTCTGAACAACTGTAGGTTGTGCATTACTCAGAACATTGCATTTCAGACATTACAGGCCTTAGACTTTTAGGTCTGTATAGCATTTTTGCCTAGGTGCTAGGGTTAATTATTCCCCTATATATAGGGTTACATTTGCCATTTATTCTGGCTTCAACTTCTTTGTGACTCTGATTGTGATTTTCTGTTTTGGACTTATTCGTGATTTGCCAATTCAACCCTCAAGAATAAAAGAATCTTTTCAGGGTTCATTTTATTTTTTATTTTTTATATCTTCTTCCTCCGGTTCATTGCAACTTATTGTCATGGATCTCAGTAAATTGTTATCTGGTTTATGCTCCGACAAGGATGACTTAAACATTTTTGGCATAGGAACTGAACATACAGAAAAGGTGGATTTGGTAATCATGGATCCAGTTGACGGTTAAACTTATTCTTTCAATTAGGTAAACAAATTAAGATGCTTAGAACAAACATTTGGCACAGTAAATTGTTTAAAGCTTACCAAATACAGAATATATCCCTAGAGGATTGAGATGTAAAATCCAACCACTAGTGGGCACACCGGATGAAACTCTGTTGAAAGATTGGCAACAAGCACAGCAGGAGGCTGCCATGATTAGAGTTAACATTTTGGCCTCTTTCTATGAGAGAACAATACAGAGTAATATTATTGAAGTAGAAAACATGTAACAACCTGAAACGGTTTGAACATGAGGCTAGTTTTCAGGGTTGTCTTGGCAAATTATCTAAAGAAATCTCTATTTTGGAAAATAACCTTAAGAAAAAGAAATTGCATAAATTTGCCGGGATAAGGAAGATTATGATAGGGGCAAACAATTTGATTCACAAAGGGGTGTGAGGTTTGCTCATGGTACCAAGAATGCTTCATTTATAAAAGACCAAGGTCTATTTTAAAAAGACTGGGCCTAGCTTTATTACCTCTGGTGAGGATTCTTCGACTACTGATACTGAGACACCTAATATTGGTGATTCTCCAAATGCTAGAAGGGGTCAGGACTGAGGTCCCTTTAGGGGGAAAAAACACAGGGCAGGAAGGAAACACAGAGGTCAAAAACTTAGAAGAGCTCTTCATGTCGATAGTGAAGTAAATCATTCATGTACTAATGTTTTAAATATTTCAAGTCATATTTTGACTGATGATCAATATTCCCTTCTTAATAAAGGCCTTGGTTTCATACCTGTTTTTCACTGATGAAAGTATTTTGGTTTCTGATACAATGGATTTTTGTAGGAAAATTAACTTGAAATTATTTTTCAACAACAAGATCAAACTGACAATGCTCAAAGATCATCTGATTTTAGATTTCACAAATCTACATTTAACCCTCCCATGGATAAACATGTTGCTGTTTTCCAGCAGGCGGTTATAAAGGATATACACTTCAATTTGGGTTCTGTTGACACTATAAAGCATAACATGTCTAGGAAGGAACAAATAGCACTCACACAACTCAGAAACAATACGGATATTGTTATTATTTCTGCCGACAAAGGGGTGCGGTGGTGGTGATGGATACTGAGTATTATGTGAATGAAGGTCTTAGACAACTTTCCAACCATCATCATTACATGAAGATGGAGATTGATCCGACTCCAGGTTTTGCCTTGGAAATTAATGAATTTTTGGAAAAGGCTGTAGAATCTGGAATTATCTCTGATAAAACCAAAACTCATTTGACGGTTAAGGATCCTATGAAACAACAACTTTATCTACTTCCTAAGATTCATAAGTCCATTGATCAGCCACCAGGCAGACCGATTGTATCTGGCATTGGGTCACTCACTGAACCCTTGTCTGTTTTTCTTACTGAAAAATTGAAACCACTGTTAACATGTGTTAGAGCAAGAATCAAGGACACGACTGAATTTTTGCAGATAGTCTCCGAGTCTCAATTGGACCCTGAATGGCTTATGTGTACCCTTGATGTATCCTCGCTTTATACCAGCATCCCTCATTGGTATTAATGCCTTGGAATACTGGCTAAATAAAACCAATTTATACCCCCCAGGGATGAACACCTTATTGTTGTGTATGGCTGAACACATTCTAACTAAAAATGTTTTTATTTCCAACAAAACTGCTATTGGCAACTACATATGGGTGCATCCTTTGCACCCATCTATGCTGATCTTTTTATGGGCTACATGGAAGACATGATTTTATATGACCCTTTGCACAACATATATCTACCTGAGATTGATATATGGAGAAGATACCTGGACGACTGTTGGCTTATATGGAAAGGAGGTGAGGAATACCTCCAGGAATTTATTCAACATTTGAATGGGAACATCTGGGGTATCGAATTCACTGTGGAATATAATAGGAGTGCAATCAGTTATTTGGATGTCAATTTAATTCGACAGGAGGATAACACTGTTAGAATGTCCGTACACAGAAAATTCTCACAATATAATACCCTTCTACATGCTGATAGTTTTCATCCGAAACATATTATTCGGAACATAAAATCACAGTTTGTGCGGATGAAAAGGATTTGTTCCTCAGTGGATGATCTTCAGAGTCATCAAATGGATCTAACCAAGAGATTTTTGTCCAGAGGTTATTCCACTCGTACTATTGAGTCAGCAGTCCAATTTAGTAATGCTAAATCCAGGGATTCTCTTCTCCAATACAATACTAAAACTCATAATGAGGAATCAGATGTATGTAGATTTGTCACCACTTATGGCAGGAATAGTGCCAATTTAGTAAATATTATTAATACTCACTGGAATATATTGAATTCTCATCCATTGTTGGAAGATTATCTCGAGAACGATGTTATTTTTCCTATAGGAAAGGCAAAACTTTAGGGAATCTATTTTCACACTATACAAAAACCAGGGGCATGGATGACACACCAACTCAAAGAACACTTCCTGGAGATAAACTTCCAGGCATTTATCCATGTGGACATTGCAGTTTTGTAACTATATTTTCAAAACTACTTCTTTCACTAGTAGGAACACTGGACAAATATACGATATACAGTTTTTGGTAACTGCAGTTCAGACTGGATTATTTATCTTGCCACATGTACATGTCATGCATTTTATATTGGCCAAACGTCTAGACAGTTTCGTGTCAGGATCTCTGAACACCTTGGTGACATTAGAAACAGAAGATTAACTAATGCACTATATAGACATGTTATCAAACATCCCACTGCCAAATTTACATTCACCATCATTGATCATATCATAGGAATCGATCTTTTAAAACAGGTTGGCATGATATCCTAAATACCAAAGAAAAAGGTGGATCATTAAACTTGGGGGCTTTTCCTCCTGGATTAAATGATAAATTATAATTTGTAATTAACCATCACTTGCATTACGATATGTACTTATTTCTTATCAGGTTGCATTGCTTAGGTTTTTGCATTTCAGCTCATTTTAGGATACTGTGGCTGGTATTCAACACCAGAATTCTTATAACCTGACTTTTGTTTCGGGTTTATTTTTGGGCATTTACCCTTTATTGTATGTTTTTATTAAGTTTGTTTATTATCATTGATATACCAGTATACTGTGTCTCTTTGGATTTTTTCATTATAATCTGGAGATATGCATGCAACTCAGGCAAACTTTTTTGTTTACTGAACTATGTATTTTTCAATTACTTTTGCCTTGATTGTATTTTTCAATTACTTTTGCCTTGTTTGCATTTTTGACTTATCAGGAAGTGATGTCATATAGATGCCTTAGAGAACATTATATAAGATGATGACTAAGTGCTTTTTGCTGACTATACTACTGATGAAAGCCTTGCTGCTGAAACCGGTCTAGTTTCAGTTTTATTAAACTACTTTTGAACCTTCCTTGGTGCTGGCCTTTTTTCTGATTTTAGTTCTATATCTAGCTAATATATGGTGCAGGACCTTTCTGATCTGAAATGAAGAAGCTCTATTGCCTCATGCTGCTTTACTGGCCTTGATGTGAGTCCCTTCTAGATGTAGATTGATACACCTCCAGCTTTTTTCCCCTGTTGTGCAGTTTCTGGTCTAAATGTGTGGAAGGTGTTATAGCCCTGGACAGGTAGAGTGCTCTCCGCTGTTTAAAACCAACTCTCAGTTATCACACAGTCATCAATGATGTCTAGGGTGAGAAGGGCTTGTAAGGAATGGAGTTTCTTATGTATGGTGTAGCAGTTGTACCAGGAAGGACACACATTATATGACTGATTACACTCACACAAATGAAGCATCTTCAAGTAATTAAAGCCTAACATTTGATACATTTCCCAAGTAGTTGATGCCATAATACCATAATGATGGCATGTTATTTTATTTGGTCTAAGTCTTATCTGGGCTACCTTGCATTTGTGTTATAAACATACATATGTCCTATGCAGAGTGATATACATGATGACATTCCAACACACCTGACCCATTTTTCAAGGAACTAGATGCACATGAGTTTTACCTTGATTGATGTGCATGTTAGAATATTTCATACGACCATAGTCCCCATTATTCATGTACCTACATCTTACATCTGCTCTAGTTAGACAATTGTAAGTATGCACAGCAGGTCATTATTATGTTGATATGCTTCAAAGTAACAGATTTGTGTATGCGTCATGTCTTTCTGGACTTTACTACATATATACACACGATGACTGAACAGTTATGCTTTCTACCATTCACACTATACAGGTTGTTGCCACAAATGCCTTTTTCATGAATTAATAATGTTATTGGAATGATTGCACAGCTGTATGATTCCTCTCAGTATTTCCATATTGTCAAAGGTGTGTACATCCCAATTTTCCCTTCATTTGTTTCCTTCAGACACATAAGGAAATGAAAGTCTTACAATACTTTAACCTACATGTATGTTCTAACATCAGTCATGTGGCTGTAGTGCATTATGTCTGATTACTTGCACAGTATAGATCACAATGGTAGAGTAGGTTCATACACCTGCAACATGAGTATAGCTAGGCATTTTCAATACAATCATGTGAGAACATTTTCCTGAGCATGTCTCAGGAAATATACAATACATTTAATAATGTATAAACTATTATATAATTTACATGCATATACAGCATATGCTTTTTGTCAAGACAATTTTATATTTACAATACACTTTCTATGGTTAGACGTGCCAGAAAAGATAATAAGATGTCCTTTTCTTAAATACATAGGGCAACAGCTTTAGAGTCCAATACAATTGCTTTACATGATATGTGGGATCCCATCATAATGTTTACTACAACATATAACTTTTTGGATACACAACTGATGGGCACTACCTACAGTATATGTAATATCCCCTAATGTATCTGCTTTCCTTCAAGTTGTTATCTCACCTCTGCAATTTAAAATAATTATGCATTTATCTCATTATCTGCTTTTTTTACACTTTAGCTGTGTCCCTCACACATCTTTTTTGTTAGATTTCTTTATTAGGTATATGTGCCCCTAAGTGGACAGGATTACTTCTATAGTTAACAAAAATGTAATTGCAGTTATTTTTACATTCATCTAGTTATATATAACTACATGTTCCATGATAACCTTCTTATGTCTCTTAATTATATACTTTAAGTTGTCCTTGTCTTGTATTATGCTGTCAACACCTGCTCAATTACTGGGGTTATTTCTGTATACAACCTGTTGTTTATATTGTGTACTTGAGCCTGTATACACCTCAATATGGCTACTAGTAGCTGTTCTGGGCACAAACAGGTGCTGTTGAATGTGTAGCCTTGGTTAGCCACTGCGTATTCAGTGAGCACTGCTGCTCATTGTGCTAACATGAACGAACCATGTATGCTTAGCACAATATGTACACACATGTTAATGAATCCTGGGATAGCATTTATTTCCTTGATTTTTTGTTTGTCTATTTCAGTTCTGAACATCAGATAACAAGATACTTCTTTACTATTTCATGCAATATTTTCCTTTAAACGACACAGTTGTCTAGCCCCATCAAAGAGTTTTATAGGTTTGGTATATGCCTAATTGACAACATTAAATGCAAATATAATTCTGCCATATTTTAATCACAATTATAAATATATCAGAATTAACAGTGTAACACTACAAAATTATCTATTATCTAACTGAAGGCAGAACATGGAAATATAAGTTATGCAGTCCAGTTCATAAAAAAGTTTCCAGTCCTATAATAATGGTGTAACATTGTGTTCTAAGTGTGTTTAATACTTAAGGGAGTTAAGAAGATGGAGTAGACAAACATGAGGAAGGAACATGATTAACACAGTTTTACATAACTGATTTCACTGCCTACCTAACAGCCTGTGACATAAATATGTTTCTGTCCATAAGTCTGACAAACCAACATCACACTGGATTAATAACTGTACAAATAATTATCAGTCAGTCTACGGTGTGCATCAGTTGCCAGCACTTATGAATCAATATTCTCGATTTCCAGATGTGGAAGAAAATAATATCAGTGCCGGCCTTCATTGTACTGGATTACAAGTTGATCAGTTCTGAACTGAACAAGGAATGTCAGACTGAAGGTTAACTGTCATAGTCACAAGTAAGTGGCATGACGCAGAGAATCATATCCAAGATATAGAAAGAAACCACTGATATAACAGCTAAAATGCTTGTGAATAGAGCATTCAGTAGTTCAACCTACCCAAAATAGTGTCAAAAGATAGCTCTCAAGTGTCAAGATTTGGCGAGGATGTCCCAATTTAAGTGAAGCATCGGAGCACTGTCCTACTCTGTTGGTTTGAAAACTTTAAGTCCTTGGTTCTGATCCTGTACCATTTAGATCACACACAAGCTTGATTGATATCTGGAATCTATCTAGGTATTACTCCAAACAGATGTAGTTGTTTTTTTTTTTCCTTTCTGAGAAAGAGAGAGAAAAAGAGAGCATCTATCAATCATTTTAGAGCTTACTCATACATCCACACACTAGATTCTCATGTGTCACAGGTTGTGACTGTATTTAGGATTGAACATTATAACCATTTGTTACTGTTGTAGTTCTTATATCGAAGTGAAGTCTGCCAATTACCATGCTGTCTAGCTCAGATGTTGGTAATATGACTTGTCTAGTTTCTACAATATTGTCATTTCACTTTGTCTTCATTTTTAACAGTCTGTTCCTATGCTAACTACATGCAGAAACTACTTTACATTCACACATAAATATAACTACTTTTGGAACATAAGCAAGGGAAAAGGAATGGAAATAATGACATGCTGTCAGACACTCAGCTGGACAGTTATTAAACAATGCAGGTCCCAATAATAATGTTATTTTGATGATTACAAGCTTTTATTTTATCAAATTTCAGTTATGTTAATGTGGCATGACACAGTGCTGGGCATGATTCCATTCAAATGTCAGAATATGTTACATGTACTTGCTTTGTATATGCCACCATGGCAGGCAATAAGAAGATGTTTGGGTGATGTCATGATTTCCACTGTTAAGCTGTGTTATGGTTACCATTGCATGGCCTTGACTGAACTGCTTACATTGGTAATGCATACATTTTTTTCTGACATGTTCTGTTATTGTACATGTCCATAACTATACATAAAATGACAAAGGAAGGTGTTGTGTTTGTTAGGAGCCATTAACTAGCAGCAGTTGTTTTGATTGTAGTTCTGTTACTTGATAATGTTTGCACAGTTTCAAACTGAGCTGTGCTTTAAATAAGAACTTCAATATATATGGTACTACACATTTAGTCTCATATTTGTATTTGCAGGACTCATAAGTTAATGGGATGTTAATGTATGTTAGATTGCAGATGTGCACATCAGTTTCATTTTAAAGTCAGCTATGATCTGCATGAGAAATTGAGGCATGATAGACATTTGCTTTTCCTTGTCATGGTTTTTGACTATTGACATATATTGCACATGTTGACACAGTGGACTATGGCCATAATGTATTTTAACATTTCATAAGGACTTTTTTCTTCCTGTTTATTGTGTCACAGTGGGTATGTTATGTAGACAGGTAGCATCAGGTATGCATATGTAATTTCTGTTGTGTTTTACAATTCATCTTGACAGACCATGGGGCTCGTGGAAGACTGTCAATCAGACGTGGATGATGAGCACATGACAGGTCACTGATGAAGTCCCCAGATGATTAAGACATTGATGACAATGACAAGAAATCTAGACTTACACCTGCATGAGCCATCAAGCCTGCTGTATCCCAAAGAACATGATGTCAGGACCAACAGAGATAGTTATTTGGAGGAGATCTGGGAAGGTGCGTCTGATGTGTTTTGAACACAGATGAGGGACATGATGGATCAATTTTTCTAGGAAATGGCATGGGCTATGCCCAACTTCTTCAGCGAGATGGCCTGAGAGATCATTCATGAGGCTAACTCCCATTAGGATGGTCCCTCAGGTCCATACGTATTGTCTGTGTGCTCCAGTTGTGTTATGCTGCCAATATGCTTATTGCCATATACAGGACTGGCCTGTATATGCACTCTTATGCATGCATACCATGTAATTGCCATGCTTATGTGTTACAAGTGTAAACATACTTTGCAGATATCGTTGTGTGACATTTAATTATGTTCCAGTGTGTGCATGACACACATTAACACATTACACTTTCTTCCCACATTCAGCTACCCATGCATTGCAGAAGTTAAACTGCAGCTAGTGCTGCAACAATTAGCATGTAGACATGTGTTTTACTGAGGGAACCTGACAGACAACTGATGTCTATAGTCCAGCACTACCACTGTGGTATAGTTTGGATTTGGGTATTGCCATATCATGTACGTGCAAAAGAAGAACATGTCATTTCCAATGTGTTTTGGATGACAGTCGTCATGCTGTCCCACTGACATGATGTGATATGTGCCATGTGGAGGCAACACTGATTCCATGTGGGGTCATGTTCAGGTATATCATACCTATGTGCACTTCTTTCCTGACTGCATCAAAAGCAAATTTAACATTAATGTATACACTGTGATAAGGAAATTTTATTCAGTAATAGTACATTACACCACGCTTGCTCTGTGTTATATTTCTATATGCATTCCTTATTTAGATAACTTTACACCTTCCAGCAATAATTGTACACATTAGCTGATGATTGTACATATCTCTGCACATAGTCCAATCCATAGTAAAATGCCACAATGCCTTTGACATGCGAGCATTCAAAGCACCAGAAACATATATGCCTTCCATTAAATGTTTGTTTGGATTTTACACACCTACTTGTACATTTAGCAGACATTTTGCTGCTTTGCTGCAGTACTGCTATTTGGCACTGTGCTGGGTTGTTTACCTTTCACATGCATGGTCAGAGAGGAAGGTTCTGTTCTGTCCTCTGCTGGAGTGATGTAGCATTCTTTGATCTGTATTTCTCATCTGTAATGTTGCTTGGCTTACACTTACACTGCTGACAGACTACATAGATAAATGCATATTTATGAGCTGTGCACTGTGATCATTATTTATTAACCCTACAACACACATCTACCATTCATCATACACATCCAGGTATGACTGTCATACAGTTTGCAACATGTTGTAATGTGATAGTGCATAGGTAGATATGTTTTGTTCTGCATTTCAACATGGCTGGTATGCATCCCCACCCTGTTTGACAAATTTCCATTGCCTACATTGTTCAGTGTGCCATCTGTGTAACTTACATGTCCTTACTGTGTTTTTCCAACCTTTGTGTATCATGCATTCTGATAGTTGTTATGAGGGTATCCCACTGTGATGGACTTCTCCTCCTCTTTTCCTATCTTAACCTTTCCTTCTATCTTAAAAAAAATGGAACCTATTCCACAAAAAAATAAAACAAATAAAAAAAATTGCCCACACACCTCTGACTTTCCTTCTAATTTTCCTAATCTTATTCCAACATCCCTCTTATATGTTCCTTTTTTCACCCACACCCCCACATCTTCTTTTCTGTCTCCCACTTTCCTTGGGTGTGTGCATTATCTGCATTCCCCACACAAGACTTGCATCCATTGTTAGCTAATGTTAGCTGTAGCAATGTGGCCATGATTCCCTTTCACCTTTTAATTTTTTTTATTAGAAAATCTATGGATTCTGTTAGAATCCATAAGTGATAGCTTGCATATTTTTATAACAAAGGATTTAGGGTGATATTCCATAGATGTCCTTAAGCTAACTGGAGAGATTCTGTTACAGACATGTATTGAAGACTGTCAGGATGCTTGAATTGTGAAATTCTTTCTATAACTTTGTTAATGTACTTCATGCTTCGACAGTGATTTTTCATTACTTGGAGATTACTCATGGGTAATGTACAGTGTGCTGTCACTATTGTTATAATCCATTGTTGAATGAGATATTTGGAGTGTCCTGTGGCACATTTACATGTTACATTGCTATTTGCAACTTTGCTGTTGGTATCAGCGTAATGTGATAGATTCTGTGAACTTTACAGAATCTGGCCCATTGTGTAAAATTTTATTTAAGTAATGGTAATACACAATGCCATAAGCCCCATAAGTATGTCACATTTGTGCATATGTGCCTTGTGCATCATTGTTATCTCCAGTGAGTACATTTACCAGGAAGTGGGTCAATTCTGCATCATTCATGGTCATGAATATAACATAGTAGAATTATTAAAAATATATATATTTTTTTAAAATCATGCCACTGTAAGACACACATGTTCCATGTATTAATTTGTTTGCATTTAAGTGCTCAAACAAGGTTTTCACACCAAGTTCAGAGTTTCATAATTTCCATTGTCAATCATAAAATCTACAGGCCTTGCAAAAGCTGGGTTGCTATAACCTTATATTGATAATTTAAGATATTTATTTATTTGTTTGTTTATTAGCATTTGATTACTGGGAAAGTCCAGCTGGTTAGGATCCCATTTTCAGTGGGCGCCAAGGCAGCAAAGTTTCAAAGCATTATAAAGCATTTTAAGAATAACAATTTTACACTTTTTAAAATAATACAAAAATAAATACAGTTTAAATAATTATACCAAATTAGACATAATATGATATATATCCAAGTAAGTTGCTATCCTGATAGTAAAGGGAAGCTTAGTCATAATCTTGGAAGACACTGTAATGTGTATGCCAATTATATATATATATATATATATATATATATATATATATATATATATATATATATATATATATATATATATATATATATATATATATATATATATATATATATATATATATATATATATATATATATATACTATGGTGGTGGTGCTGTGGTAGCGTTGCCGCTTCACAGTAAGATGTTGTCCTGTTCGATTCTCAGCTAGAGTGTCTTCTGTGTGGAGACATGCGTGAATGGGCTGGCAAACTCGGCATGTAAAAATCTACTGCCAATCATTAGCTGACTGGAGTTCTGCTGTGGTGACCCCTAACCGGGAAAAGCCGAAAGACACAACATATATATATATATATATATATATATATATTATTAGTTATCATAGCCTACTCTTAGCTTCATTAATCAGTTTTTTGATTAGTCTCCTTTCAGTGGAGGTAGATCTTTTGGGATATGCTCCAAGGGTTCTTCTCTTTACTAGACAGGTGCTTTTACTAAGCATATGCCATTTTGCACGCTGATGTATATGCAGTATATTGATTAAGTTCCTTGTTCCCAATGACAGATGACTAAATGAGGAGTCACTATGGTAAGTTTTTTTTTTTTTTTTAGAGTTTATTTTAGAAATTTCTTAGAATTTTTTTTTTTCTTACTGACATTATGATGCATGTTGTATGTGGCATGCAATCTAGCTATTTTTTCTATTGATCGATAAAAATGACATTTGCATTGTACTGGAAGCAAGTTTAAATGTCTTTTTTTTCCATAGGCTAAATTATTTTTGTAATAACAACTGTCATGTACTACCAGTCAAACATTTATTTAGCCAATCAGTGTTCACAACTGCAGAATTAATACAAAAAGCAGCATATAGCTGCAATAATTAGAGCTATCATGTTTGGATATTATATGTTTTAAGTTAAAAATGTGATTTCTGTTCTTTCTCTCACTTCCATCTTCATGTATTCCATCTTCAACATCCCTTCCTAAAAGATAACATTATTTGTTGCTCACAGAATATGTAAAAATAATGTAAAAATCTTGCATTAAAAGTATTTTCTAATTCATTCAAGCACATCTTTACAGTGAAAATAAGTAAGAATATTTGTCATTGCCACAGAAGTTGTGAAATAAAAAACAATGATGCAGTGTCTCCTAGTTAAATTAAATGTGTAGTACTTATTTGTTCTAAGAAAATGTAGTTTCCCGTTAAAAGGATGCATGGATCCCATGCATTGCAATTTCTATTGAACCAAATGGAGATGGCATCCTCCTTGCTTTTATCATAATTACTCACTTGTGGATGACAAAGGTGAGACACTGAGGTGTGCCTATGTTGCCTTATTTCTCATAGCCTGTCATTGGTATTGCCAGAATGAGATATGTAAAATGAAGAAACCTAATTTTCCACCATATACACTGATTTGTGACTGAGAACTGGTCAAGCAGAGGCATGTTTATAACATCACAAGTAAACTATGCTTTTAAGGCATTGTTACCATTTCTAAAGTAAAGTAACATTTTAAAAATGTACATCTGCTGTCCAAAAATATGCACTTCTTGCATTCTTTTGCATGTCATCTTTTTTTTTTCTTTTGCATTTGTTAATTTGAAAGAGTCACTACTGTCAAAAACTGTGGATCATGAATTATTATTTAAATACATTTAGAAACAGAATGTACCATAAAGGTTCAGCTGGACTACACTTTTCCATCAAATACTAAATGTGTAATTATAATATATAAAGAAGAAATCATTTAGATCCTGTGTCAAAGCCGTTGTATGAATATGATTTAGCTCATAAAGTCCAGTTACTTCTGTGTTCAAAATCTTTATCGGCTGTGCTACTGTATTTGTCTTCATCCATTTCATATCATTTCACGAGAAAGGATTATTATCTGGATGTAGAATATTTCCCTTTTTAAACCCTCATTGTGGGAATCACTTACCATCTTGGATTATTTTATTCTCTTGTTTGGCACTGTGCATTTACATAATAAGCAGACCTCTGAGCCTACTTTTAATCTGCTGGTACTACATATGTAACTACATTTTGTGGTAGTTTCTCATTTCTACTTTGCACTTCACAGTACTATGCATTCACAGTATTAACTTTATTTATTAAATTTAACATGTTTTTAACCCCATGGAGTTGTATGTCTGTTCTAATAGTGTGCATTAAACTTCTTCCTTTTTTCTTTCCTGTGTGCCACTCCATTTGTCTCTACTGGCAGTGATAACTGAAGCTGAAAGTGGAGTGGGCACTATAAACCTTGAATTTATATTACTGTTCAAATCATTTTCTCATCTTCTTTCTGAGAGATCAGTATCTGCAAAACATAAATCTGTATATGCACTTGACAAGGCAGCACA
Organism: Protopterus annectens; assembly: GCF_019279795.1. Classification (NCBI taxonomy): domain Eukaryota; kingdom Metazoa; phylum Chordata; order Ceratodontiformes; family Protopteridae; genus Protopterus; species Protopterus annectens. Next base: position 1,950,825,971 of record NC_056735.1, read on the forward strand.
TATCAGCCTACAAAACAAAATGATCTTTTGTGCCTTATACAGTGCATGTGTGTAAACTATTTTTTCCTGTTTCACTTGAAAATTTAACGCTGGATATCTGTAGCAAGAAACAATAATTACTGTGATACTTTTTACCATGTATTTTTCTCCTTTTGATGTGCAGCTATGCAGACAGAAGTGAAGCACAGTACGCTGACAAGATCAAGGCCTTTCAGTAAACCAGTGCTTCTATAGAAATAGACAACTATTTTTTTTTCTGTTTTATAGTCTAGGGCTTGAGCCATCACAGAATATTGGAGGCAATTTTGTCACACATTTTATTATATAATTTATTACAACCCTTTAAATTTCTTGCCAAAATGCAGTGCTGTAAATTATTATGTTGGACCTATAGTGCTTTAAACTTTCTTAGAACATGTTCTTTATTACTATTTGTTATGCTGGAAAGCCATTTTGAGTGCAAACGGCAGCAAAAATTTTGATCTATGCTAGGAGATTATTCAAGGTTAAATATTCAGCGTTATCCTATTTGAAATATCGATTAACTATAAGCTTTTCTCATCATTTGATAACAAAACAATTTAACAAACACTATTAAAGCAGCATCACAGTTTATCATCTCAGAAGCAGGATGCTGTTTTCAAATGATGATATGTGCATTTATTTTAAAATTAGTTTTCTTTGGAATGTTGCTGGAATACTATTCACGCCAGCAGCAGAACTTAACAAAAAATATTATCATGCAAGAAAAATAGGCATGTGTTCATCCTTTTAGCATAATATCCTTGATCACGGCTGCATAATATGTTGAAATTTTAGATTTGCACATATACACATTTTTAAATATAGTGCAATGTTAGAGATTTGGATGAAGCATATATTTCTTCTTGTACATGACTACTTCTTGTTGAGCCATAACAGCAGACTGAGATTCAGCTATGATATTTCAGTTTTCAATAATGCAAACTAATAATACAACTAAATAATGAAATGAAATATGTTATGCATGGACCTTTAAGTTCTCTAACTAGATCTGCCCATGTTAGTTTACCTGTATATATTTAATAGCTCACAAGAAAACTCAAATGTGATTCCTTCTAAAAGACGTATGTATTGTTTATTTCACAGATCAGAATCAGAATCACATTTATTGGCCATGTTTGCACACATACAAGGAATTTGATTCCAGTTTCAGTGATTTTCCAATTACAAATTACATAAACAACATATAAATAGCTATTAAGAATGGAGACTTCTGATGAAAACATAAGGTGTCATCTGTCACACTAGTAGACCAGTTTCAGGGGTAGGTTAGGGTAGTATTTGAGGGATATCTTTTCTTTCATTCTGGGGTGGGGTGTTTGGTGTACAATATAAGCAGTTGCAGGTAACAGAGTACTACTTGACAGTGGAAGTAGACAGATGCATAATGTGGAATTGCATGGGGGTAGACTCTAAATCCTTTCATATTGGATGCACACTGACATAAAAAGACATGAAAGAAAAGAAAATAAATCACTGACAGACAGATGAAAAGATGCTTTTGGAATCCAGCCCAGTTATTCCTTTATTGTCCTCTTCCAGACTTAGTAAAGCCAGACTATGCAAGCCAACCATCTTAAAGGAAAATTTTAATACCCTTTAGAGTGTTTATGAAGAAATAGAGGATCGTCCCTCTGTTGCATATCATAGGGTATAAACAATATATTAGGTCTGATCCAGCAGCTACTGGTTTAAAGCCATAAGTGCCTCTAATTGTATTTTACTTATCACATCTTAACTTTTAAGTTTGAGCTCATGTTGAGAAGCCAAACCATTTTGATCTCTGGATTATTTTTTGTTCAGTTGTTTGGGTATTTTCTAATGAAATATTATACTTCCCCTTTACCATGTTTGTTTTATGCACTATTTTTGGTTATATGAACATTATGATATGGTCAGTAATACAGCATATGATTAACATATGTTTTTTAAAGCCTGCAAATTAGAGTAGGTGCATTTGTGGCAGTTCTCTTTGCCATCAGGTGTGATTTCAAATAATACCTGTAATCATTTCAGAATATCATACTAAAAATAATTTGAATATGCAAGTGTTGCCCTTTGCTTTTTAAAATATTTATGTAATAAAATTAAACTTTAATACAACATCATGTGCAATAGATGCATGCAAATAAAAACATAATATTACTTAGATATAACCATTTACACATTGAATGAGTGTGCTGTGTCCCCCTGGTTAACTCTTTATCTAAATAAAAGAATAAAATTGTCCAATATTCAGAAGGTTCTTTACTGTCACTCTCCATGTAATCCTTTGGAAATATTATTATAAAAAGTTATGATCTACTGATGCCATAAAGTTGGTGTTAACTTCCAAGTGGAAGAAATGTATGCAGTAAAACTAATGCAAATCACTCTAAGCCAGTACTGATTAGTTAAAGGAATATTATATTGTAGTAACCAAAATGTTCATTAGACTTTTGTAAGATATTGTAATGCTTTATACCTATTTTATGAAATCAGTGATAGTCTTTCACTTATCTCTGATTCTGGGACTCGTGTATATAGTTTGAAACTGGATTGGAACATCTCCAGCAGGAGTCAGGGACTGACCATCCACAACTCTTCATTGTAAATGTAGAAAGTTGATATTGATGTATGAAAGTATAACTGATATTACAACAGGTAATTTCTTGGTAGAATGGAGGCTTCATCGTTTCCAATTTTACTAAACTTGCAGACATACCTTATCCCTATTTCTACTTGTCTTTTAATATCGATTACATCTTACTTGATATGCATTGTTTGTGATCTCAGACAAAACTCTGTTAACTGTGTTCTTACTTGTGCTATAGCTAATCTTTTTTTCTCGTATTGAATGAACCCTAACCACACATATTGATTACAATGTATCTTAGACATTTTCTTTGATGTTTGTGGTACATTGAAGCCTTTAGTTCAGTTACATAAATCAACAACATACATTACATTTTTATTAAACCACTGTTATCAGTTAATTGTTTCTTTATTTAATTCGTATTTATACTGATCAGCCTCAGTAAGAAGCTGAGATCCCTCATAAGATCCTCCATAGCTAGCTAGGAAAACAAGATTGCCGCTGATTCTAGGGACAACCACAAAGCATTCTATAGCTATGTCAAGAATCTCAATGGCAACACCCAGATCTGCTCTGAGTTACAGCACAACGGCACAAAAATTGCAAAACCAACTGATATTGCAAACATCCTGGCAGATAGGTTCAGTGCTAACTTTAGCCCCCTCTCACCCCCTAAAGGGCCCATATCTATACAGGAAGCATGCAGAGTCCCTGAAATCACAACTACACAGGTAAAAGCTGCACTCTCTAAAGCCAAAAACACAGCATCCATGTGACTGGACAACATCCCAGGCTGTGTTTTACATGAACTTCAGAATGAACTGGCTCCCCATCTAAGCACCATGTTCAATCATAGCCTCACATCAGGTTTTGTGCCCACTGAATGGTACAAAGCAACAGTTATCCCACTCCACAAAGGGGGCGCCACCACTGATCCCAGGAACTATCGCCCTATTAGCCTGATGAGCCTTGTCTGTAAGGCCATGGAATGTATCATCATGGAACTCATAAACAAAGACATTGGTAACCTCCAAACTTTGTCTCCACTAAGTTCAGGTTTGTGAAAGGCAGATCATGCCTTCTGAACTTGATAGACTTCTTTGAGGCAGTCAACAAAGCCATAGACGAGGGTAAGGTGGTTCACACAGCCTATCTTGACCTCGCCAAGGCTTTCAACACCATCCTCCATTCTAGAATTATAGCTAAACTCACTAAACTAGGTATAAATACCTACATCACAAGATGGGTTGCCAACTGACTCACTGACAGAACCCACACTGTAAAAGTTGCAGACTCCAAATCTGACTTCAAAACAGTGAAAAGTGGAGTACCACAGGGTTCAGTCCTGGGACCTCTCCTGATACCAAACACAGAAATCCTTTGGCTAATGAAGTTCACAGATGACTGCAAACCAAGAGCCATAGTCGAGTTCCCAAATGATGTGGACATCCTACAGAAGGGCCTCACTGAGACAGATGCCTGGTGTCAGAGCTATGGCCTCATGCTCAATACCAAAAAGTGCATTGTCATCCCCTTTGGTAAACACTCCGTACCCATGAACTACCACATAGGCAGCAGTCTACTTAATGCCGAATGTGTGATAAGAGACATTGGGACCCAGGTGGACAGTGGTCTCTCCTTTGATAATCACATCACCACAGTAGTCAGGAAATCCTTCTACATGGCACACTTCATCACAAAATGGTTCTCATCCAGTCATTGTTCTCCTCTACTCTGCATTCATTAGACCCATTATAGAGTACAATGCCCCTTTTGGAATGTACCTCACAAGACATCTGCAGCAGCTGGAAAGGCCAAAGAAGTACCTCACAAAGAGGATTACTGGCCTCAAACAGATGCCCTACACTGACCATCTCAAAAAAACTGCAGCTTTAATCCGTAGCATATCACCTACTAAGTGGTGATCTCTGCCTAACATATAAAGCTATATCAAACCCAGAGCATGTTAGACATGCTACACCTAAAGAAATCCCAATCCCTCTGAGCTACATGCTCTAGGGACCTAAACCTTGTCACCACAACTGTATTGTCCATCTGCATGGGTGTCATGAAGTTCACCACTTCTGTCTTAAGAAGCATGAAGGTGGCTTTTGAGAAATTTTTTACCATGGTTCCCTTAATGGTGGGTGGGGGTGGGATGCAAATATCTAGGGTGATTAGCTTATGTGGAACACAGGTCACTCATGTTGGTAATGAATATGTCTAGGATATTGTTTCCCCTGGTGGAAGTGTGGATAAGTTGATCCAGGGCATTGGAATTTATGAATTCCAGAAAGCGTTGAGAAGGAGTTGGTACATGAGTAGTTTTCCCAGTTAATGGTGGGGTAGTTGAGTTGAAATCGCCCATTATTAGAGTGCTTGGTTGAACCCTAATAATTTTCAGTATATCAAGACAAGTGCAGTGGGAATCCTGGGGCATGGTGGGGGATCAGTAGCAAACTACAATCTGGATTGCAGTTTTGCCCAGAGTTAGTTTCACTTGGATAACCTCGGATGCATTATGCTGTGCAACTAGCCTGGAGGTGTGGATATCATTAATGAATATGGACACACCTCTGCCTTTGGTGTTTTGGTTCAAGTTAGATGGCCAAAAAGTGTGGTATGAGTTATAGCCTGGTAATGCAGGGGTGCTCTCTAGAGCCTTGAACCAGATCTTAGTCACTGCACAGATATTGATGTTCTCCATTTTAAGGAGTACCTCGAGTGAGTGCATTTTGAGATTTAGACTTCTAGCATTGAGTAGCATTACCCTCATTTTTTGTTTGCCTGTTCCTATTATGGTGCTGAATTTGTCATTTGAACCTTACCTAAAAAAGGCACTATAAGAGCGGCATGACCCTTAGCCAGTATCCAGAATCCCAGGGGCAACAGGTGCAGGCCATCTCTGGCAAAGCATTGTGGTCTATCGACCATATCGTCCCAGGCAGACAGATACTGGATTCCCTTAGAATGACACCAGAAGCTTAGCCAATTGTTGAAGTCAGTCATTTTTTCCTTGTTCTGCAGTATCATTCTAGGCAATGGCAGGATGCTACTCAGGGCTGGGGTCATACCTGCCTGGGCTACAAGATCGGAGAGCTCTTCCATGTCTCTCTTCATGTAGTCCAGAGAGGTATGTCTCAGGTCATTCACACCAACATGGACAATCACAGAGTCATATTTATACTTGTTTTGGAGTGACCTGATTGCATGCATTATGTGGCAGATCCTGGCACCTGACAGGCAGCAGACGGTAACCTTCTCCTTATTTAGCCTGGTGAGTGGGACATCAGTGTGCCTGACTATAGTGTCGCCTATAACTAGTGTGTTGGGTATGTTGTTTTGCCTTATGGGCTGTGGTTTATTGGCTCACTAAGTCTGTGGGCTATGTGTCATTTGGGTTGTGCTGGGGGGGTGGAGGTTGCTTGCATTTCTGCTTTGGTGGTCTCTGTTGCTTGAGCAGATTATTATTGAGAGCCTCCGTAATGTTTTTGTGTTTCTATGTGTGGATTTTGGTGGTGTATATTTAGTGGGACCATTTGATGAGTGTGGTGTGGTGCAAGTATTTACCTTCTCCTCTTGGCTGTTACGTTCAGTCTTGGTTGTAGAGAGCTTTACCTCCAGTTTGGCTAGATAAGTGCATCTCTTACAGGCTGTGGTGTTGACTGGTAGGAGGAGAGTGTTGTCTGTGTACATCAGGCAATTGCTACATTGCCCCATGATGCCCAGATTAATCAGATAGACAGGAGAGAACAATGGGAGCTGACCCTTGGACATGCCTGAATAAAAAACTACTTTCCTCTAGGCAAGTGAGAAAAGTGAGTATAAGATCTGTTTTTCTCTAGGCAAGTGAGGAAAGTAAATACAAAAATGGTTTTCCTCTAGGTAAAGAGGAAGGTTGAGTGCTATAATAATTTATAGCTTATTTATTGCTAACAAGTTCTGAACAAGTGCTGAGCACGAATAAGCAAATTCAAGTGCAAACGATAACAAACACAATTACCACCTAACTGAAAATTAAGATCCTAAGCACATACAGATATTAAAACTGATGCCTGCCAAAGACATCAACCTTTACTAAACCATGTAATATGCAAATATTTATTTGTCAATAAGATAAAATATGTCTTAACTTTAAAGAAATAGCAGCTGTAGGTCATGAGTGAGTTATGCAATATATGTATATATATATATATATATATATATATATATATATATATATATATATATATATATATATATATATATATGATTCTGCCCAATAATATGCATCATGCATGCCTTTTTTCCACTCTAAGTAACTCAGCATTGAGCAGGTCAGTGTTAGCCACCATTTGCACACTGAGAATTTCAATGTTTGTCACCATTTGCACAAGTTTAAGAGTAATCAATAATTCATAACTAGTAAGACTGACTTAGTGAGAATAATACAACTAATGCAATTACAGTCAACAACTACATAATTTGTACTTTACGACTGAACAGGAAAAAGTATTGATAAGACATTTTCTTACAGTACATGTAATGAAAGCAAATATCTGACTAAGTAAGCATTAGCTATCCAATCTTTGTATCAGAGATAGGCAACCCAGATTCATAATGAAATGTGCGAAGAGTAAGGACATAGTCATCATCATGTGCACAGGGTGAGGGGTGGAGGTGGAGATGGTTAAAGAAGAGCAAGCCTGACACTAAAGAATTGACCATGTGTGAGTAAATAACTAGTTTTTCAGAAAATTATACAATTTTTGGGGCCAGTAATAAAAGATTGCTATCCATCAACAGTAATTGTTTAGATAAAATGCGTGTGTGTGTGTGTGTGTGTGTGTGTGTGTGTGTGTGTGTGTGTGATATGGGCAAGATGATCTTTAACGTGTTTGGGTCTGCAAGAACACAGTCAAAGCCCCTGTGCTAGCACTACTTCCTTGCAACTCATATGGGTGTGAGCCTTTCATTTCAGAGTAGTAAGTTCACCGTCATTGCCCCCAACCCTGAGAACTACCTCTGTTAATCATTGCACTGCTACTTCCATAGTGCTGTCTAGAAGTCAGGGTGCTACCTGAATGTGAACAATGCTTGCTGGATGAGCTGTCATCACAATCATGTCCAGGACTGTGACCTCGAGGTCTATCATGTCTGGGTGTGGACACCTCAACCACTTACTGAGCAGTGGAAGTAGTACCATTAGGGAAGAGAGATTTTATACACTATGTCAGTTAACACCAGATGGTGTAGTTCTTCTACAGCCACATGGATGCTAACCCTCCACCAGCAGGTGTTCCATCAGAGATATGACCAGATCCATCATCTCATTCATCCTATCAAAGGAGTCACCCACATGGCGCAGGCAGCTTCACATGTCAGAATGCACAACATTTAATACTCCCACTACCTCTTTCAAAGTCTTTGTGGAACATGCTTGTGTCTCCATGATACCCCTAAACATATGTTATGTAGCACCTACTGATGCAGCAATATTAGGAGTGTGGCCAGCAGGCTGCAGGCCTCCTCTTATCACGTCTACCAACACCCCTATGTGGTACCATTCCCTCACAGTGGCTATGCAGAGACTTAGCCAACTCTTCAAATGGAGCAACCACATTACCCTGATAAACTCTGTCACCATCAGTGTGTCCTGTCTCTGAGGGATGCATATCACAGGTATACATATGCATTATGAATGTGTTTGATATATAGATAGCAGATGTGGGTCCTGCATCAAATTGCCAAATCAATGCCCTATCCAGTACTGACCCAGAAAACTGATACAGGAGACAGTAATGGCAGTACTGAGGGTGTGGACTAGAGTCTGACCAGACTCAAGCTGGAAGCGGGTTCACTTCTGATATCCCCTGCCTATCTCTTATATGGTTCGCAATGTTTGTAAAAAAATAATGGTTATGTGTGTGAGGGTATGTTATTTGGGGATTAATTTACCTACTGTCAACCTCTGTACATCAGAGACATGGGAGCCAGTCCTGGGGTGAATTTGCAATTTTCCATCCAATAAATGAGGTTTCATTTGAATAGGATAAGGGATGATCTCTGCTTCACATAGATGGGAAGATTCCATAGCAAGGGGATCCTTCGAGACATATGTCAGTCACTCTAGCATGTTCTATTTATGTAACAGGTAATGTTCAGATCTGTAGATCTAGTGGTTCTCGTACTATTTGTATTGTGGATGTGTAAGAGATCCATCAGAGCTGGATTTGAAGATGCCTTGTATGCTAGGCATAGATTGCCTGTTAGCAACTTGTAGGAGAAAGATTACAGACATAGGATCATAGTAACGAACCTTTGAAGTTCTAACTGTTGCAATCAACTGATTAGTTACATGCCAAATGGGGTATTGTACTTAATATCAGGTATGATGTGCTGAGTAGAGTGGTACTGTAACTTCCTTGGACATGGATGCCACTCCTTTGCTTATGAGCTGGGTGACACACAATGAGTTTCTTACTATCTTGGCTACATACTCGCCAAATGCCAGACTGCTGTCTGCATACTTTCCCAGATTCCTAACTATCAGGTCAGCTCTTAGGGGTGTTTTATCAATGAAGAAATTAGCTTGAATGGACGATTTCCAAAAGCACTATAATTCTTTGCATTGAGTGGCTTTTGCACCAGTTATTTGTTTGTTAGACCCTTGTGTAGGATGTTGGTGTCATGGGGGACTCTCTGACAGCTCCCAATTTACAATCATCTGCAAACCTGTTAAGCCAGAGGCCTTTGACATTAGCCTTGACTTCTGAAAAGTAGAACAGGAGTGGACCCAACACAGAACCCTGGGGTACTCCACTGGCAACCACTCTTTTGGTAGAGGTGGTCTCACTGATCCTGACTTCTTGGCTCATATCTGTGAGCCAACTGGCAATCCAGTGAGTTATGTTTGGATTTATGGCTAGTTCTGAGTGTTTGTCAACAATATCTGAGTAGCATATGGTATCAAACACCTTGGTCAGGACAAGGTAGACGGCATGCATCATTTTCCCCACATCTATACCCATGGTGACCCTCTCAAAGAAGTTTACCAGTTAGAGTAGGCAAGAACTTCCCTTAACAAAGCCAAACTGGGATGGATCCAGTATCTATGTTCATAGGTTCATAGGTTCATAGGTTCATACTAGGCTATCTGCCCTAGGGCATTTATAAGCCTAGCCAGAGTATGTTTGACTTTCGCCACCCATTTTAAATTAATTTTGCTATGCTCTTTTTTGAGGTTAGTATACTGTGTCTCTGTCTAACAGTGACACAGAAGTGATACCCGGGGTAAACCTACGATCTCCCATCCACTCATCAAGATTCCTCTTGAAGAGAGTCAATGAGGGACTCTGCCTAACCTGGACTGGGATTTTATTCCAGAGTGAAGGGAGCCTCTGGGTTATGAATCTGTCCCTCCAGCATGTCCTATTTATTTCAGTGCTGAGGTTCAAGTCTCTCGAGCGTGTAGCTCGATGGGATTTGGATTTTTTGAGGTGCAGCATGTCCCTTAATTCCGGGTTGGACATGGCCTTATACATCAGGCACAGGTCACCTCTGAGCAGGCGGTATGCCACTGAGTAGAGCTGGAGTTTCTTTAACCGGGCAGCATATGGCATCTGTTTGAGCCCTTTGATCCTCTTGGTGAGGTACTTTTGGGGTCTTTCCAGTTGCTGCAGGTGTTTGGTAAGGTACATCCCAAAAGGGGCATTGTACTCGATTATGGGCCTGATGAGGGATGAGTAAAGAGGCACGATGACCTCCCCTAATCTAGATGTGAATCCCTTCATGATTAGGTGGGCTATATAAAATGTTTTTCTAACCACTTTGGCCACGTGGTTGTCAAATGAGAGATTGCTATCAACTTGGGTCCCCAGGTCCCTAATTACTTCTTCTGTACTTAATGGATTACCACCTATGTGGTAATTTGTGGGCACTTTGTTTTGCCAAAGGGGATGACTATACACTTTTTGGCGTTTAGCTTGAGGCCATGGCTCTGGCACCAGTTGTCTGTTTCTATGAGGCCCTTTTGGAGGATGCTTGTGTCGGCTGGAGAGTCGATTATGGCGCCCAGTTTGCAGTCATCTGCGAACTTGGTCAGCCACAGTCCTTCCGTGTTGGCCTGTACCTCTGAGAAATATATACCAAACAAGAGAGGTCCCAGGACTGAGCCTTGTGGGATGCCACATGTAACTGGTTTGGAGTCTGACATGGCTCCAGCAATTCTAACCATGTGGGTTCTGTCCTTGAGCAAGTTTGCAACCCATCTAGTGACATAGGGGTTTATATTTAAGCTGGTGAGCTTATCTATAATGCCCGAGTGGGGTATTGTATCGAAGGCTTTTGCAAGGTCCAGATCGGCTGTGTGGACCACCTTCCCTTCGTCAATGGCCTTGGTGACTGTTTCAAAGAAGTCAACCAGGTTTAAGAGGCAGGATCTGCCCTTAACAAAGCCAAACTGGGTAGGATCCAGTGTCTGTAGGTCCCCAATAACTTTATTTATGAGGTCCATGATGATCCTTTCCATAGCTTTGCAGACCAAGCTAGTCAGGCTTATGGGGCGATAGTTTCCAGGGTCCGTTGAGGCACCACCTTTGTGGAGAGGGACCACTGTTGCTGTACGCCACTCTTTGGGTACATATCCTGTAGGAAGGCTGAGATTGAACAGTAGTTTTATGTTTGGGTTTAGCTCTTCTTGGAGTTCATGTAGGACGCAGCCTGGGACACCGTCTGGTCCCATTGATGCTGTGTTTTTTGCTTTGGAGAGGGCGGCTCCCACCTGAGCATCTGAGATGTCAGGGGGGCAGCACTCTGCTGGGATAGATATTTGCCCTTTTGGTGGGGAGGGGGGGGGTTTGCGCTGAACCTGTCAGCTAGGATGTTGGCAATGTCTGTGGGATCAGTGTATTTTTTGTCATTTTGGACTAATTCTGAGCATATCTGGGAATTCCCACCCAGGTTCCTAACATAATTAAAGAAAGCCTTGTGATTATCCTTAGTGTCCTGTGCAATTTTTCTATCGAAGCTGGCCTTTGACGATTTTATGAGTGCCCTTAGTTTTTTGCTAATACTGATCAGAGATGCCTTCCCTTTTTGGGATTTTGCTCTATCATGTAGTAGCTTCCTCCTTCTATTGTATAGTTTGTTTATGGCTGGGGTCCACCAGACAGGTCGTCTGCCTTTGGAGGACTGGGTCTTGGTTTTATTTGGGATTGCATGATCCATGCATTCCTGAAGGTGTTCATAGAATGCATTTATAAAGGATTCTGCGGTCTGGGCCATATTTTCCACAGGCCCGGGGGCTTTGAATGATTCCACCTTGGTTTTGAGGAGTGTGAAATTTACTTTAGAGAAGTTTTTCACTGTGGTTTTCTGGGCAGGGGGTGGGGTCGGGATGTGAATATCCAGTGAGATCAGTTTATGGTCTGATCTTACCAGTGAGGGATACACTTCTGGTCTGGAGCATAGAGTCCCCATGTTGGTCATGATCAGGTCCAGTATGTTTTCCCCTCTTGTGGGAGTGGTAACAAGTTGTTCCATAGCATTTGAGTTTATGAATTCTAGGAACCTTTGGGCAAGGGTGTTGGAGCTAGAGTAATGCTCCCAATCTATGTTTGGGTAGTTGAAGTCGCCCAATATAATGGTGTTCGGAGAGATCTTCATATTTTCCAGTGTTCTCAGGAAGGCCGAGTGGGGTTCCTGGGTTTGGGAGGGTGGTCTGTAGCAGGCTATAAACTGGAAGGCAGTTTTACCCACTGTTAGTTGCACATGGATAGTCTCTGATGCTTCATGCTTTGCCACCAACCTGGAGGTATGGGTATCTTTGATGAATATCGATACTTTCCCTCCTTTTGTGGTTTGGTCCAAGTTTTGGGGCCGAAAAGCATGGTATGAGGTATAACCTGGTAGTGCTGGGGTACTCTCGGGAGTCCTGAACCAGGTTTCTGTTACTGCACAGATATCGATGTTCTCCATGCTAAGGAGAGTTTCGAGTGCGTGCATCTTGAGGTTTAGACTTCTAGCGTTGAGTAGCATTACTCTTAGTTTCTTATCCCTTGTGATACCTATGGAGGTTGGTTTGTCTTTTGAGCCTTGCCTAAAAAAGGCACTATGGGGATAGCAAGAGCCTTTGCCAATATCCAAAAGCCCAGGGTTGACAGGTGCAAGCCATCCCTAGCAAAGCATCGTGGCTTGTCGTGCATATCATCCCAAGCTGACAGGCATTGGATCCCCTTTGAATGACACCAATACTTAAGCCAATTGTTGAAATTGATCATCTTGTCTTCATATTGTGGCATCATTCTTGGTGAGGGTAAGATGCTACTCAAGGTCAGGGTCATACTGGCTTGGGCTACATGCTCAGAGAGCTCCTTTATGTCTCTTTTCAAGTAGTCCAGGGAGGTACGTCTCAGGTCATTCACACCAGCATGGACAATGACTGATGTTGCCAATGTACATGTTGTTCAGTTACATGACAATTCCTTCCCCAGTTTTGCATATTAGACTTGTCAGACTGATGTCTGTAGCTCCCAGAGTCAGTTAGTGGTCCAGCCTTGTGAAGAGGGATGACCACTGCAGCCCTCCATTCACCTGGCATTTAACCCCTTTTGGGGCTTTAGCTGAAGAGTACCTTAAGTGGTCTCACTAGGTCAAATTTTAGGCTATTTAGGAGGCAACCAGATATATTGCTTGGGCCCACTGAAGCAGTATTTTTTGTCTTAGAAAGCACCTCCAGGACCTGTCCCTGTTGGTAGTTTTGGAGGATATGCTAGAAGGTATTTTACAGGGTGCAGTGGAGGAGAGTTGGGGCTGAAGATAGAACTAAATTTATTAGTCAGTAGATTTTGCTATGTCACCCTGGTCATTAAAGGTTGTGCCATTTACCACCAGATCTGCAGACTGCTGAGTATTACTTTAAGGTTCTAGACCAAGCTGAAGAATGTCTTTTGATAGTCCATAGCCTGGGAAGCTATCCTGACCTTCATTAGACCTCTTAGTTTCTTGCTTAGTTGAATTAGAAAACTCTTGTCTCTGTGAGAGTTGCTCTTTCTGATTTTTGGCCATGACTTTTTTTCTTTTGTTATATAACCTCTTAAGGTAAGGACTCCATCAGTGTGGATTTTTTTATGTTAGTTCTGGGCTTAGTTTCTAGTACATACTGCAGCCTCAGTGCAGATATTTACACATCTGTACAGAGTTTCTGTAAATAATTCTGCTTAGCCGTGTGCTTGGGATTTGGGGCCGCCTGAAATTTTGACAAACTGTCATTTAATAGGATGTATGTAGTTTGCTTTAGAATAGTTCATGACTGTTACTGGTATACTTGGGTTTTCTGGTTTGGTTTTTATTTTGAAGGAAACAACTTTGTGGTCCAACTTCAACAATAAGGATGTGACACAGGAGACAAGGTGCAGCTTCCTACCATATTGGTTAGTATTACGTCCACCATGTTTACCTCTAGTTGGAAAGTGCACTATCTGGTCCAGGATGTTTACGTTGATTAAGTCCACAAAACATTGTGCCTGTAAGTAAGAGATAGTGCGCATTTCCCAGTTTATAGAAGGGTAGTTAAAGTCTCCCATGAAAAGTGGATATTGGTTCAATAATGACAGACTCTAGTAGGCTCATTTAGAAGTTGTGAGATTTGTAGGTCATAGAGGGTGACCTCTATTTGACTAGGACATGGTAAGGAGCCTTGTCTATGGAAATTTCGGTGTGTGTGAACTCCAGTGCATCATCCTGTTTAACCAGCCTAGAGGTGTATTTGCTGCTAGCGTAGATTGAGAAACTTCTACTTTTAACCTCTGTCTGTGCTGTTGTTTGTCTACCAGGTACCAGGTAAACATCTTCTGCCACAAGATAGATGATCCTGGAACTTCTTAATGTAAAAGCACAGCAAAATCTTCTCTCAAGTGGACATTAACACCAAATGAAATCCCTAAAACGTCCTCTAGCTGTTGAAAAAAATCTCAGTTTGAGCCTGCATGTGTGATTCCTAACTTAAGCAGACCAGTCTACCTTTCTACTTCTACTAGAATTACAGTCCCAACTTTCTAAATGAAAAATGTGCTTTAGTTAGTCAAACGTAAAAAGGTATCTGAAGCAAACCAAATAACTAGTTACAACAAGTAATTCTCATTTTAAGCCTTCTTGTGCATTTTCTAATTCAGACTGACTATGCTACGTTATTAGTACCACTAGAATAGCAGTCTCAGTCTTCTTAATGTAAAAACACACTTTTGTTAGCCAAAAGGGAAAAAGTACTGATTAGCTGTAACAAGTAATTGTAATTTTAAGTACCCTTGTGTATTTCTCAACTTGGACAGACACAGCTACTTTTCAACTCTCACTAGATTTGCAGTCCCAGCTTTGTTAATGTAAAAATACACCTCAGTATCCAAAAGTGAAAAGGTATCACAAACAAAGCCAACTAGCTACTGCCCGTAATTCTTACTTTAAGCCTTCCTGTGAGTTTTCCAACTTGGACAGACCAGGCTATTTTCCAATCCCACTAGAACTGCAATCCTTGTCTTCTTAATGTAAACGCGCACTTAAGTTAACCACAAGTGAAAAAGTACCAGAAACAAGTTTAACTCATTCCCTCCAGTAGAGCTCTTTTGAGTGTGTACCTTTAACTCCCAGTGAGTGTGGCCTGAGCCTTTAAAAAATGAAGTTAACACCTTACAGTTTTAACACCCCCAATGAGAGGTCTTCCCTGGTGAGATCCGACCCCAAATTTGTCTAATTTGAAGTAACTATAACACCTGACCCCCTCCAAAGCAACAACTAAACTAAAAACTTCTCCAGAGCAGACTATAATCTCTTATGGGATGGTATTAATAGCTTCACTGCACCCCTCCCCCGATGGAACTGGCAACTATGCTGAGTTCTATACCAATGCTTTATACTAACACCTCTGTAACTACACAGACTCAGCTGTACCTGATAGGACCAAAACAAGTATTCAAGGAAGAGCAAACCTATCTGGTGGACAACTGCCATTAACAAGCTTTACAATAAGAGGAGGAAGAAGTTGCTATCTAAGAGTAAGAGGGAGTAAGTCCTTAACTGGAAACACTCCCTCCTCAGCTTAAGCATGCAAATAAAACTTCTTGTGACATCCTCCAAAACAAACTATGAATCAAAAATAGCTTCATCAACTAAAGACAACCATAAAGCTTTATTTAGTTACATCTGTAACCTAAAAGGAAACTGGTACTTAATGATACCACAAATACTGAGCCTGTGCATATAGCTAACCTGCTGGCCAACAAGTTCTATGAAAACATCACTCCCCTGTCCCCACCACACATATCCCTTGGCATCGCTACCACCTGTCCCCTACCTTGTATCTCTAAAGAGCAGGTCATAAACACCCTCTCTAAAACTAAAAAACAGCATCTATGGGACCTGATAACATCATAGCCGGCATCAGTCACCCACAGAACCCACAGCTGCGAGTAGCTCCCGATTATATCCCCATGAATGAGGGCCCCCAAGCAGCAGCTGTGGGTTTCTCCATCTCCTCTGTTCATTCCTTGGAACCTCACTGAGTGATGTCACTGCATGATCACAAACCTTTTTTTTTAATTGGTATTTTTGATTGGTGTGTAAGCTGCAGTTTCTCCATCTCTCCTGTTCATTCCTTGGAACCTCGTGGACATCCACACTGAGTGATGTCACTGCATGATCACAAACCTTTTTTTTTATTGGTATTTTTATTGGTGTGTAAGCTGCAGTCAATCAAGTCCACTTCAATGAAGCAAGGGATATGATTGGCTGCAGCAGAAAACATCACAGAAGACTACAGACTACTTGACTGCAATCGCAAATCTTTAGGTTTTATGTTCTATGTAATTGCTAATATTTTGTGTGAGTGTGTGAGAAAATGAAATAATATTAATACACTGTGAACTAGATGTATATTTTTTAAGTATACGCACAATGTGGCTTGGTATACATTGAAGAAAGTAGATGAAATAACAACTGAGTCATATATCCTTTTACCACTGAAAACATGATAGCAAGGAATAAACTGCATATCATTATCAAGGCAAACTATAATTTGCCAAATATTACATTATTGTTCAGTACTATTATTTTGTACAGCTGAAAAAAATGAAAACAGAAAGCATCAATTCTTCTTGCTGGTGTAAATTTAAGAAGTATTACTGCTATGACCCAAAGTTCCACCATTTCTTCTGGCTGCAGCCCCAACATTAACAACTGTATTTTCACTGAGCAGTGCTTATCCATCTTCATAGCAAGCGTTAGGCACCCATGGAACCTGTGGCTGTAGGTACCCCCATTTATCTCCCCGCAAACAAGGGCCCCCAAGCAGCAGCTACCGTGGGTTTCTCCGTCTCCTCTGTTCATTCCAAGGAACCATATGGACATCTGCACAGCATGATGTCACTGTGTGATTGCAAACTTTTTTTTTTTTTTTGATTGGTCTGTAAGCTGCAGTCAGGTCCGCTTCAATGAAGCAAGGGACCTGATTGGCTGCAGCAGGAAACATCACAGAAGGCTACAAGTTACTTGACTGGAATCGCAAATTTTTAGGTTATATGCACTTGTGTGTTTGTGAGAGAGAGAGAAACTAAAACTCCGGGATATGTAATATTTTGTGTACTACAGTACAGTTATCTATCAAACACTTTAGCATAGATCCTGCAAAGGAGGTGGGGGGGCAACTCCAACACTTACCACACAAAATGCAATTAAGTAAGATGTATGTTTGATATTTCAAGCCCAAGTAAATGTGCAACAAAATGTATGACATCTGAGGGTGCTAGATATAAAACCATCAATACTGTACTAATGCACTCAAATATGACTCTCTGTCTAAGCAGTTAGCTCGACTTAAGGGAATTTAACAGACAGAAGAGGTATATACCTTTAGCAACTGTATAGATTCAACATTTTTCTAGTGGTTGTAGTTCCTTTCTGCTTCACTTAGAAATCTGACACAAAGAATAAAACAATGAGAGATAAAGGTCCATCATCAGGGCACATTTTATTTATTGCATTACTGCTGAAGTGACACCCCGACCTCATGTTCAGAACGGGAAAAAGAGTTAAGGATGGTTGGTTGGATGGATGGAATGAGTTGCTTTACTCTCCCTTTTAGCTAAAATCATGGAAAAATGTATCCACCATCAACTACTTCAGCACCTTCTCCACATTAACTTGCTTGCTAATTGCCAACACGGTTTTAGCCCCTTTCATAGCACTACATCTGCCCTGCTAACTTTTACTGACTGTATTAAAAAGAATCGAAACAACAACTCTCTCTCATCTGCTGTATTTATCGGTCTATCAAAAGCCTTCGACATGGTTAATCATAACCTACTTATCAATGCACTAAAAGCCCAATATCTTGACCAACAAGCAATCCTTTGGTTTAAATCCTATCTTGAAAACAGAAAACAAGCAGTACTCTGGGACAATAAACTATCCCCACCCCTCCCAGTGGACACTGGAGTACCCCAAGGCTCTATCCTATGACCTCTTCTTTTTTCCATTTTCATTAATGATCTCCACACTGCTTTTCCTCAAACCTCCTGTATACAATATGCTGATGACTCTACGCTTATCTGTACTGCCAAGTCTTCCTCCTCCCTTCAGACCCTTACCCAAACTGTATTTAACAAAGTAGAAAAATGGTTTACCCAACGCTGCCTCCTCCTTAACCTCAAAAAAACAAAACTTTTACTTTTTACTCCCACCCAAAAATCCCCACAGATCCACTTTACCATTACCTCTGACAATGGTACTTGTGTTTCCCCTGACTCTACTGCTTGTCTCCTCGACATAACTATTGACCATAACCTCAGCTTCGATGTCCATGTTAACAATACTATAAAAACCATCAACAAAATACTAGGCTCCCTGTATAGAATAAAACGCTTCCTTACCCCACTAGCTAGGAAATCTATTGCCCAGACTCAGCTTACTTCTACCCTGTTCTATGCATCTGCCATTTATACCAATCTATCTAAGCTTAATCTTTCAAACTGGAAACTAGCTATAATAATATTACTAGATTTGCCACTGGCTCCCCTTATAGAACCCACCACTGTCTCAACCTTCAATAACTCAGTTGGTTAGAACTACAAAACTAACTACAATACAATCAACTGCTGATTGCACAAAAAATTCTGCACCACCCCACCAACTCCTATCCTATCTAATCTGATCTCCCCATATAAAAATCTTACAACACTACACTCAGCTAATAAGTTACAGATTGCCAACAATATATCTAATAACAAAGCAGGAGATTCACTCTTTTCCAATGTTGTTGGTAGAATCTGGAATAAGCTTCCAAATACACTCACTTCTCTCTCATCTACACAACTCTTTAAGAAACACCTCAAACATTACCTAAAAAGACAATGGCTTTGTCCCTGCTCAAAGCCTGATTGAAAAATACTCTTCACTTTTTCTCCTCCCCTCCTCTCATGCTTTATAACAAATACCCCACCTTGAGAGTCATTGACTATCAACTACTAACCCCTTCTTACCTTCATTATTGTCCTTCCTAGTCTCTATTTTTCTTTTTCTTACTTATTGGTTTTTATTTTTTCTCTCAAATGAATGTTGATGCTTAATTACTATGTTTAACTGTTGCCTGATTGTATTTGTAACCCCTCTATTGAATTAAGACATGTTTATCTCCAAAATCTACTCTAATGTCTCTGTACAGTATTCACAAAATTTACTTTCTTTACATATTATGCTGTATAATTTAAGCTAGTCATTTTTTTTCTAAGTTTTTAATGCCTTAATGTATTTGTGCATGGAGCTTTTCTCCCCGGGCCTCTGCTGAAAATGGATATGTATCCAGCTAGACTAGCTCGGTCAACAAATATAAAATAAAATAAATATAAATAAAATAAATACTTAAAACAGATGTAATATGTGACTTTTTGCATTTTTGAAGAAGGTGACCCATTTGGCTATTGTTAATTACTTTTTTGACACAATATAAACAATTTCCTGAGAGCCAAAGCAAAATTTCAAGGAAAAAATCATTGCCTTCCTTGAAAATCATAGTCATTTGAATTCTGTGCATTTGACCCTCTCTCCAATTACATGAGTCAATGGGTGTGGTAGTATATTTTATAATTTATTTGATCTCCACATCCCACTGTATTCAATGAATGGAGAAGGAAGAAATGTGTCATTATAGGATCATAGATAGTTAATGGATTAATGGCCCTAGGGCCCTTACAAGCCTAGCCAAGTTCTGCCCTTATTTCCATAATCAGCGCCTATTGCCCCTGTCCAAAAGGGACACATGTGGAACCCCCCCCCCACCGGGGGTGAATTGACGGTTACCCATCCAATCATCCAGATTATGTTTGAAGAAGGCCAATGAGGTGCTCTGTTTGACATGAAGTGGGAGCCTGTTCCAAAGGTGTGGTAACCTCTAGGAGACAAAACTGTCATCCACCAGGTTCTATTAATGTTACATACCAGGTTAATGTCTTTAAAGTGAGTAACCCATGTACTATTTGCCTTATGGATATGCAGCATTTTCAATAAAGCAGGGTCAGAGAGTGCCTTATATGCAAGGCAGAGATCAACTCTGAGTAGTCTGTATGAAGCAGAATAAAGTGACAGTGATTTCAGATAATCCACATAGCAGAGATGCTGAAGACCTTGAATTTTCCTTGTGAGGAACCTGTGTGGTCTCTTCAATTCTTACACGTGCTTGGAAAGGTATACACCAAAAGGGCCTTTGTACTCAATTATTGGTATGATGAGGGAAGAGCACAAGATGGTTATAACTTTTTTTTTTCTGCAGGCAATGACATTACTTATGAGATGAGCAATATAGAATGCCCTTCTTACCACTGTGGAGACATGGTGGTCAATGTTAAGGTAGCTGTCAACCTGTGTGGCAAGGTCTCTCACCACTGAGTGTGTACGTAAGGTGTTTCTATTGATGTGGTAGTTATTTCGAACATCACTCTTACTAAAAGGGATGATAATACTTTTTTTTGCATTGAGTTTAAGGCCATGACTTTGATACCAATTATTTATGTAAGACCCTCTTGTAGGATGTTGACATCACTCCCAATTTGTAGTCATCAGCAAATTTTGTCAGCCACAGACCTTAAGTTTTTGCTTGTACTTCAGAGAAATCGATTCCAAACAGTAGAGTTCCCAAGACTGATCCCTGTGGAACACCACTGGTTACAGGTCTGCTGAGGCTGATTCCTCTATTTTAACTATATGGGTTCTATCAGTGACCCAGTTAGCAACACATCTAGTAATATAAGGGTTGATACCTAGCTGGGTAGGTTTGTCAGTGATGCCTGAGTGGAGCATAGTGTCAAATGCCTTGGCTAAATCTAGGTGGGCTGTATGCACAGATTTCTCCTCATCCAGGGCCTTTTTGACTGTCTCGAAGAAGTCCACCAGGTTTAAAAGGCATGACAAATCCAAATTGAGTAGGGTCAAGTGTTTGGAGATTACCTATATCTATGTTGATAAATGATGATTCACTCCATGGCCTTGCAGATAAGTCTGTCAGAATAAGAGATCTATAGTTCCCGGGATCAGTGGAACCACCTTTGTTCAAGGGGATAATGGTGGCCATTTTCCCTTCAGCTGGGATGAATCTGGTGCTTAGACTATGATTGAAAAGAGTACCCAATGCTGTTGCTAATTCTCTTTGGAGTATATGTAGGACACAGTCTGTGATGTTATCAGGTCCCACAGATGCTGTGTTTCTGGCCTTAGGGAGGGTGTTTAAAACCTGCTCTTTATAGATACAAGGTAGGGGACAGGTGGTAGGGATGTCACGTGTTACGTCTGGTGAGGACAGGGGAGTTTGCTTTGTCCACAGGCTCAGTATATGTGGTATCATTAACTGCCAGTTTGGGACAAATCTGGGCTTTTCCTTTTAGATTACATGTAAAAGTACGCCTTATAGTTATCTTTTATTGAGGAAGCTATTAGGGTTATGAATTGAGATGTGTCTTGTATCCCTTTTTCAAATAAGTGTATATATATATATATATATATATATATATATATATATATATATATATATTTTTTAATAACTAATAAAAAATAAATAAATAAAATAAAAATGCACCTTCCAATATTTTGTGGGATCATGAGAGGGAAGCCTACTGCTGGGTGTCTCAAAGCTTTAACCACAAGCCTAAAAGCTGGAAATATATGTAGCTAACATTAGTTCATGAAGGGCTAATGTAAGGTGTATCACTTGGGCAGTGCCTTGTACATGAGCTTGAGCCCTTGCACATTTACTGCTCCCTACCTGCACAAAAATGGCTTATGGGAATGAGAACAGCTTGTCGTACTACTAGGATATATAAGACAAATACAAAAACCCTGTGGTCTTGTGGCCAGATACCAACATTTTGTGCTTATACTTTGCGCTGCCAAAAATCTCAGTGTGAGGCCAGGACAGTTAGGAGTGGCTGAACTAGGCATGAGGCCAAGACAGAAGCACACAAAGAAGAAATTGCTAATGGCACTAAAAGTGGCAGCCATCAGAAAAGCTGAGGAGCTAACTGCACATAGATGATAAATGACACTCTGGTGGTCTTGACTTCATCTGTTTCTCTTTGGGTTTGAGTCTCTGTCTTAGACTCAGTAATCTCCATGTCTCTCTCTTGTGTGATTCTTTGGGTTTTGAGTCTGTCTGTCAGGCTCAGTAATCCCCATGGCTCTCTCTTCTGTAATTCTTTGGGTTTGAGTCTGTCTGCCTCAGACTCAGTAATCACCATCTCAACCTCTTGCAAAAAATCTGGACAAAGCCACAAATAATGAGGGAGTAAAGCACAAAAATAGTGACACTTTTAAATTGTTGCTCTTACAAAATTAGAAAGTTGATAGAATAACAGGTTTTGCATTAGGATGGGTTTTCTGAAGGGTGTGAAGTCTGAAACTCAAATACCTTTCATTACATTCTGACCTCAACCCTGAATGTCTTACCAACGATTTTCTAGAAACCCCACAATTGTATGAGAAACAGACCAAAAATATGAAGCAAAACTCTGGACATTCTGCAAAAATCTATACAGTTGAGAGCTCTGAATGGCTTTTTCCTGTATGCCTTGTGTTTCTTTGTGTTTGAGTCTGCCTGCCTCAGAATCAATAATGCCCATGGCTTTCTCTTTTGATTCTTTGGGCTTGTCTGTCTGCTTCAGGCTCTGTAATCCCCATAGCTCTCCCTTGTTTGTTTTGTGTGTCTATACACTTTTCTATACCTATCCCATGGCTGTCTTGTGTGCCTCTGCAGTGTAACTGTTCTGCATGTTATCAACTGTGTGTCTTGTGTGATGGTGTCATTTTATCTAATGCTGCTTGTCTGCTTCAGTCTTGCTATAGTGCTGTCATCATCTTGTGTTTGGGAGTCTGTGTGTCGCGTCTCAGTTCTGTCTTGTGGTAGTGCTGCCGCCTTCTTGTGTGGGTTTCTGTTCAGTCTTGCAGTAGTTTTTGTTCTGGTCTTGTTTGTCTCTGTCCTCTTTTGGTGGGTGCCTCTGCCCTGTTTATGGGAGTCTATGTAGGTGTTCAGTCTTGCTGTAGTACTGTCTTTATCATGTCTGTGTGTATCCCGTGTGCAAGAGTCTGTGCAGCTGTCTGTCCTGTGTGTCTGTTCAGTCTTCCTACAATGCTGTTTTTATCTTGTGTGGGTGTCTGTCCTGTGTGTGGAAGTCTGTGTGGGTGTTAATGTTCAATCTTGCTGTAGTGCTGTCTTTCTCATATGTTGGTGTCTGTCCTGAGTGCAAGAGTCTGTGTAGTTGTCTGTCTTGTCTGCCTCTGTCTTGTGTGAAGGAGTCTGTGTAGGTGTCTATGTTCAGCCTTGCTCTATTGCCGTTTTTGTCTTGTGTGCTGTGTTGTGTGTGGGAGTTAGTGTAGGTGTCTTTGTGTACCCCTGTGGGACTGGCTACCTTGATGCGGTACAGAGGCTTGTCATACTGTAACAACATTGCTACTAAATGCCAGTAAGTCATAGCTCTCAAAAAATCTGGACAAAGCCGAAGATAATGGGGGGATAGCCCCTAAAATCAGGACAAATTTTAAATATTTCTCTTAAAAACTTAAAAAGTTGTTAGAATAAAATGTCTTGGGTTACCATGCATTTTTTGAAGGATATGAAGTCTGAAACTCAACTGCCTCTCATTATTTAGTGAATTCAGCCCTCAATGATTTACCACAAACAATCCAGAAAACTACAAATTTTGAGGAACAGACTAAAAATGAGTCAACTCTGCACATTCTTTGAAAATCTGGGGAGTTGAGTATGCAGTCAATGTGAGTGTACCTCTGAGTGGCTAATGTGCTGTGGTACAGGGATTTGTCATAATGTAGCTTTGGTACTAAATGCCAGTCAGTGTGCATGCACCTGGGAGTGGCTACCTTGCTGTGGTACAGGGGCTTGTAATAATGTAACATTCGTGCTAAATGCTGGTCAGTGTGTGTACCTTGACATATCATTTCCTAATTATTTGAATGTAGAAACGCTATAGTGATTGTTAAATGGCGATGGGTCAGTTTGACAGGGAAGGGTGTGCGACAGCAATGTGGTCACATTTTATATTCTCCTGAGTAAGGCCCCCAACTTGAACCTTGCTGGAAGCCCCAAAAATGCTTGCACCAGCCATGGATAACATCCAGAGCTGTGTCGTACATGGGCTCCAACAAAAAAATAGCAACACTATTAGGTACTCTTTTCAATCATAGTCAAAGCACCAGCTTCATCCAGCTGAATGGAAAATGGCCACCTTTATTCCCTTGCACAAATGTGGTGCTTCCACTGACACCAGGAACTATAGACCTATGCCATGGAGTGAATCATCATGGACATTATCAACAAAGATATAGGTAATCTCCAAACACTTGAGCCTACTAAGTTTGGATTTTTCAAAGAGAGATCATGCCTGTTAATCCTAATGGACTTCTTCGAGACAATCCCCAAGGCCATGGAGAAAGAGAAATCTGTGCATACAGCCTACCTAGACACAGCCAAGGTGTTTGACACTATCCCCCACTCAGCATTATTGACAAACTCACTCAGCTAGGCATCAACCCTTATATCATTAGATGAGTTTCTAACTGGTTCACTGATAGAACCCTTATAGTCAAAATAGGAGAATCCACCTCCAGCAGCAGACCTGTAACCAGTGGTGTTTCACAAGGATAAGTCCCAGGACCTCTACTGTTTGGAATCTATTTCTCCAAAGTACAAACCAAAACTAAAGGTCTGTGGCTGACAAAGTTTGCTGATAACTGCAAATTGGGAGCTGTCATAGAATCTCCAAATGATGCCAACATCCTCCAAGACAGTCTTACACAAACAAATGATTGGTGCCAAAGTCATGCCTTAAACTCAATGCAAAAAAAATGTATTATCATCCCTTTCAGTAAGGGTGATGTTCCTGCTAACTACCACATCAATAGCAACACCTTAAGTACACACTCAGTGATGAGACACCTGGACACACAGGTAAACAGCACACTTACCTTTGATCACCATGTCTCCACAGTGGTAAGAAGGGCTTTCTGTATTGCTCATCTCATAAGTAAGGGCATTGCCTCCAAAAAAAATGAAGTTATAACTTCACTGTACTCTTCCCTTATCATGCCAATAATGGAGTAGAACGCCTCTTTGGTATGTACAATTCCAAGCACCTGCAGCAACTGGAGAGACCACAAAGGTTCTTCACAAGGAAAATTCAAGGTCTTCAGCATTTGTCCTAAGTGTATCATCTGAAATCACTGTTACTTTATTCTGCTTCATATAGACTACTCAGAGGCAATCACTGCCTTGCATACAAGGCAATCTCTGACCCTGCTTTATTGGAAATGCTACATCTCTGTAAGTCAAAAAGCACACAGGTTACTCCATATAAAGAGCTTAACCTGGTATGTGACATTAATAGAACCTGCTGGAGGGGTAGATTTGTCTCCCAGAGGTTATCACACCTTTGGAACAGACTCCCACTTCACGCCAAACAGAGCACCTCATTGGCCCTCTTCAAATGCAATCTGGACAATTAGGAGGGTGGCCTAATGGTTAAGGTGTTTGCCTTCTAGACACAAGGTGCCGGGTTTGAATCTCACAAGGAATAATTAGCTAAGCTTAAAATGACTTGCAAGGCCAGTTAGCTTAGTACTAATCTATGAATGAATCTAATGAAAAACTCACCCCAGGAGTTCCACCTGTCTCCCTCTTGGACAGGGCCAATAGGTGCTAATTTAAGGGTAGAACTTGGCTAGGCTTACAATGGCCCTATTGTCATTAGCCTAGTAACTTCTTATGATCCTGTGATCCCATGAAAAGATACTCATTGACAGAGGTCAAATATCAATACAGTTGTGTTTGCCATCATGTATGCTTCAAGATAAAATATTCTGATACCCTGTATGTAGCATGGTTTTGGAATTATTAATGCAAATATGAACAGGCAATATTTGATTCCTAGAGATGCAGTAGGAGTTAACTGTAGGACACCTGGAAGTGCACTCAACTGTAATGAGTTTAGCTACAAGTTATTGCAAGATGATTGAAAGACAGACATACCAGCATTGAAGCCACACATAATAAGGCAATTTCAAGTTACACTAGCAGTCTAAGGAGAGGGCCAGATATATAGAAGATGAAACTGGGAGGAGATTCCAAGGCCAGATTTACAGTAGGGGCAGGGGCAACACAGTCGTGCAGATGATAGTGTTGTCACCTCACAGCAAGAGGTCCTCAGGTTCAATTCATGGTTTGGGTGCCTCCTGTGTAGAGTCTGCATATCCTCCCTGTGTCTGTGTGGGTTTCCTCCTGGTGCTCCAGTTTCTTCCCACATTCCAAAGATATTCAGTAAGTGAACTGGATACTCTAAGTTACCCATAGGTATGAGTGCGCTTGTTTGTGAGTGTGTGGTATGGAAGTACAGCTGTGGCAGGGCATGCCACCCATCAGTGTAAACCTTGGCCCTGGATGGTTGTTACTGTTGACCGCATGTGCAAAAATAGGAAAAAGAGGTTGTGGATGGATGGAAATACAATAGAGGCTGCCAGCTCAGATAAAAATATCACCTAGGCCAAGCATGAAACCCCAAAATCTTTACAGACTAGAAATTCCTTAAAACAAAACTTCAGATAAAAAAAATAACCCACAAAACTGATTTAAATGGTAAGATAAGTACAGTTATTAGTGTAGTCTAAATATACTCACCTGGATGGAAAATGTAGTCCAGATGCTTTGTTCTCAAGCTGCCAAGATTACAGCAGTCCCAAGTCTGAGATGGCAGACTGCTTGTGTAATGTAAAATGTTAGAGGGAGGGGGAGGGGTATGGTTAATTACCACAGGCTCTAGCTACAACTAGCGGCAGCAAATTCTTGACCCACTTGATTTTGTCCAGCTGGCTCTATAGCGTTATTCTGTTGTTGTCACTCGTCACTGGTGTGGCGACTCTCCAAATTCCTTAAAATCCATGTACAAGTCTGCATATATCTTGTGAAGAAGTAGATATCTATGGTGATCTCTAACCACCATCTTGCAAATTCTTGTATTCTTTCCCCTTTGTCCTTCCCTTCACATGCCCCCAGCATCCCATTTTCAACAGTGTCTTATCAACCCCTTTTTCACACGTTTAGCTGATCAACGACTAGAAACAAACACAATATGCATGGTCAGAAATGGCTCATCAAAAAGCCTTCACTTTTTATTCTCAACATTTGCTTAGAGCTTGTCATCACACGTAAGTGCTAGGTAATGCTGAATATCATTTCACATTCTATGGCAAAAACTGGTGAGTTTCTGCCATCTCCCACATCAGTCCAGTTATCTTCACACAAATGTGCTTAAACCTGCTGTTTCATAGGAAAACAGAGTAAAGGCGCTACTTTGAAACAGTTACTGTAACAGTTATTAGACTGCTCTATGTAATATATTATGAGTTCCTTTGTGGTGTGTTGAGAAAATTCACATCTGTGGACTGATGTTTTTGCTTAGTGTCAAGGGTTCATTTCCAAATGTTTACCAAAATATTATTTCATGTCATTTTATATTATTATCATGTGCTCAACTGTGAACATTTGTATTTATCTCCAGTTACAACATTTCCTGACCATAGCAGGATTAAGAACAATATAGCACAGCATCTGTGCAGTAATAAAGCCTTTGCAGACACATTCCATCCCCAACAGGGAAACTTGGGGTCCAAGTGGAGAGATGATAGAATCAGCAAGCAAAGGAGAGTAGTATTGCTGGAACTGAATTCATCCTCGAGTCTTCCTGAGTACCTTTAATGAAGTGGGCACTGTTTTTACAAAATCGCACCAAACTGACTGTATTTTATATAGCATATATCATCGACAGAAGTAAGTTAAAAAAATAAATAAAAAAATTAAAAAAAACATAGCTGGGTGCACAAGTCTGTATATAAAAATATGTTCAATCATGGTATGCACACTGGGGCCAGTACTAAAAAAAAATGACAGTGTGAAATCCTAAAGGCCTGGAAACATTTTTACAAAGCAGTTAGGCCAGGCTCAGGGTGAGTATGCCCACCTCACTCCCCCCATTGTAGAAGGAAGTAGTAGACCACATAAAAACTTTCAGGCCAAAAAAGAACCATAAAGATGACTACTGAGGATAAGGAAGAAATTAGGTATTGTTTCTATTATGCAAGAAGCCCAGAATTTCCAGACAAAAGATATTCAAAACGATTAAGAGAGGAAGTAGAGGAAAGAAAAATATTTGCCTAAGATAAACTGTCAAAAGCTTCAAATGCAAATTTATCTTCATTAATTTAACAAATCCATGAAAAACATCATATAGACCAAGAAACTTTCAGCCATTTGAAAAAGAAGTGACAGAAAAAGTGTGAAAATATAAAAAACAAAAACCCAAAGATTTTTGAAAGGTGTAAAAAAGAAACATGGACATAGTAATGGAGCAGAAATCTGATATAGTACAATATTTATGCATTTTATTTTGAAATTTATGTTTCATCTGAGGAAGTCATTAGAGGACGAAAACGCATCTCTGGTGATAACAGCGTTTATGGTTTTATTCTGAAGAAAGTGTGTTTCAATAAAGCTTGTTCATGTGGAAAATACCAGTGGAGTCGTGCCTTGGTGGAATTGCTCTATTTTATTTTGGTTTTGGCAGCTTTTATTGAGCAATTTACTTTCCTGTTCGTTTTGGCTGTTGGAGACAATATTTATGCAAAGGAGAAAGCCAAACTAATCAATATCAAAAAAGCAGCTCCAAAAATATTTCAAGAGAAATATAAGCATAGACACCAAGACATGGAAAATTTCACAATAAAAAAGTAAGATCACAAAGGTGGAATGTGGAACAGAAGATTAGTAAAGTAATAGTTAAATGAGAAAGAAAATCATGTTGAGAAGTAAGAGTAAATGTGCACAACAGAGTAAAAAGTCCCTCATTAGTCAAAACAAGTGGACCATTGGACTAGTCAAGTCTCTGAAAGCAGACTTTGAGGTAGAAATCATCTCCAAAGGTTAGGATAACCATAAGCAATTTTTCAGTTATGTCCACAATTTTAAGAGCAACACCCAACCATGTGCAGAATTAGTTGCAGATGGTATCACTTATACTCAGCTGGAAAATATAGCAAATCTGCTGACCGACAATTCAGGTCAAATTTCACCTCCTCATCACCGCTAGTTCTCCCCCAAGAAATACACTCCACCACTCTTCCACCAATTAGCACAAAAGAACAGGTTGTCACTGTGCTCTCTAAAGCTAAAAACATGGCTTCAATTGGGCCTAACAGTATACTATGTTGCCTCTTTGTTTGTGTCTTTCGGCTTTTCCCGGTTAGGGGTCGCCACAGCGGAACTCCGGTCCACTAATGATTGGTAGTGGATTTTTACGTACCGGGTTACCAGCCCTGATGCACAACCTTCAACGAAGGCACACCCCATTCACGTATGCCTCCACATAGAAGACGCTCTAGCTGAGAATCGAACGGGACAACGTCTTGCTATGAGGCGACAATGCTACTGCAGCACCACCATCGCAGTGCTCATACTATGTTGCTTCTTAAACAGCTTAAATCAGGACTTATTAGGCCTTAAGGATCTCTGTTTAACCACAGCCTCTGGAATGGCTTTGTCCGGATAAAGTGGACGACAGCAACAGTCATCCCTATGCTGAAAAGGGGGACCATCTACTGCCCCAGGAAACAACTATTCTTACATGTATAGCTTCATACAGAGATGTAGAAATCACTAGTGATATGGAAAAAACAGGTGAGAACTGAAATGCTGAAAAGCAGTCCATGAACAGGCCTATCTTAGCAAGGCATGTTCATTCAGAGATTTAGAAGTTAATGAATTCAGAATTTTGCATAACTGAGCTTTGAGGTAAAATAGCAGGGGAAAACCAAGTCAGTTGTGAAAAACTGTAGTGTAAGAGAATAGCAATGTGGCTGAAGAGAGAAGAGTTACCCGGGTTGACTACAGGGGCAAAGCCAGTTACTTTTTAGATATTTCTTTAATTCTATTTTAAATGAAGAGTAGCATGGGGTGCTTTGTATGTTAGGTGGGAGAGCATTCCAGGACTTAGCTATTTTGTTAAAGTAGAGGGAGTTACCATATTAGTTATGCAATTTTGTTATTGTGAGCAGTGGCCTGTTGGAGGATCTTAAAGGATCTTAAAGGCCTGCAGAGTACCTGTGGTTGGAGAAGGGTTGAGATTCCAGGACAGGTATGCGGTCTATGAATGATTTTGTAAGCAGTGGTGAGTTGATTTAAGGTTAGAAGATTTCAGCATTCTAGCCAGTTTAGTTTTAGGAAAGCGAAGCAGTGATGGGCTTTATGGGGTTGATTAGTGGCCAACTTGGTGATTTTGTTGTAGCAGGATTCAAGATTGTGGAGGTCTGCCTTGTGTAATTTGGTGAATATGTGTGAGCAGTAGAGAAGTGTGGAGAGAAGTTGTGATCTTGCTGTGGCTAGCCTGGCTTGGGGT
Organism: Protopterus annectens; assembly: GCF_019279795.1. Lineage (NCBI taxonomy): Eukaryota > Metazoa > Chordata > Ceratodontiformes > Protopteridae > Protopterus > Protopterus annectens. Next base: position 1,950,856,553 of record NC_056735.1, read on the forward strand.
GTTAGGTAGGGTTTAGGCCTATAAAGTGCGCCAAGTTTAGAGTTAACTTTTTGATAGTTAGGGAAATGTGAATATCAAATTTGAGATGATTGTCTATTGTGATACCTAGGAGTTTGGCTTGGTTGGTAGGTTCAATTTTGGTATTGTTTGAGGAATGGATTGAGAGGGGTGAGCAGTTGGTCTTGTTTGTAAAGATTATTAATTTGGTTTTGTTTGGGTTTAGAATGAGTTGGTTGTTGGGCAGGTAAGTCTCAATTTCTTGGAATACGTTTTGCATTTTTTCTTGTAGTTTTTGTGGAGAAGGGGTGGAGCAGATAAGGATTGTATCATCTGTCTATTGTATGATTGAGGCTAGTTGTGTTGCTGTATTAAAGTTATTAGTAAATGTTATGAAGAGGAGTGGAACCTTGGGTACATCTGTGGATACTGGCAGTAGTGTGGAGAGTTTGTTCTCCCATTTAGTAGCCTGCTGATGGTTTGATAGGTAACTGAGAAACCACGTTAGGGATGCTGGACTGAGATTGTAAGTAGCAAGTTTATTTCATAGGAGTTGGTGGGAAGTGGTTTCAAAGGCTTTTGACATGTCCAGAAAGATTGCAGAGACTAGTTGTCCATTGTTCATTAGTCATGTATGGTATTGGTGAAGGATAACAAGGCTGTGTTTGTGCTATATTGGGGTCTATAACCATGGTGAGTATCAGAGAGGAAATTATTTACTGATGGAGAACATAAAGAAACATAAAATTAACATATGGATTACCTGCAAAGTGAAGGAAATGGTGTAGAAATACAACCCTGATAACATCACAGCATGTTGCAATGAGTCCACAAATTAAGGAGAAACAGGTGCAACAAGAAACATTTGATTACTTGCCACATGAAAATACTCTGGAGTTTTCAGTATGAAGCCAGTACAAAAGTTCAGTTGGATTTGGACAGCAAGAGAAGGAGCAGAAAACAGTGATAACTCTGACTTAGTCAATGCTGTAGAGTGATAGGTCAGTGAATTCCCGTATGAAAGAGCAATGGATGACACGATGTGGAGGAGGACAGGTGACATGAAGATGTTCTGGAACTTTCTGTAGAATTTTCACAGAAAACAGAGAACAACAAAAAATAAGTTCTCAGTTTAGAAGAAAATGATCTAAGGGAAGAGTTGCTTGATTTAATAGAGATTGATAGACTTAAGATCGATGAAAGAAAAAGATTAGAGAAAGTCAATAATACTGAAAATGTTAGACATCTGATAAGACAAATGAACACAGTAATCAAGATTATTAACATAAATTCATATGATGGAATAGAAGTAAACCAGATATATATTGCTGTGTGGCTAAATTAATAACAGATAAAATCTTACCAGAAAAATGGTGAGAAATAACAGAAAAGAAGGGACAAAATTAAATGCCATCATGGAAGCATCAAATAGAGAACACTGTAAAGCAAATAAGATGTGTCACTGTTAGAACAGTATAGATGAGGGAGCAGATCAACAAAAATACTTAGAAAGATAGACTTTATAAAACATTGTGCAGTATCAAAATAGACCAGGATCTATCATATACTATTGCAAATAATGAACTAAAGATATCGGCGTAGGGAGAAAAACTTAGAAGATATGCAAATAAATATAATGGAAAAGTGTAAAATAAGTAATTAATTGATGACCCAAAAAGTTTTATAGAGAATTGGGGAAAAAAAGCAAAAATCTTAGAAACACCATCAAAAAAGAAGAAATAGACACATCTTGGAGAAATATCTATTAAGGCCCTGTGGAACAGAACCAAGACGCTGAATGCATAGAAGAATTAAAAGAAACAGTAGGGGGTTCAAATGTACAGGATATGAACTGGGACAAAGTAATGGCCAGAGAAATTAAACCAAAATTAAGAAAAGCTGCTAAATGGAGTACCCCTGGTCCAGATGCAGTACACAACTTGTGACTAAAAGTATTATCAACTTTACAAGAATATTTAGCACGGAGTAAGAACTACTTATATGTGAATCCTGAACAGAGACCAACCTGGTTAACAACATAAAGAAGTGGCACTCCTTCTTAAGAGTGAACCTGCAAGCTATCTTAAAAACTGTTGAGCAATAACTTGCCTTCTAACGATTTATAAACTGCATATTGGAACTAATTGTGGCAACATTTATAGTCATTTATAAGAAAACTCAGTCATGGCAACAGAACAAAAGGATAAGAAAAGACCCCTGCCATAAACAAGCTATACAATAGAAGGAGGAAACTAGTGTAGAAAAACAGTAAAATCCCAAGAAGGAAAGACATCCCTGATTAGTATCAGCAAGAAACTATGATCCCTCATAAAATCATCCAAGGCTAGCTGTGAAAGAAAAATTGCCAAGTACTCCAAAGATAACCAAAAAACGTTCTTTAGCTATGTCAAGAACCTAAGTGGAAACTCTCAGATCTGCTCTGAGTTAGTGCAGAATGGCACAAAATACACTGAACTGACTGATATTGCCAACATTTTGGCAGACAGGTTTAGTGCAAACTTCACCCCCCCCCCCTTTCACCCCCTAAAGGGCCCATAACCATACCAGAAGAATGTAGTGCCCTATCAATCACTGTCACACAGGTTAAAACAGCCCTATCCAAAGCCAAAAATACAGCTTCAATGGGATCAGATGGTGTCCCAGGCTGTGTCTTACACGAGCTCCAAAATGAACTAACCCATCACCTAAACACACTGTTCAAACTCAGCCTCTCTACAGGCTTCATACCCATAGAGTGGCACACAGCAACAGTTATCCTGCTCCACAAAGGTGGAGCCACAACGAACCCCAGGAACTATCACCCTATAAGCCTGACTAGCCTGGTCTGCAAGGCTATGGACTGCATCATCATGGAATTCATTAACAGAGACACTAGGAACCTTCAAACATTGGACTCTATCCAGTTTGGCTTTGTTAAGGGCAGATTATGCCTCCTAAACCTGGTGGACTTCTTTGAGACAGTCACCAAGGCTTTAGATGAGAGAAAGGAGGTCCACACAGCCTAGCTAGACCTTGCAAAGGCTTTTGACACCATTCCCCATTCTGGTATTATAGATAAGCTCACCAGCCTGAACATAAACCCCTACGTCACGAGATGGGTTGCCAGTTGGCTCAAGGATAGAACCCACACAGTGAGAGTTGCAGGCTCTAGGTCCGACTCTAAACAAGTTACAAGTGGCGTCCCCCAGGGCTCAGTCCTGGCACCCCTCCTGCTTGGTATATACTTCTCAGAGGTACAGGCAAGCACAGGACTATGGCTGACCAAGTTCGCAGATGACTGCAAACTGGGAGACATAATTGACTCTCCAGCTGATACAGACATGCTCCAGAAGCGTCTCACTGAGACGGATACCTGGTGTCAAAATTATGGCCTCAAGCTAAATGCCAAAAAGTACATAGTCATCCCCTTTGAAAAAAACAAAGTACCCATGAACTACCACATACGTGGCAGTCCCCTAAATACAGAAAATGTAATAAGGGATCTGAGGACCCAAGTAGATAGTAATCTCTCCTTTGATAATCATATTGCCAAGGTGGTTAGAAAATCCTTCTATGTGGCCCACCTAATCACAAAAGGGTCCGCATCTAGAACAAAAGAGGTTATTGTGCCCCTCTACTCATCACTCATCAGACCCATCATAGAGCACAATCCCTCATTTGGGATGTACCTTACAAGACACCTGCAACAGCTAGAAAGACCACAGAAGTACCTCACCAAGAGGATTACTGGCCTCAAACATATGCCCTATGCATCCGGACTGAAGAAACTCCAGCTGTACTCGGTTGCATACCGCTTACTCAGAGGTGATCTCTGCCTGACATACAAGGCCATGTCCAACCCAGAATTGATGAACATGCTCCACCTAAAAAAAAAAACAAAGCCCCGAGAGGCACACGCTCTAGGGATCTAAACCTCACCACAGTGATAAATAAGACGTGCTGGAGGGATAAATTCCTGTCCCAGAGACTCCTCATGCTTTGGAACAGGATTCCAATCTACATTAGGTAGAGCCCCTCATTAACACTCTTCAAGAGAAACCTTGATGAGTGGATGGGAAACAGAAAATTTACCCTGGGGATCACTGCAGTGGCTCTGCTGGACAGAGGCACAGGGAACTAATAGCTCTGCTGGACCGAGGCACAGGGAACTAATCTAAGGGGGCGGCAAAAGCCAACACATTCTGGCTAGGCTTATAGATGCCCTCAGGCAGATAGCCTAGTACTTACCTATGAACCTATGAAAATCATATGAAACAAAGGATCACTTCTTAAATTAAGTCAGAATAGAGAATTGTAAAAATAGGAAGAATCTAGGTATGCCATGGGTAGGTTATAAAAAAATCATTTGACAGTATCCCACATTCAGTGGGTAAAGGAGTGCTTACAGATGTATAACTTACACCCTATATTGCTAAATTAAATTACAATGACCATGAAACAGTGGCAAACCATTTTGCAACTAAGCCATGCTAAAGGACAAATTATTATCCGAGGGATAAAAATTGAAAGAGGGATATTCCATGGTGATTCTTTGTCACCGCTGCTCTTTTGTCTTGCCCTTAAAGCATTAAGCTGCCTACTTAACAGATTAGGTCATGGCTACAATTTGTTTCCTATAAAACAACAAAAGAGTAAAGACTTCTCATCATCTTTTTGTGGATAATTTAAAACTGCATAGTTCATCAGATGAGCTGAAAGCACAACTGCAAGTGGTCAACACTTTCTCAGATTATATAAGAATGTCATTTGGTCTTGATAAATGTGCAAAAGCAACCTTTAAAGCAGGAAAGCTGCAGCACCAAGAAAATATCAACCTGGGACAGGAATGTGATATAAAAGAACTTGAGCAAGAGGAAGTGTATAAATATTTTTTAGAATTGATGAAGGATCAACAATAAAATATGACCAAGTGCAAATAATCCTCTGTAAAAAATATTAAGTTAATACTGAAAACAGCCCTGACATCTTGGAACTACATCCAAGCTATAAACCAATTTGCTCTTCCTGTTCTAACTTACAGTTATTTGTTGACTGACAGGCCCCAAAAGTCATTGGATCAGTTGGAGAGGAAAACAAGAAAAATGCTTCATGCAGATCAAATGATATATAAAAATCCTTGTATACCAAGATTATTTGTTCATCATTTTGAAAGAGGTATGGGCTTCCTCAAAATTGATTATATGTACCAATCTGCAATTGTAAGACTGCATACAAATCTGATGACTTCACCAGAAACATAGTGAAAGTTTTAAAACATCAGGAGAACAAGTCTAGGAAGACTTCCCTGATTAGTTTACCAGAAGTATATTGGTGTCCAGCAGGAAATGAAATCAAACTGGAAGTAGATGAAAATCAGGTAACAACTGAATGTGCCAAAAAAACAAAAGAAAGAATATAAGGAGAAGGATCAGATGAGAAGGCAAGAAGTGTGGAAAAGCTATAAAATATAGTTGCAGGTACAGAAAACTCCTGGAACAACCTCATGTTGATCAAGATTTGATGCTGGAATGTTTAAGCAGAGGTGAATTTAAGCCAAATGATTAGAGGTTTATATCGGCAGCCTATGATAATGTTCTATATATGCAATAGTTTGCAAAGTTCATTGAACATTTAAGAGAATCAGGCTGTATGAAACAGGACTGGAGACAATCACACATCTTGTTGCTGGGTATGATACACTAACGGCAGACGGCCTGCATACTGAAAGGCATAATAATGGGGATTGTGCAAACATTAACAATATTAAAGTAGCTGAGATGCACTGGAACCATGAGCCAGTGAGCATTATACAGAATTATGATGTTGATATTGCATGGAACCATGAGCCACAGAGCATTATACAGAATGATGATGTTGATATCGCATGGAACCATGAGCCACAGAGCATTATACAAAATGATGATGTTGATATCGCATGGAACCATGAGCCACAGAGCATTATACAGAATGATGATGTTGATATCACATGGAACCATGAGCCAAAAAGCATTATACGGAATGATGATGCTGATATTACATGAGATCACCTATTACTAACAGTTCAAAAAATTAGATGTGAGAAAACCAGATATAGTAATCCATGAAAATAAGAAATACCGTAGCGTCTATCATCGAAATTGCTACACCAAGTGATTACAGTGCCTTAAATACAGAGAGATACAAAGTCATAAAATACTAGGATCTGCAAGCAGAAATGAGAGAGAGTTCCAATAGTAGAAGGAGCAATGGGTATCATAAAAAAATTATTATGCTACTGATACCTGTAACTCCATATGAACTGCAGGAGTACGTTCTGAGCACATTGCAGGTGCTGTGAAGAGCAGTTTTGGCTAACATCAAAGATTGAAATTATACTGATTTCATGACCTTTAAGCATACTTTGATTTAGGAATGGAGTCCATTCCTGTCATGGGATAAGAAACTCAAATACTTGTAGAAATTATACCAAGAGACTTTTTAACCCCCTCCCATCCTGCTTATGGTGTAATCTTGCATCAATAAATTGTCACTGCCCCTCCACTTAAGTTCTTTTAACTTTGTGAAATTGGAGTTCCTTTGTGGTGTTCTGAGATAATGCTCAGATCCATAGGCTGTTTTTTGCATAGTTTCAAGGGTTCTAAATCAGGACTATGTCAAACTGTTGTTGACTGTTTTATAATGCTATTTTATGTGTAGCTGCTGCCTGCATTTTGTATTCAGCCACCATTATCCTGCTTCCGTCATAATCTACTTACTCCCTGTCTCCCTCTCATCCCCTTCTGTGTTATCAGCCTGAGTCCTCAGCATTTGCACAATGCTTGGCACTGAGCAGCAATACTACCTGATGGTAAATGACCCTTTACACCCTATGGAAAAATTCTGTGAGGTTTTTTTTTGCCTTTTACTGTGTTAGCACTCTTAGCTTCACTAAATATGCCTAAGTCCTGTGTTCTATGGAAAAACATAGTAAAAGTAATCAAGTGTGATAGCACTATTCTTCCATATGTATTTGGCTGATTGATATCATGTACAGTCTAAGGGATGTTACAATTGATATAACTATGTCCTTTTTCTGTTGTTAGTGTCTATTACAGTGTGTTATTTAAGCATACGAAAGTATGAGTTCCTTTATATTGAAATGATCTTCTGATCTGTTCACTGTGTAATGTTTTTCCATATTAATAGTATGTGGGTAGTTGTGTGCTACATATGTTATTAACCCACCACTATCCTCCTTATGTCCTCATCATAGTTCCACTCTCCTAACCATATCTCTCAACTGCTTAGAGAAAGAAATCTGGACAAAGCCATAAAAATGGGGAGAGGACTAAATATAGGGACGATCTTTAAACACTACTCTTACAAACTTAGAACGATAGAATAAAACATTTTGTATTAGCATGAATTTTCTGATGGGTATGAAGTTTGAAACTCACAGGTCTATCATTATTTTCTGAATTCAGTCCTCAATAACTAGCCAGTGATTTGCCAGAAATCTACAATTTTATAAGGAACAGAGAAAAAAATATAAGGCAAAAATCTCGACATTCTGTGAACATTTTGACAGTTGTGATCTATGCTCCTAACTCTTCTAGATCGAGATTGGAAACCTTTTATTGTATACATAAATACTTCTGAAAATGCACAAATTTTCAAAGGGCAGCTTCATTTCTGCATCTTATCTTTTGTCTTAGTATATACAGATCTTGTCTGAGAAATCATGATGAAAAAGAGTAACTTACCACAAAGATTGTAGAAATTTCCCATAAGGAAATTACATTGTATGTCTTTATCCTAGCCTCATAATCTTTCCCTCTTCCCACCACTCACATTTCATTAGTGTTTCTTTTCAGCATTTGTGTGATACCTGGTATTGAGCAGGACCTGTAACTTATGGCAAATGGCATTACACAGCTGATGGGAAATTTGTTTAAGTTTTAACCATCAACCACATTAGTCTGATGTCCTTCATGCTACTATGATCAGACTCACTGTGTTATATAAAGACAATCAGATATTTATTAGGCTACTGGATGTAATGTAGAACTTATGGGATTTTACAACTGTCATGACTGCAATGAAGACTAATGCATACATTCTCCTTTGCTTCACTCTGTTGTCATATTTTAAATTTGGGAAGTAGGACTTCATATGTGGTGTGCTGAGATAAGGCTCAGGTTGTCAGATCGCATATTTATATTGTGAAGGTTTGAATCCAGGATTATATGAAAGTGTTACTGAATGTGTATTACAGGACTATTTTGTGTGTAACTGGTGGCTTTATCTTTTATTAACACACCATGATATTGCTGCTGCAGTAACCATCTTGCTCCCTATTGTGAACATTTTCTTGTTCAGATAATGGCACAATAATTAATAATGACAAACCTAAGAGTAATACAACATGAATTTGCAGAAATGGCCCATAAGCAAAACTATTCCTATGTCTCTATCCCTGTTTTCCCCATTAATTGACCTCAGCTTTTGCACAGAGCTTGACATTGCACAGCAATGTTGCTTGACATAAATGGTGTTTCATGTCTTATGTCAAAAGCTACAGATTTTAATTTTAACCATACGAGCACAGGTCATATCACACAAATATGCTTAGCCCTGCTTTTTGTTGTGTCTTTCGTCTTTTCCCGGTTAGGGGTTGCCACAGCGGAACTCCGGTCCACTAATGATTGGCAGTAGATTTTTTCGTGCCGAGTTGCCAGCCCTGACACACAACCTTCAACGAAGGTACGCCCATTTACGCATGTCTCCACACAGAAGACGCTTTAGCTGAGAATCGAACAGGACAATGTCTTACTGTGAGGCGACAATGCTACCGCAGCACCACCACCGCAGTTCATGCTTAGCTGCACTATAGAAATACAGATCAACAGTACTATCATGAGACACATTAACTTGTTGGATGCAATATACACCTTATGGGATGTTACAATTGTCATCACCGTGATGACAGCTGATGCCTACATTTTCTATTCCTTCAGTCTGTTGTCAATGTCCTAGCAAGTTTGGATTTCAACTTGAGAGGATGACTTCCCATGTCATGAGCTGAGATAATCCTTCTATCTGTACACTTGAACTGTATACTGTCAAAAGTTCGAATCCAAACACACATCATACAATTAAGTAAAGCTTTCACTTATTAATAGTATGTTAAAGTATGTGGTGTATATGTTATTAACCCACCACTATACTCCTTATGTCGTCATCGTGTTTCCACTGTCATGTCCCTTCTTGATCCATAATGGAAACACCTTATTGTACACAACAATACCTCTGAAATAGAATATAATTTCAAAGTATGTCCACTTTTATACATCTGAATTTTTGTTGTATTCTTCACTAAATTTGTGAATGTCTGGGAAATCACTGAGGACTGGAGTAATTAAGTAATGCCATACATTTAATTAGCAGATGATCCATGAGCACATCATTCTGTAAAGTTATGTCTGTACTCCAGCAGTTGTACTTGGAAATTATGTACAAGGTTATGAAACCTTTTCACACATGCTTTATCAGTGGTATTCAGCAGGGCACTGTCATGTTTTTTACCTGTCTGGTTGCACTTAATACTGCACATGTCCAGTCATGAGACAATACAAGTGATAATCACATAACACATAATTATTTTTTGCATACAAATTGAAATAAAACAGCTGTTTGAAGAGTCAAAATACTTTTAATAACACTAGGTTAAAACCATGTGAAAAACCAAATATCCAGTAAGCATTTTCATCTCTTAATTCAAGACTTTTCAGACTGAATGCAATTGGCACTAAGGACCCTTTATATACTGCAAGATCACATGACTAATTGGCTAACAATCCAATGCATTAACCCCTTATTTTTCAAATAAGCTATAAGATCTTCTGTGCTGTTTAGCCCAGGTGGATAGCAAACATTCAGCCTCACTTGCCATTGATACTTTTCTACCCCAGTTCTTCTTCAGGATCAAATCAGCTTTGCACTTTTTTGCATTATAATGTTTGCTCATGGCATTTTTCTCATTTCTTGCTTGTGTTGCATATTTATGCTCATAGATCCTCTTATATAACTCTTTCACAGTTTGTCTTGCATAGAATGATGTACAAGGCATCCATATAGCTAAGTGAATAACAAACTTGGTTCTATAAGTAAATCTGTCCTTAATTCTAACTGTAATGTTGTTTACTATTATTTCTTCAACTCCAGTATACATATAATAACAAAAATTGCAGTTTAAACATTTGAAAATGCCTCTTCGGTTACTCCTTGTTTCAGCTATACTTAAATTACCCTGGACATAATTTTTAAAACTTATTTATTTATTTTATTTATTAACATTTGTTAACCGGGTTTGTCCAACTGGGCTTCTGGCCCATTTTCAGTGGAGACCCGAGGAGAAAAGCTCCAGTAATACATTTTAAAACAAGTACAATTTTAAACAATATTGATATAATAGCAGTTATAGCAAAACTATTCACATATGTTGGGATACATTTATAAAGTTAAAGTTGCATTAAAAAGAAGCTAAGTAACAATTTTACATTGATATAGTTCAATAGGTCAACAATGAACATTTTTTGTTTGTATAAAATTGTGCAAATGCATAGTAGACACATTGGAGAGAGAGGTGTAATGAGGTACTAAGTATGGTCCTTTTGAGGGTACATAAAGGGAAGGAAGACTAGGTAGGGTCATGGCAAGGGCAGGTTCTGGAATTGAGAAAATAAGCTTTTAGTTCATTTTTAAAGTGTGAGGTGTGGGAGATTGAATGTAAGTCAATGGGAAGTTTGTTCCAAGCATGGGCAAGGGATTGTTTGTAGAGTAGTTTGCCTACTGACCTTTTTGGGTGGTAGATATCAAGTAATTGTTGGTTAGAAGTACGGAGGGTCTGGGATGGGATGTAGATGGAGACTAAGGAAAATAGAGATGGACAGAAGGAGGGTTTATAAAGAATGGAGTGTAGCATATGAAATTGATAAGATAGCAGAAACTGAGGAAGTTCAAGCCATTGAAGAGAGTGTAAAGAAATGCAGTGGTGTGAGTTGTATGGGGAGTTAGTAATGAATCTGGCTATTTTATGGTAAGTCTGTTGCAGTTTGTTTAGAGTGGAGGCCTGGATATTGGTAAGAACTGGGGTGGCGTATAAGAGGGAGGGGAGGAGGAGTGCCTGGCCCAGGGTAAGTCTAGATTCAGGGGTTAGGAATTTTTTGTTCCGATATAGCAGACCTAGTTTCTGGTTTGTTTTTTTATACATTGGAGTATGTGTAGGTTGAACTTGAGTTCGTCATCAATAATGACCCCTAGGAGTTTTGTGTGGGTGTCAGGTTGGATGCTTGTATTGTTAGAAGATGTAATAAAAAAGGAGGTTTTGTGATGAGAAAGAGAACAGGGAAGGAAAAGTAGGAGTTTGTTTTTTTTGGGATTTAGGATCAATAGGTTGTGAGAGAGCCATTGTTCAGTAGATAGTAGGGCCTGTTGGGTCAGGGAGTGTAATTCAGGAATGTTATTTGAGATGGATATAAGTGTGGAGTCATCGGCATACTGAATAAGGGAGGATTCTTTGCATGAGGTGCTTATCTGTAAAAGTATATAAAAAGACTTTTCCCCTCTCTTTTATATTAACATGGGGGTCTCACCAATGGCATTTGCTAATTATACACTGCTATTGATAATCTTCCAATTCTTTCTGATTACACTTTTAATTTCATATGCATCTACACTGTTAGCTACTTGCATTGATAAGTTACAGTTCAATGTATTACTGTTTTCTTTTTTTATTACCTAGTGTTCTATGATCATATATGTCCTTGAAATTTTCTTGTACCATTCTTGCTAGATATCCCGTTTATAAATCTATTGCACAAACTGACACCTTCTTGTAAAAAATCTTCTTTTGTCATGAGTACATTAGTTTTCATTAGCTGTCCTTTTAATATGTTGAATTTAGTTTTCTTGGGGTGCATACCAGAATACTGTAAACAAGCATTGTTCTGAAATTCTTTCCAGTAAATTTTGCTGATCAATTTTCCATTTTCTCTGGATACCATCACATCAAGAAAATTAATACTATTTTCACTGTAAGTCACATCCATCTATCTATTTTCCAGACCACTTGCATTGGTCTGAGCATAGTACTCCATACTTCACTTTCACCAGCAAATGGTCCTGTCTCATCCTCTTGCATCCCTAGGCATTCATAGACTAGAAAAGGGTTACAACTTTTTCACTGTACAATACTATCCAAATACTTTCCTTAAACATAATATTCTTAACCTCTTACTGACATAACAAAACTATTTTTATACATAACTGCTGCCTGTACAATCCACTTAGTTGCACATGTGATTTCTCTTTAGTAACTTCCACCTCTGTAAAATCTTAGAATGTATATGCATAAATGTAACTACTGATGATGTATAAATGTAAATAGAGATGTAGTTAGTCTGTGTTCGGAACTTAGTATAATGCAATATAAGTAAATGGAGCTTTTCTCCCCGGGCCTCTGCTGAAAATGGATATTACCGAGTCGGACCTTCCCAGTAAACAAAGACAAATAAATAAATAAGTGATAGAACAGAGGTTAGTTTCCAATTTCCCATCTACTGGTCCAGGTTTTTTTGAATAGGGTTAGGAAAGAGTTCTGATTCACATGAATGGGAAGCTATTCCAGAGAGCGTAAACTCTCTGCGACACATTCACGTAACTCCAACATGTCCTATCTATGTTGTAAGCAAAGTTTAAATCCATAGATCAAGTAATTCTGATGCTGTTCATTTTACAGATAAGCAAAAGTTTCATCATAGTGGAATCCAAGGGTGCTTTGTATGTCAGGTATAGATCGCTTCTCAAGAGTCTGTAGGAAACACAGTATAAAGATAGGGTTGTTATGTGATATGCAAAGGACATGTTGTTTGTGCCCTGTATCCTTTTCATGAAGAACCTGTGTGGACATTCCAGCTGTTGCATTTGCCTGGTGAGGTACATTTTGAAGGAGGCATTGTACTCAGTGATGGGCCCAATGATGGCCAACTGCAGTAAAATGATGGCTTCCTTGGACCTAGATACCATGCCCTCACTTAAAAGTTAAGCAACATAGATTTATTACCTTACTACTTTAGACATATGTTGATTAAAAGCCAGGTTACTGTGTAGATATGTACCTAAATCCATGACTACTGATTTTACTCATAGGTGTGTGCTATCAGTGATGTAATTTCCTAGGGTGGCTGACTTCCCAAAGGGTACTATTATGCATTTCTTGTCCTTTACTTTTAAGCTGGGATTTTTGCATCCATCGTTTGTCTGTCTTAGCCCTTCCTGTAAGAAGTAAGCATTTTGACTGCTTGATGCTTGCAATCATCTGCAAACCTTGTCAGCCAGACATTGGCTTTGTTGTCTGAAATATACACATCAAAATGGAGTGGACTCACCACAGAGCCCTGAGGAACTCCATTGGTGACCAGCCTTTTTATTGAGGTCCTCTCGCTTTTCTAATTTCCTGGGTCCTATCTGAGAGCTATATAGCTAGGCAGTGTGTAACAAAGAGGTTTATGCCTATATGTGAGAGTTTGTTTACAATTCCCAAGTGGGGTATTGTATCAAATGCCTTAGCCAGGTCAAGGTAGACAGTTTTCACTGTTTTTTCTGCATCCATTGCTTGGGGACTTTCTCAAAAAGTCCACAAAGTTCAGTAGGCATGATATACCCTTGGTGAAAGCAATCTGGGTTGCATCCACTGTTTGAAGGTGTTCATTGTTCTTATTAATGATTTCCATGATAATTCTTTCCATGAAACAATGAGTTCTCCATACTTCTGTGTGCTGTCTTTGAGGGCTTGGACATAGCTAAAGAAAGCCTTGTGGTTCTCCTTCACGTGAGAGGCTATCTTTACCTCAAATCTGTTTTAGTAGACATAACTTGCCCCCATAATTGTACGTTTAGATTAATGAGAGTTTTTTTTTTTATCTTGATGAGTGTAGCATGTCTTAATCTTTGCTAGGAATTTTTTTATTTTGTTGTACAACATGTTTATGTTTTGATTCCACCAGGTGGTTAATGTTTTGAGTTATTTTCTGGGATTATTCATGGTAGCCACATACCCGCGGTGGTGGTGCTGTGGTAGCGTTGCCGCCTCACAGTAAGACGCTGTCCGGTTCGATTCCCAGCTAGAGCATCTTCTGCATGGAGACATGCGTGAATGGGCGTGCCTTCATTGAAGGTTGTGTGTCAGGCCTGGCAAGCCAGTACATAAAATTCAACTGCCAATCATTAGCGGACCAGAGTTCCGCTGTGGCGACCCCTAACCGGGAAAAGCCGAAAGACACAAACAAACAAACATTCATGGTAGCCACATATGCATTTATTAACATGATTGTATATGGTTTCTGTGAAGAATTCCATATAGGAAGCTGTGACCTCAAAGTTTGGAGAGGTCTTTAAACGTTAACAGGTTATTACTTACAAGTAGGTTGTCTTAGAATAGTAAAATAACACTGATCAGGAGATATATAAGTGCAACACGAAAAACAGCCAATGTAAAATTTATTGCAGAATTGCCCTCTAGCACCTCAACTCCACAAAAGCCTTTAAGGAGTAAATTAAAAAATACAAAAGCCTTCCTTTTATACCCAGCAGTCACTTCAATCATTACACACTTAAACAAATAATCACTCCATTATCTATTACTGCATTACAAACACATATTTAAAGCAACAAATTTCCCAGTGATGAGGAGCACATACTTTAAGGCAATTTCAAAGCACACAGACTGGAGCTTTTCCAGTCTCACCTGTCAGGATTCAATAAGATCAGCAAAAGAGATAAAACTGGGAGGAGTTTTTGGGACCAGAAATACAGGAGCTGTAGCTGAGATTAAATTCCAAGGACAGATATGCAGTAGGGACAGACAGCATAAAATGTTCTGAAACTGATTTAATTGGTAAGATAAGTACAATAGTCTAAATGGACATCAAATTTACTTATCTGAATGGAAAATAGAGTTTGTTTCCAAACTTCTATTCTTCCAAGAGTCCAAAGACTAAGATGGCTAGCTTCTTTTTTGTAATATATAAAGTATTAGGAAGCTGGATTTAATTGCCACATGCTCTAGTTACAACTCACATAACTGGCCAAAGCTGGCTGTTTGTTTAAATTTTTTAAAGTATAAAAAAGCTAGGAAATCACTTCACTGGTCACCCACAAGTTTTATTAAAACTGACTTTAATTTTTTACTTGTGGGTGACCAGTGGAGTGATTTCCTTGCCTTTTTATCCAGTTTGTGTTTTTTTTTGGCTTTTCTGGTGTTTAAATATGAAAAGTGACTAAAAAGCTGAATAAAATGAGCAATATTGATAATCCAGTCAGGTGCTCAGAAAAATAACAATGAATACAGTTTGACAAGTGACTAAAACACAGAATCAGATGAGTGATGTTGAAAATCCGCTTAAGAGTTAGCGCAAACAAATATTCTATAAAATGCAAATCAATTTATAGTTGAAACTTTAGATTCAAAAGAAGGATAAGGGCATGAATATTTAGGAAAGAAATGTGTTACTTGCATGACTTTGAAGATTTGAGTGTGATTAGATTAAAGTTTACATTTACTTTAACACATTTTAGAAATAATGTGATTCTTGGCTTCCACAAAAAATAAATGGCTGGTTAAGTGACTTTCAACAATGAAATATCTATATCTATCTATATATATATATATATATATATATATATATATATATATATATATATATATATATGTGTGTGTGTGTGTGTGTATATATATATATATATATATATATATATATATATATATGTGTGTGTGTATATATATATATATATATATATATATATATATATATATATATATGTGTGTGTGTGTGTGTGTGTGTGTATATATATGATTAATAATAATGTTGGGGATTTTTAATTCTGATTCCAAGTGGGTGGTATATGTGGCTTGTTGCCAAGAATGCCAGCAATTTATGTTGGGAAAACTATTAGAAGGTTTAGGGAAAAGATACATGAACATTTAGGTGATATTAAAAAGAGTAAAAACACTAATGCTTTAGCCAGACATATAACCGTTTGCCCACACCACAGGTTTAAATTTGCAGTAGTGGAACAAATTATAAAAATAATAGGGGATATTTCACTGAAGAACATTTGAATAAGTGTGAATTAAAATGTCAACTTATCTTAGAGGCACAAAACCCACCAGGGTTAAATGAGTTTCTATTAATTCAGTATTGAAATTAAAACATTTAGAAGTTTAACTTTTATATATGTACTTACATATTTTATATAACATATATATCTTTATGTAAAACATTTTTTAAAACATATAATATTATTGTATTTTTATGGTATGAAGTGTTGTTCTTTAAGTTTGATTTGCAAAGAATTCAAGGGGTGGGATTTACTGAGTTAATTAATTAGGGTTAGATTGTGTATATAAAGGAAAGAAATTAGTTTGAAAGTTAGTTCTGATGCAGTCTATGTGACAAAAGCACTTAACTATTGTGTATTTTTATGAATAAATGCAGTCAAGACATTTTGGTGGATTTTTTCACCCTTGTGGAGTGTCAACCAGATGATCCATGGCATTGGAGTTAACAAAGTCAAGGAACCTTTGGTCAAATGAGTTTGAGCATGAGTAATTTACCCAGTTAATGGTTGGGTAGTTAGTCTCCCCTAACCGTGTTGTATGGATGTATTTTGATGGACTCAAGTAGATCCAAATAGGCAGAGTGGGTGCCCTAATTCATGGAGGGGGTCTTATAGCTGGCAATGACTTGAACAGGTGTGTGACATTTGGTTAAAATCCCACCGGACTGCCACCAATAATGTGATGTCCGGTTAATAGCCCACCTGACTGCCACCAATAATGTGACATTCCCCCACTTAAAACCCAGGGCAGTAATTAAGGAGCCTCAATCCTCATTACTGACACCAGTCGGGGAATGTCACAGAAAACACCAGAGGACAGAGCACATAAGAGCAAAATTCCACAATTTCCCTAAGAGCACAACAAGAACACATTCTATGTTCTGGGACTGAAATATATATACCTCTGTCCATCCCACATGTATTCCATTAATATACACTTTAGAGCAATGTGTTCCAGTTTAAGACCTCTGATTCACTCACTTATCGGAAGCCTGACACAGATTTCCAGATGTGTTCCCTCCCCAGTACAAATGGTAAATGCTGCCACCAGAGTCAGACACATCTCCCCTCCCTTCAAAAGGTGATCAATTATTAAATAATTAAATATCAGAATAAATGATAGCTATTAACAGAAGCAGTAAGGCATTCAAGGTCACCTGGGTCATATCAAACAGGTCTAAACACTCTCTAATCTCTAAAGAACATGCTGATTGTCCAGGCATAATGTAAAGTAATGAAAAACATTTAATAATAAGTAAAATTATTTTAAGAATGTAAATCAATAATTTTCAATAAACACCAGAATTCAGTCACCAGAAATATAAATTTAAACTGTAGAATAGAAATCCATCATCTTAGCAAAACTCTATCTAAATAACTAAACTTTCCTAATCTAACTAGAGAATACTGTCCCTGATCTAATCTAAAATATAACAGCAAGGAGAAGGCAGGATTACAGTTTTTAGTGAGTCCTTTTTCTTGGGTATCTACTGCACAACATTGTAACTGCAACTCATAACTAACTGCCCCTCAACTGACTTCAGCAGTCTCTTTTATAGTCCAGGTTAACAGTCTCAAATGTCTTATTTTAAAAAACAATCATCATATGTTTGAAAAAGATCTTTTTTTCCTGTCAGTCTTCTGTTCAAATAATCACATAGCAACCAGGAAAATTCTAATGACATCACCTACTGATAAGCTGATTCTCAACAGACAGTTTATACTTTAGAATCTCACTCACAAACGTGCAATTTGGAAATGTATCGCAACACTGACAGATTATTTAAACATTTTGTATAAATAGGGAAATACTCAACATTTTACAAATGTATTTACATTTTCACAATTAGATATACTGGCATACAATAAAAGTCAATCTGAGGATATACAAAAATATCTCCTATCAGACATGCTAACATGGATGACAGCATTTTCATTTTCTTCACAAGGTGTCCTACCAACAGTTAACTGCACCTGAAGTATATCTAGGGAATCAGACTCTTTAACCAATCTGGAAGTGTGTTTATCTTTATTGAATATTGGCACATCACCACCTTTAGTTTTCATGCCTTCAGTTTGTGGTCTGAACGTGTGGAAGGGGGTGTTACCCAGTATGGTTGGATGCCCTCCACATCCTTGAACCAGGTCTCCATGACTACACAAATGTCTGCGTCTTCCAAGGAGAGGACTGCTTCCAGTGAATGCAGTTTTGTGTTAAGACTCCTAGCATTTAGCAGCATAACCTTGATGTTGTTTAAATGGAGTTTTTATGTCAGAAATTTTGTCCTTGAGACACTGCCTAAAAAGGTACTATGGGGATGGCAAGAGCCATAGCCAGTTATTGAAAACCAGGGCTGACAGATGAAGACAATGTTAGGTGAGATATTATGTGCATTGTGTTCCACAGAGGAAGTATTATGAGTAGCATGCTTGTGTTTGTGTTTGGGAGGTCTCTGGTGCTCAAGTATGCTTCTGGTGAGGATCTCTGCATATGTAGGTATATGTGATATGGGTCTGAGTGGAGTAGAAGGTGAGGTGTGCATGCTGACATCCAGCTCATTGTCATATGTACTGACTGGTGTGTGAGAGAGCATGGATTCAAGGTTCTTAATATAGTTGCATCTCTCACATGTTGAGTTTGTGTGGACTAGGACTAGAGGGCTGTCGGTCAACATGACACAGTTGCTACACTGCCTCAGCATACTCATGTCAACCAAACTGTATGGAGAAGCTGTGGAAAATTGTCTGTCCATAGTGTTGGGTAAATGTATATGGTCTGGAAAAGAAGTCACAGTTAGAATGGTTAGTGGGTGAGATGTGTGTTGGTACCTCTGAGGTCAGGCTCAGTTTTCTAACTGAGCAGAGCAGGGCCACAAAAAACCTCTGTAGGACCACAAGCAAAGTGCTAAGGGAAAATTTAATAAGCAAAATGTCTGCGTCTATAGCCACCAATGGTAACCACCACTATGCAGCAGTGCATGATGGTGTCCTGCACACAAACAATATTGGTATGTAATCATATATAACTGTGACCACAACCCGGGCTGCTACAAAAACAGTTTAACTGGACAAGTAACAATGAAACACAACACGCAAACAGGCAGAGAGACATACATAGAACTAGAATATCACAGTGCTGAAAAGAATGAACATTCACTTATTCTTTGTCATCTGCAATAATGTGCTATTGCAAAATGTCTGCGTCTATAGCCACCAATGGTAACCACCACTATGCAGCAGTGCATGATGGTGTCCTGCACACAAACAATATTGGTATGTAATCATATATAACTGTGACCACAACCCGGGCTGCTACAAAAACAGTTTAACTGGACAAGTAACAATGAAACACAACACGCAAACAGGCAGAGAGACATACATAGAACTAGAATATCACAGTGCTGAAAAGAATGAACATTCACTTATTCTTTGTCATCTGCAATAATGTGCTATTGGGATATCATAAAACAGCGCTGACATCGTGCAGATTAGTTTCAAAGATGCAGGATTAGAAAAACGTTACATAACAATTCTAATTGACTGCACATTTTTTTACAGTTTCAATTAATTCCCTGTTTTATTTTCCATGAATGGATGGTGCAGTGGTGTAGCAGAAGGATTGTCACCTCACAGCAAAAGGTTCTCTAGTTTGATACTCAGCTGGAATGCCTTATGTGTTGAATCTGCATGTCATCCCTGCATTTGTGTGGGTTTTCTCCAGGTACTCCGGTTTCCTCCCACATTACAAAAACGTGTCTAGAATGTTTTTCCCGTGGCCTCAGCTGAAAATTGGCTTCATTCCAAGTCAGACTTTCCCAGTAAATAAATGTTAAATAAATACAAATTAAAGATTACTAAATAAGTAAATACTATGCAGAAGTTAATTGCAGACAGAAACTTCTTAAAATCATTCTTTTCTTTCCTTTCTAAGTATATAAGGAATCTTCCATGAATGTACTATGTTATTTTTCATAAATGAATGAATGGCAGAAAGCCTGCACTACAGGTAAGAGTGATCTTTCACTATGGGAAACTGTCCTTATGGTTAGTTTAAAAGAAAACAGCAAAATTAATTAAAAATAAAATAAAGCTAATTATTGACTGCATCAGCTATTCACTTCAAAGAGAAAAATAGTAATAACAACTTCACACACAAAATGAAATTCAGTTGAAAGAAATGATTTCTGACATTTCCTTTTGATTTAATGCCTTGACGTTCTAATAAAGACTAATTGAACAACTTATGTCTTCAGCCATGCCTATTAACATCTGAAGGTATGAAACAGATAATCAAACCTTCTAGCTAACCGCAGACTCATTTTTCTGTTCAAATCTCTTCCTAGGAGGTTTACATATAGCTGACAGAAACTCAATATCTGTAATTGCATGATATTGGTAGATGTGGTTTAAAGATAAGTGTGGTATACACATTTTATGAAGAGCATATTTATATTGAATACTGGTGAGTAAACATGTTTTGATATTTGAAGGCAAGCATTCATGAAACTATGATTCTGGAACACCCCAAATATTAGCACAGTGATTTACGACATTAACATAATCTTTCATAGGAGACGTTACTATTTTATTTTCATATTCTCTGTGAAATTTCAAACAACTTCAACTGCTGCAAAACCGAGAACCTCTGACTCCTGTCCTTAGAAAGTAATATCATAGATACATCTTCATGACAGCTCTTCCCATTGTGTTAAATTTTGAAATGAAATAACTGATTTAGCTATGGCACTGAGCAGGAAATAAAACAGGAAATTAATGTGATTCCCTCTAACAATCTACACTACTACTATATGTTGGTAGTAAAACTAATTTAAACATGAAGACTAAGACAGCTTGTGTCAAATGGCTTCACGTAAAATAAGCATGATAGAAAGCTGTTATAACTTTTGATGCATTTTTAGGAAGTTATTTTGCCACAGTATAGTATACACTTTCTTTTCATGGTTATGTTCACAAATAAAATACTCTAGTGAAGCCAAGAACAAATGGATGACCAAGTAAGCTGCCTTAATAAAGGCAGGGTGGGATGTCGGTGAAGAAGCTGGGCTACTGGTAAAGCCTTGAGAAAGGCTGTGCATACCCGAGCGCTTGTGGTTAAAGGCTAAGTAAAGCCTTTATAAAGGCTTCGTATACAGGTTGTAGTTCCGGCTGGTCAGGTCACCTGGTGAGAGGAACCGCTAGTGTGGCAGCTAGATATCAAAGATGAAACACACAGAAAAAACAGGCAAAACAACGTAAATGTGGCTCAGCTAAGGAGCTTTGCTCGCTGTGGTGGCAAAAAATCAACGTAGTCGAAGTTCAGATTCTAGAAGGTCGTACATTATTGAAGTAAAAAGTACCAGAAGTACAATCACCATCGAAGCGTAGTTCCTTAATGGGTTATGTTATAAAACAATAAAATGTCCCATATTATCAAACTTAATATGTGGTCTTTCCATACCCATTCTTTCTTATTTAAAGGGGCCTTTCAGAGATCACAAGGGACATGGTTGGTATATAGCCCTGTAACCTTGTGACTTAATTGTAGTAATTGCACTCTAGTTTGACTAGCATGCACTAAGTTGATTGATTTGTTCTTT
The DNA here is from genome assembly GCF_019279795.1 of Protopterus annectens. Taxonomy (NCBI): domain Eukaryota; kingdom Metazoa; phylum Chordata; order Ceratodontiformes; family Protopteridae; genus Protopterus; species Protopterus annectens. The sequence goes on from NC_056735.1 coordinate 1,950,878,305, forward strand.
TTATAATTTTATTGAACTTTAAGGTTTCTCACAAAGGCTTGGGAGATTAAAGCTGGATTTCATGAGTTTATATATATTTGCATTCACATTTAGATCTTATAATGTGATTGTTGGCTATTTGAAATCACAGGCTGTGAACTAGGGACAAGTTATTTGACATCCAGTACAAATCTTCACAGGAATCAGCCATATGCAGACTAACACAGCATGGCAATGATTCTTTGTATCATGTTGTACTATAGCAGATGTATGCAAATTATTTCATAATTACATGGTAATGAATGGATAGAGAAATGAGGCCCCTGTCCTATGGAAGGATATCTGAAATTCAAAGCTGTACATGAGAAAAATAGCTTAGGGGTATGTGCCTGCCTACAAAAGAATACAGTAAGCCATGAATATCAGAGCTGCATGCAAAAACAATAAGTAGAGTTGTAGTGTCAGTCATGCAGCAGCAAACATTAGCAAACATTACTATCCCTCTATGCCTGTCTGCAAGGGGTGCCATCTGGCATCACAGGAAATTGTTTGATCTGTGGCTGTCAGTAAATTTTCGATGAGCAGAGTATTAATTTTTACAGAGTAAACTGTCACATTTTATGGGACTTAACTGATGGGTTTTCCACACTCAAAATCTATACAAATGTGTGTTGATTTTATACTTGAGGAGACAAAGGAATGTGGTCTTCTTTCTAGTTGCAGGGACCTTTCCAATAAAACTCTTGCTAGGTTATCTGGTACCAGGTGCAGTTCTCCAACCTGTTGCATCCTAAACTCTAAACAGAGGACAAAAGTGAATAAACATACAAGCAAACAAACGTACAGAAAAGTACCTCCAAAACAGACCAAAAAAGCTCTTCTGCTCTGAATCTGCAGCAAACAGCTTGATCATACTAAAATATCACACATGATGGACTGCAAATAAAAATACTGGCATTCATTTCTAAATGCCAATACAGCACTACTACACAACTGGCATATAACAATTGCATTCCTTAACATCTTGTGACTAGGTAACTGCCTCCTTTACCCTACCCTAGCTTCACATCAACAAGGGGTATGTTGGATATTGCACAGGCCTCCAACTCAAGAACACTCAACAAGTTCCTTGACATAATTATTTTAGATAAGAAGAATTGCATTTGGTTTCTTAGCTTCTCACATGGCAGAAATTATACTGCACATTTTAGCGTAACCTTTTTTCCTAAGTTATTGGGTAACACAGACTACACACATGTTGCAGTAAAGGATCCATGTGGACAATTTTTAAAATGTCTTTTGACAAGAAATTCTACCATTCTATAAAGTGTTAGGTAGCATTTAATGCATACAAAAACAAAACATGTCTGCAAAATACACTGGATATTGACATGCTTTACATTCATTTTGTATACCTGAGTGTGGCATATATCTCAGTTGTTTTGCCACTTCCTATATTGTGAAATTCCACAGAGATAAGTAGCTGATAAATGCAGGTACATAGACTGACATAAACTTGGGCAGCAGCATTTAAATGTTGTCCAAATATATTAACACATGCACACACACATGCTGGATACCTACTAGATCCCTCATTTATCAAGTCAATATGGAACCTAAAAATTGTAGCTGAGCCCCAATATAAAACCACACAAACAGAAAACCATAATAACTTATAGTGTGTGTTTGGCCTTTTCAAATCCCACTTCTGCTGACTCTATATGTGCTCTAGTATGACCGTGTCACACCCTGCAAGATATTGTTAGCATGTAGCATGCTACATAATATGCTGGTGAGGAAAGAGTCTGGATAACACCAGGACACAATTACATTTGGACTGCATATACAATTATGCAACATGGAAGGCAAACAGTATAGTCCAGTAAGAGTGAGGTTAAACAACAAAATTTGAAAGCAGCAGAACTCCTCTTAAATCACTGATGAGGACAGTGTTGGACAGGACTGTTGAAGCAACAATGTCTAGTCCAAAGTTATTGTCCCTGATATGCACAAATTGAGAACCCAGTCTCACACAGAACAAAGCATGATGCATGCAGTGCTTCTTTTAACACGTTTATTAAATTATTACTTAAGATATAAGCAAACATAATTTAACAGATAAACCGTATTAACATTATTTTGTTACATGCATTATATATCACAAATCATATATTTCTTTCTTTCTGTATAATTATCATCACTCCAACATTTCATTATTTCCTCATTTCCTGCCTTCCCTTAAACCTCCTCCTCCAGAACATTATTCTGCATGTACTGTGTTCCCACAATTTCCATTTATTTCCATGTAATTGGCTGCCTCCTTTTTCTAAAGAGCCATCTTCTGGTTCTTTTATCTCTTTTGTAATATTCAATACTTCAAATACAGCTGCATTTCCATTCCTGGCAACCAACAGAATTATATTTTATAAGGCATTACTATGGCTAGGCAATTGAGATCCTGTGTCCCAGGGAAAAATAATCATTTATTTAGTTAAAGGTATTTGCTCATCCAATATCTCAGACAAAGTACTCTGTAGAGAATTTACAAAATCTTCCAAATCATAAAACTCCTAAAACATATTTTCCTAATGACCACTTACTTTGCCATCACACCCACAACATTTGCTATTTACCTGAAGAAAAATGCTTTGAAGTCTCCTTGGGATATAAAAATACCTATGCAAACACTTTCAAGCTAAAATAATAAAACTTCTGGACTTTACTGCATACTTGGTAGCCGAGCATATATCCTCCCATTGTTTCTTTGTAAATTGCTTTTTGACTCTCTCTAACCAATATTTTCTAACCTCCTCTGATTCCTATAGTTATCGTGCAACATATGTCCTGCTAATTATCTCTTTTTAACAGCAACTTGTGTTCTAGATTTAACTAATATCTCTACCAGAGCAAGTCTTTCTCTTAGGACCCCCCCATCCCTTTCCCTTTGCATGTACTCTCATAACATTCCCTTGTCGGGAAGGCAGCCTCTAGCCTGCAGTGAAAACATCTTCTTGAACTGATCCCACTCTATTACCTTTCCCTCTTTAGTTATTTGCTGCTGATACTTTGGTTCCTTTCCAGTTTTCTGCAGTAAATTACAGCCCACTCTGTATCCCTACATGCAGTCACCCCTATTGCCAAAATCTACTTCCTCTTTTCTCCCGTTGGCTTAGTTCTTAGCACACTTTCTGTTACTTTATGACTATAATATTCCATATGGTTGATGCTATTCTCCCAAGGATCTCCTTCCAAAATCCCACTCTCTCCTTATTTCTTGAACATCCCCACCTTGCTTCATCATCCCTTTCCACTTTGAATTAGAACCTTCTTATAGATATATATATATATATATATATATATATATATATATATATATATATATATATATATATATATATACATATACATATATATATATATATATATATACATATATATATATATATATAGAGGACTACTTTGATTCATTGAAAAATCATTTCACTGAATTTCAAAACACACACATATATATGGGAGGGTGGCCTAATGGTTAAGGTGTTTGCGATTCAAACCCTGCCCTGGTTAAGGTGTTTGCCTTACAAACACAAGGTGCAGGGTTTGAATCTCACAAGGGATAACTGGCTAGGCTTAAAATGGCTCACAAGGGCAGTTAGCCTAGTACTAAACTATGAACCTATAATTTATATATATATATATTTATGCCACAAAGAGATATAGTCTGGGCACTTTATCAGAAAAAAAAGGTCCCCCATTACTCAAAACGAATACAGAATACTTAGAAATAAAGTAAAAAAGCTTATTATCACAGACTGACAAAATTACTTCTCCATACTCCAAAATAGCAATAAAACTAACCCTCAGAAATTCTGGAAAGGAATCTCTACCCTTATCAATCCTAGCAAAATAGACAACCCTAGCCCTGACCCCAATGCTGCAGACATAGATTTGGCCACACAATTTAATTCTTTTTTCATTAACTCTATTTCTAACCCCAACTGGAGTTCCCCAAGGTTCCATACTAGGTCCTCTCATCTTTAATATGTTAATAAATGACTTCTGCAATTATATCCTTTCCTCAAATATCATTCAATATGCAGATGATTCAACTATTATCTGTTCTGCCACATCCATCCTCATGCTGCAAAAATGTACTCAAGATGCATTCTCAGTCACTGAACAATGGATGAAAGAAAATCACGTAGCACTAAATGCCTCTAAAACCAAATTAATGGTTTTTACCCCCTCTAAAGCCACCTCTATCAATATAAACACATTTTCTATCACTAGCCATAATAGTACATCTCTAAAATTGGTGTCTGAGGCTAAATTACTTGGGGTCCAAATTGATTGTAGGCTTAAATTCAACTCCCACCTTCTACTAAATATCAAAAAAACTCACCAAAAACTAGGCACGCTCTACCGACAAAATCGTTACCTCACACCCTCACTAAAATCACACTCTCTACCTCATTTCTTATCCCCTCCCTTCTCTACGGTGTCCCACTCTTAACCAACCTACAATCCTCCCATAAAACACAACTTTCCTCATGTTACAACAAAATCACTAATTTTGCCACTAGCCACAAGTCATCTAGCCACCACTGTTCTCTCCACAAACTAAAATGGCTAGAACTATCCAATCAGCTCACCTACACTCTGACTCCTGCACATAAGCTCATTTTCAACCCCTTACTATGTCCATTCCTTTCCTCTGCCTTTAAAATGCACCTACCCAACAGAGTATTAAGATCTAACAACCAAATCCTAATAGAACTGCACAAACCAACTCGTCCCTCAGGGAAAAATCTCCTATCCTATGGTCTAGCACATCTCTGGAACTCCCTACCTCCATCCATTTGTACCACTTTCAACCACTTTATATTCAAAAAATCTCTTCACTCTCATCTACTATCCCAGTGGGAATGCTCCTGCACCCATCCTTCATATCTACTATCCCAGTGGGAATGCTCCTGCACCCATCCATCATATCTACTATCCCAGTGGGAATGCTCCTGCTCTCATCCATCATATCTACTATCCCAGTGGGAATGCTCCTGCTCTCATCCATCATAATATACACTGGTAATTACTTTTTCCCCTCCTTTCTGATAACTTACTTTCCTACCTCATACATTCTCTGCTTGTACTAACTAAACCATTTACAAAAATGTAATATGTGTCATATATTCAAGCTTCTTAAGAGTTGATGGCTTCTCAGTATGTATATTAAAATGTTTTCTTTTCTAGTATGTATCTTCTGTAACATTCATCACCAGTCTGTACTACTTGTAACCTTATGCTCTAAGCTGTATCACTTGTAAATATTGTAATCTAACTTAAAACCTAAGTTAACCTTGTTTCTGGTCCTATACTACTTGCAATGTCATGTTCTAAGCTACATCATTTGTAAATTTTTGTAATCTAATGTATAACCTATTAACCTTGTTATTGGAGCTTTTCTCCCCAGGACTCCATTGAAAATTGGTTCGTCTTGGCCCAATGGACAATCCTGGTAAACCAACTGCAAATAAAAATAAATAAATAAATAAGCTAATACTAAATTAGCATAAGCTGGTGCTAATTTAGCTGCCATTGCAACTCCCTTAATCTGATGAAATATTTTGTCTGCAAAATAAAAATAGTTATTGGTAAGAACCAAATAAGTTAAAGTACAAATGGTGTTAATTCTATCAGAAGAAAGATTAGTACATTTATTAAGATAGTTATTTAAGTATGAAATGCCTATATCATATGGAATGTTAGTGTATAAGGACTCAATGTCTAAGGTAACAAGAATAATATCAGAACAAGTAGGAGGATTTGAATGCAATAAATTCAAAAAAATCCCAAGAGTCTCTTAGAAAATAGGGAGACTTCTGTACAATTGGGTTTAAAACTAAGTCTATATATTCAGCTATACCTTCAGTTTTAGTTCTTTTATTAGACACAATATGTCTAAAGGGGGGGTTAACAATGTCCTTATACATCTTGGGAATCCCAAAAACTTTCCTAAGTGAGGATTATTAACAATTATAAAGTTAGCTTCCATCTCAGAAATGAAATTCTTGTTGAGTAACTCAGTAATGGTAGTGTCAATAGATTTAAAGGCCATTTCAACCTCAGAAATAGAAGCAGGGGAATAAAATTCACTATTAGTTAAATCTTTCAGTAAAATATGTGTATATTTAGTTTGTTCCATTAAAACAATACCAGAGCCATTATCAGCTCTCATAATTCTGAGGGATTTGTCATTGACTAGTGTGTTTAAAGCTAACAATTGAGACTTAGATAGATTAAACCATTTATGTGTGTTTTTTTTTAGTAAAAAGGTTGCGTAAGTCTTTCTCACGAAGTTTTAAAAAATATGTAAAGTGTTACATAAAGGAGGGTTAAAAAGGTTTTTTCTAATTGGTATTTTAAGTTTAGGAATGGTACTGTCAATACCAGTAACATCATCGTCATCATCATCAAAAACATCATCAACCAATGTATTTTTAAGATGTAGTAATTTAAGATTTACCTTTCTGACATATAGCCTGAGATCTAAAAGAAGAGAAGATATGTCTGCACGGTGAGCAGGTGTGAAGGAGTACCCCAATTTCAGAAGATTTATACAATCATTACTAACGGTTCTATCAGTCAAATTAAATACTTCAGTGTTGGAATAACTAGAAGTATCAGAATTGGAGATCAAGTCAACATTAAGAGAAGAGAGTTCTGTAATGTTCAGCGGGTCTGTAATCTTCTTGGTCTTCCACGAGGTAAACCTCTCCCCATGTGGGATCCTGATCTTGAAGGGAGTCCTCGAGTGGGCGTGTGAAGTGGAAAATCCTGAAGATATTGTGCTTCTCTGTGATCCATGACTTGATCTCACTCTTTGTTTCTGTATTGTAAAAACTTCTCCTGTATTCTGGTGATGATTTGAGAAGGAGGTGGTACATGACTCCTTTTGGATAAAAAAGTAGGGCGATTGATGAGGCTAGGTGTTGTGGAAGAAATAGGTGACAAAATGGAGTGTGATAATAGTGTATTGTCCTTAACTGTAGTGTTTGATAAAGAGATGGAATTACTGTATGTGCTAGTGATGGCAGTTGTGTTATCAGTACAAACAGGAATATTAATGTGGTCATTATTAATAGGAACAGCTCGAGTGACAATAGTGGTAGTGGTTGTACAAGGAATATTAATATATGCTGTCTGATCAGTTAAAATTCTGTGGGAAACATCACAATGGGTGGAAGTAGGTATCTGTGGTGGAGAAGGAACAGATTCTGGTGAAACAGATTCTGGTGATAAAACAGTGTTCGAATAAGAAAAGTCAGACTGAATAGGATTGGAATTGTTATGGGAACAATTATTGTTAATATCAGTAGAGTATTCAGGAGTAAGGACTGTGTGGTTAGTTTTATTAATTCTAGAGGTGGCATTATAGTTCTTGGTATTCCTGTGGCTAAATCTAAATTTGCCTTCAGGTCTCAAGGGGTAGGCTCTGTTATGTAAGTATCGCAATAAGTCCCTACATAATTTCTGTTGTTTTCTGTGTACTAAAGAGGCAACATGTCTGGTAACCCTAGAATGTATACCATTGTAAATATGTAATAAAATAGAAAATTCAGGATGGTTAATGATTTTAGTATGTAAAGAATGAATATCTTGACTAATATTAGCTAATTTAAGTTGATTATGTTCTATAAGAGAGCGTAAAACAATCAAGCCTGTAATATTATAAAGAGCTACTAGCTCTTTATAAATCATAGAATCACTAGAAATGTTGTTGGGAAATTTTGTGATGCGTAGACCTAAGGGAACTATTTCTTTATTAAGGCAGTAAGATAAATAAAAATGATCATATTGTAGATTCTTTAAAGAAATAAAAAGTCTTTCTGGCTTAAAAATACTCTGTTTTAAGTCCCTAAGGGATGAGGACTGTTTGTTAGTAGACATGTCATTAAGGTCATTATTTAAAAGTGTGTCAGAAAAAGGATTTTGTTGTTGGTTAATAAAAGATAGTAGATCATTAGAAACTAATGGATCTGAAAGAATATGTTGCTGTGAAGTGTGGGTCATAGGATTATTAGGGCATAAATTATTAAAATCAAAGCCTTGTGTGTATATCGGGTCTGAAACACTAGAAGGTATATTAGTAGTGTTCTGATGAGAAACATTAAACTACGGGCATGCAGCTGTAACTCTATTTGAAATATTAGCAACAGTAGAATTCATAGAGTCAGGCAAAAACATCCTTGGTACTACATTTGTGTTCAGACAATCTCTAGGACCTGACATGTGATTATTTAAATGTAAAGTAAGATCCTCTCCATGTAAGGGTTATAAAACACAGCCAGAAATCATGGAAACCGCTTCCGTCGACGAAGCTATCAGCTGGGACATAGGTACTACAGATGATTCAACTGTAGACCACACAGCTGAAATTCCAACAGTTGTAGGTATAACTGTCACAGTAGCAACACTGCTACAAAAGTCAGAATCAGTAGAAACTATGGCACGAGGCAAAAGCACATCCAGTCCCATACAGGAGTTATCCCCTCCAAGGAAACCTGAAACCAAATCACTATGCTGCAAAATATCATCTCTTTCACTGACATGCTGTAAATGACAACAAGAATCCCCAGAAAAAGTCACAGTGGAAGGGATAGTAGGCAGGGACATCAAAGCTTCCGAGGATGGAAATGTAGACATCGGCGCCGCAGAAGGCTTAACAGTAGAATGCACAGCTGGAATTTCAACGGTCGTAGGTACAACAGTTACAGCAGAAACATTACCACATAAGTCCACACCAGCCAAATCCTCAGTAAGAGGCACCAAAATGCCCCTTTCTGGATGAAAATCCAAAGTAAAAACTCCATGTTGCAAAACAACATTACCTCCACTGACACACCTCAAATCACAATATGTATCCTTAGACATATTCTTTGTAGAAGGGACAGCAATCTGGGGCATATGTGCCCTCGAAGATAGACAAGCAGATGGAAATGCAGTTGTAATACAGGCCGATGAAACAGCAGTCCCAATTGGTATAACTGAAGCAAAATCACTTAGCTCTGTAGATAAGGACAAACTTGTAACAGACACAGGGCTAGTAGCAACAGCATTAGAGTTATTATGGACAGTTGGAATGACACTATAGTCATTATCAGTGGAACCAGTAGATGGCTTAACAGTAGAGCCATTAGAGTCGCCGAGCACCTTCGAAACTTGGCCGTTCAACAGGAATCGCAATTGAACTCCTGTATCGGTGTGATTAAACATTGCTGGAACAGTAGACAAGAACGCTGGTGTATCACTGGAACAAATAGTATTGTTAACTGAATTAGTAGACACAGTAGAGTTCACCGATGCAGAAAATATATCTCCTGTAGTGTTAGAACATGTGGAAACCATTCTTGTATTATTATCTTCGTATGCATCCGAATACATTGATGCAAAAAAAACAGGCGGAATCACCAGTTGAGAAAAATCAGTGATATTTTGGCTACAAGAGCCAGGCTCTCCATGAGACTTATTAGACATGTCTGAGATAACCAGAATAATATTTGCCAAAAAACTCAGTTAAATATTGAAGAAATAGATTATATATACTAAAACTTCAATGTAATAACTAGAAGAAAACAAATAAAATAAAATAAAAATTCAAATAAAAGTCCGAGAGCCAATAATTAGCGCTTTAATCCTGGTTTAATGTACTGGACTTCTTCAGAATGTTTAAAAATACAAACGATGTGTTAATAAATAAGCAACAACTGTAAAGAGATGATGACATCAAAATTCCAAGACCAATAGAAAGCCAAGCATTCAGAAATATGTAAATTCTATAATACAGTAAGACATGAATATTCAATAAATGTACAGAAGTTCATGAATACGTAAAAGGAAACAGAACTACAGAAAATATAATAATTATTGGTTCCATTTTAAAGCACATCTAATATTTATATGTTCATTCAAACCAGGTGGGACTTCAGCATTTAACAGAAGCTACCAATGCAACTCCTTAACTTCCAGTAAGGTGTTTTTGACTCCAAAAAATAAAGGTGCATGGTCTAAAACAAAGAAATTAAATCCTGTAAACAAGGTGCAAGTGTTACTATGTTTAGCTAAAGCATTGTTAGGATCACAATTTCTGATAGCTGCCAGGCGTTCTTTAATTCTGGTGGAAAGTTTACGTATGGTTTTACCAATGTAGAATGAGAAGCAAGTGGTACAAATAGCAGCATAGACCACAAAATTGGAATTAGTCAAAATGACCATTACAT